>NC_084619.1:4344751-4429751 GCF_033978795.1 Nerophis ophidion
GGGAGGGGCCTATCCCCAGGTGCATGTCTTTGGAAGTGGGAGGAAGCCGGAGTACCCGGAGGGAACCCACGCAGTCACGGGGAGAACATGCAAACTCCACACAGAAAGATCCCGAGCCTGGGTCCCATATCAAACTTAAGAAGGTCAGTGACTTCACTATAAAAGTGGGTGACATTGTTATCACCAGGAAGGATGAGATCACCTACCTAGGTTCCATTCTAGAGGCTAATCTTTCCTGTGATAAAATGGCAACCAAGGTGATCAAAAAGGTCAACCAAAGAACGAGATTCCTCTACAGAATCTCCTCTCTGGTCAACAAAAGCACCTTGAGGATTTTAGCGGGAACTCTCATTCAACCCTTCTTCGATTACGCTTGCACCTCCTGGTACCCCAGCACCTCCAAAACCCTCAAATCTAGACTCCAAACATCCCAGAATAAGCTAATCCGGTTACTTTTAGACCTCCACCCCGGATCACACCTCAATCCAACCCACTTCTCCAAAGTGGGCTGGCTCAGGGTGGAGGACAGAGTCAAACAACTTGCACTGAGCCTGGTCTATAAAATCCGCTACACCTCCTTAATACCGAAGTACATGTCAAACTACTTCCTTAACATAAATGACCGCCATAACCACAACACCAGGGGGAGCTCCACAAACCACGTTAAACCCAGATTCCGATCTAACAAAGGTCTTAACTCATTCTCTTTCTATGCCACATCAATGTGGAATGCACTCCCAACAGGTATAAAAGTAAGTGCATCTCTATATTCCTTCAAAAGCGCTCTAAAACAACACCTCCAGGCAACTTCAACACTTTACTAATACCCTCCTCCATTCACATCCCACCCCCCGGATTGTAAATAATGTAAATAATTCAATGTACATACTATGATGATTAACTTGTGTGATGACTGTATTATGTTGATAGTATATATTTGTACCATGAATTGATTAACGTGGACCCCGACTTAAACATGTTGAAAAACTTATTGGGGTGTTACCATTTAGTGGTCAGTTGTACGGAATATGTACTGTACTGTGCAATCTACTAATAAAAGTATCAATCAATCAAAAAAATCAAAAGGATTTGAACCCAGGACTGCAGGACCTTCGTATTGTGAGGCAGACGCACTAACCCCTCTGCCACCGTTTAGCCCCGGTGCTAAACAAATCGCTACAAAATTTGGCACACGTCTTTAGGAGACTGACAAGCACGTGTGTGTAGAATTTGAGCAAGTTTTAAAGACATGACCGCCATTTGGTAAAATATTGTTGAAGCACAAGTCATTGATCATTTGTGTAATGATTATAAAACTTGAAGGATGTTACTAAGGATGACCAAATGCGACAAAATATAATACCGTATTTTTCGGATTATAAATCGCAGTTTTTTTTTCATAGTTTGGTCAGGGGTTCGACATATACCGGAGCGATTTATGTGTGAAATTATTAACACATTACCGTAAAATATTAAATAATATTATTTATCTAAATCGCGGAAGAGACGAAGAAAATGTCAGCAATCGTCACACACACGTCAACCAATAAGAATTCGGCGGGGGAGGGTCATGGCAGAAGTGCATTGTGGGTCATGGGATGCTAAATGCTATATGCTACTGATGTAGCTATTAAAATGGATCATTTCAACGTTGGCGGTAACTTATAAAAACTGAGAAGGGCTGAACAAAAATGGCACGGAAAAGGAAATCATGTCCTGCAGATTACAAGATGGACGTAGTGAAATATGCAGAAGAAAAGGACAAGATTAAGCGGCGCAGAATTGTTTAGAAGCGACATCGAGGAAGAAGATTTCATGGGATTTATGGATTAGGAGTGAGAGATAGTTTGGTAAAGGTATAGCATGTTCTATTTGTTATAGTTATTTGAATGACTCTTACCATAATATGTTAGGTTAACATAGCAGTTGCTTATTTATGCCTCATATAACCTACACTTATTGTTGTTCACTATTCTTTATTTATTTTAAATTGCCTTTCAAATGTCTATTCTTGGCGTTGGATTTTATCAAGTAAATTTCCCCCAAAAATGCGACTTATACTCCAGTGCGACGTATATGTTTTTTCCCTTCTTTATTATGCATTTTCATCCGGTGCGATTTATACTCCGGAGCGATTTATAATCCCAAAAATATGGTACATCTTTAATTACCCACGTTTTATTACTTATTAAATTGGAATTAAATACATAGATGTGTACTTATATTGTCATTAATGTATTCTATTTTAAATTAGATGTAATTAGCCTTGCGATGAGGTGGCGACTTGTCCAGGGTGTACCCTGCCTTCCGCCCGATTGTAGCTGAGATAGGCGCCAGCGCCCCCCGCGACCCCGAAAGGGAATAAGCGGTAGAAAATGGATGGATGGATATTTAGTTAGTTTTGATTTATTTCATGATTTAAATATTTTTTTTCACAATTGGTTTAATTATTTTGAGATTTAGTTAATTATTTCAAAGTTTAATTGATTTATTTCAGGATTCATTTATTTTACAATTTAATTATTATTTTATTTTTCAATCAATTAAGGACACATCTAGATAAGTATTAAGAAGATTTATTTATTGATTTATTTAATTTTGTCCCATTTGGCCCTTGTCAGCACGTCATGAATTTATTGAAGTGAAGTGAATTATATTTATATAGCGCTTTTTCTCAAGTGACTCAAAGCGCTTTTACATAGTGAAACCCAATATCTAAGTTACATTTAAACCAGTGTGGGTGGCACTGGGAGCAGGTGGGTAAAGTGTCTTGCCCAAGGACACAACGGCAGTGACTAGGTTGGCAGAAGCGGGAATCGAACCTGCAACCCTCAAGTTGCTGGCACGGCCACTCTACCAACCGAGCTAAACCAAAGTCAGTGGGCGGGCCCAACTTGGCACTTTTACTTGCAATGATTGGACTAGATTCATGTGAGTCACCCCCTCCCCCACTGACTTTGACTAAATAATGAAAATAATGATTAATTAAATGGTGGAATAATGAAATTATTAAATAATATAATCAATGAATTAGTTAATTATATAACCCTTTTGTGGGTTCTTCCGAGGATGTTGTAGTCGTAATGATTTGTGCAGTCCTTTGAGACATTTGTGATTGGGGGCTATATAAATAAACATTGATTGATTGATTAAATTATTACACTTAATTTCAATCAATCAACGTTCACTTATATAGCCCTCAATCACAAATGTCTCAAAGGACTGCACAAATTAAATTATTACACTTAATTTCAATCAATCAACGTTTACTTATATAGCCCTCAATCACAAATGTCTCAAAGGACTGCACAAATTCAATTATTACACTTAATTTCAATCAATCAACGTTTACTTATATAGCCCTCAATCACAAATGTCTCAAAGGACTGCACAAATTAAATTATTACACTTAATTTCAATCAATCAACGTTTACTTATATAGCCCTCAATCACAAATGTCTCAAAGACATTTGTGATTTGGGGCTATATAAATAAACATTGATTGATTGATTAAATTATTACACTTAATTTCAATCAATCAAAGTTTACTTATATAGCCCTCAATCACAAATGTCTCAAAGGGCCGCACAAGCCACAACGACATCCTCGGCTCAGATCCCACATTTAACTTTAAATAAACTAATGAAATGTCTTTAACTCCAATTATGATTAATGACACATTTAGGTAATTATTTAAAGATTTATTGAATTTTGGCTAATTTTTCCTCCAATATTGCATGTATGCTATCACAGTGGTTCTCAAATGGGGGTACGTGTACCCCTGGGGGTACTTGAAGGTATGCCAAGGGGTACGTGAGATTTTAACAAAATATTCTAAAAATAGCAACAATTCCAAAATCCTTTATAAATATATTTATTGAATAATACTTCAACAAAATATGAATGTAAGTTCATAAAGTGTGAAAAGAAATGCAACAATGCAATATTCAGTGTTGACAGCTAGATTTTTTGTGGACATGTTCCATAAATATTGATGTTAAAGATTTCTTTTTTTGTGAAGAAATGTTTAGAATGAAGTTCATGAATCCAGATGGATCTCTATTACAATCCCCAACTTTAAGTTGATTACTTCTATGTGTACAAATCTTTATTTATAATTGAATCACTTGTTTATTTTTCAACAAGTTTTTAGTTATTTTTATACTTTTTTTCCAAATAGTTCAAGAAAGACCACTACAAATGAGCAATATTTTGCACCGTTATACAATTTAATAAATCAGAAACTGATGACATAGTGCTGTATTTTACTTCTTTATCTCTTTTTTTTCAACCAAAAATGCTTTGCTCTGATTAGGGGGTACTTAAATAAATAAATAAATGATAAATGGGTTGTACTTGTACAGCGCTTTTCTACCTTCAAGGTACTCAAAGCGCTTTGACACTACTTCCACATTCACACACACATTCACACACTGATGGAGGGAGCTGCCATGCAAGGCCCTAACCAACACCCATCAGGAGCAAGGGTGAAGTGTCTTGCTCAGGACAAAACGGACGTGACGAGGTTGGTACTAGGTGGGAATTGAACCAGGGACCCTCGGGTTGCGCACGTCCACTCTTCCACTGCGCTACGCCTATCCCATTATTTTATTTTCGATGCGCACCCTGAACTCCATTGTAAAAATGTGGGTTTTTTTTACATTTATAAATAAATGATAACTGGGTTGTACTTGTATAGCGCTTTTCTACCTTCAAGGTACTCAAAGCGCTTTGACACTACTTCCACATTTACCCATTCACACACACATTCACACACTGATGGAGGGAGCTGCCATGCAAGGCGCCAACCAGCACCCATCAGGAGCAAGGGTGAAGTGTCTTGCTCAAGGACACAACGGACGTGACGAGGTTGGTACTAGGTGGGATTTGAACCAGGGACCCTCGGGTTGCGCACGTCCACTCTTCCACTGCACTACGCCTATCCCATTATTTTATTTTCGATGCGCACCCTGAACTCCATTGTAAAAATGTGGGTTTTTTTTACATTTATAAATAAATGATAACTGGGTTGTACTTGTATAGCACTTTTCTACCTTCAAGGTACTCAAAGCGCTTTGACACTACTTCCACATTTACCCATTCACACACACATTCACACACTGATGGAGGGAGCTGCCATGCAAGGCGCCAACCAGCAGCCATCAGGAGCAAGGGTGAAGTGTCTTGCTCAAGGACACAACGGACGTGACGAGGTTGGTACTAGGTGGGGATTGAACCAGGGACCCTCGGGTTGCGCACGTCCACTCTCCCACTGCGCCACGCCGTCCCAAATTGAATTACTTGAATTTAAAAAAAATTACTTGAATTAAAAAAAAATGTTCACAGGGGGTACATCACTGAAAAAAGGTTTGAGAACTACTGTGTTATCATGTCGTCCAAAGCATTTTGACCACAACCCATAGGGGGCGCCATAAGTGTGATTTACAGTCCTGTTGGACTTTGTCCTTTTATTCCAGATGTCGTCATGCGCAGTCGGTTCGTGCGAGTCGGCGACGACGTGCTGCTGCAGTGCGAGCTCAGCTCCAACCTGGCCGCGCCCTTTTGGACCCTGGACGCCTACGAGCTGCGCGGCTACGGCCTCAACTCCGGGTTCAGGACCGGCACGGACGGCCTGCTCCTCATCGAGGCCCGGCAGGACCAGAGCGGCCTGTACGCCTGCTACTCTGTGGAGAATGAAGTCAAGGTCGCCGTGGTTACCTACAACGTCACCATTGGTCCGGACTCGCCGCCGCCGCCGCCCTCTCCGGCTGAGCCAAATGACGGCCGGCGCCGCCGACCTATCAGCGCACATTTTCCCACGGCGCCGCCTTCATCCAGGGGGCCTTTAGATGGGCCCTCGGTCCCCCTTCTCCCCCACTCCAAGCTGATCTCCTCCAAGAGCATGGAGGTCTTGTACTTGTCCCTCATCACCATCCTGGGCAGCCTGTGCGTGGTTCTGGCCGTGGTGCTGGTCTACATGGGCTACTGCCTGCGAGTGGGCCAACGAGGGAAGTACTCGCTACGGGCCGCTGCCGCGACCTACCCGTGCAGCAAGAGAAGCAGCAGGAGCAAGAAGCAGCAGCGAAACTCCGCCTTCATGGAGCTGAAGACCATTTCCAGCCACTGGAACGGACACGGCGGCCATAACGGCGTTTCCAGACGTCCTAACGGCGACGTCTACGACGGCGGCTCCCTCCAAATCGTCCCCGGTGAAGCTTACACCTCCCCCCTCCCCCCGGCCCCTCCCCTGCCACCCACCCCGCCGCTCCCCTCCCCCGAGTGCAGCTTCCCCAACGGGCTGTCGGCCACGCTGCCCAGCGTCCTGCGCAGGATGAACGGCAACAGCTACGTGCTGCTCAGGCAAAACGACTCGGAGAGCAAATTTGCCGACGAGCTCAACAGGATCTTGGAGCGGCGCAAACAACTGGAGCCCCGGCCGGACGAGAGCTCCGTGTAGAGCTCCCCCTGGTGGTGGGAGGACTGTGGCGTCGCAACATAACCTTGGAGGGGAGAGAGCTTCTTTGCACTCAAACGTCCAAAAACATGTGAAAATAAGAAATGGCCGTGAAAAGCTTTTCTACCTCACCTCATTTGTACCCCGACCGTCACGTGCGGCCTTGAGCGAGGAGAAAACAGAAATACACGTGAAGACTTCCATATTTGGCTCGGCTCACTGTGGAGAGCAGCTAGCCAAAGTGCAAAGATGGTCTATGCATTTTTAAACCTGTCATTCACACTTTTCCTTACTTTTTCCAAGCATTGTTTTCACTAACTTAACACTCAGTCCCTCTCTAAGATTTTTAATATTAACTCGCAGAAAAACACCTTGTTTCTTTACAACTCATTCATCCAGAATATGAAGTAATACAGTGTGCCATCACAATAAGAAAGCCTTAATTAACAAATTAAAGGGAACTTTTTAAATAAAGATACAGTTAGATCAGGGGTGTCAAACGTACCGCCCGGTTTTATCGGCCCGCGGGATAAGATCGCTAAGTACAAAAATGAAAGAAACTGCTGTTCTAAATTTGTCCACTAGATGTCGCAATAGTAATGCGGACGTTGTACCGATCCGTTGTGGTGAAGAAGGAGCTGAGCCGGAAGGCAAAGCTCTCAATTTGGGTCATGACCGAAAGGATAAGATCACGGGCACAAGCGGCCCAAATGAGTTTCCAGGTCTCTTCCTTAGAGATAGGGTGAGAAGCTCTGCCATCCGGGAGGAACTCAAAGTAAAGCCGCTGCTCCTCCACATGGAGAGGAGCCAGATGAGGTGGTTCGGGCATCTGGTCAGGATGCCACCCGAACGCCTCCCTAGGGAGGTGTTTAGGGCACGTCCAACCGGTAGGAGGCCACGGGGAAGACCCAGGACACGTTGGGAAGACTATGTCTCCCGGCTGGCCTGGGAACGCCTCGGGATCCCCCGGGAAGAGCTGGACGAAGTGGCTGGGGAGAGGGAAGTCAAAAAAAACCCAAAAAACACAAGTTAGTGCACAGGTCGAGTAAAATGAGGAAACTACATAAATAAGTAAAAAAAAAAAAAAAAAAAAAAAACACAAGTTAGTGCACAGGTCGAGTAAAATGAGCAAACTACATAAATAAGTAAAAAAAAAAATAAACAAGTTAGTGCACGGGTCGATTAAAATGAGCAAACTACATAAGTAAAAAAAAAAAAAAAAACACAAGTTAGTGCACAGGTCGAGTAAAATGAGCAAACTACATAAATAAGTAAAAAAAAAAACAATAAACACAAGTTAGTGCACAGGTCGAGTAAAATGAGCAAACTACATAAATAAGTAAAAAAAAAACCCAAAAAACACAAGTTAGTGCACAGGTCGAGTAAAATGAGGAAACTACATAAATAAGTAAAAAAAAAAAAAAAAAACACAAGTTAGTGCACAGGTCGAGTAAAATGAGCAAACTACATAAATAAGTAAAAAAAACACAAGTTAGTGCACAGGTCGAGTAAAATGAGCAAACTACATAAGTCAAAATAAAAAAACACAAGTTAGTGCACAGGTCGAGTAAAATGAGCAAACTACATAAATAAGTCAAAAAAAAAACCCAAAAACACAAGTTAGTGCACAGGTCGAGTAAAATGAGGAAACTACATAAATAAGTAAAAAAAAAAAAAAACACAAGTTAGTGCAAAGGTCGAGTAAAATGAGCAAACTACATAAATAAGTCAAAATAAAAAAACACAAGTTAGTGCACAGGTCGAGTAAAATGAGCAAACTACATAAATAAGTCAAAAAACACAAGTTAGTGCAAAGGTCGTGTAAAATGAGCAAACTACATAAATAAGTCAAAAAAAAAAAAAAAAACACAAGTTAGTGCACAGGTCGAGTAAAATGAGGAAACTACATAAATAAGTAAAAAAAAAACAAAAAAAAAAACAAGTTAGTGCACAGGTCGAGTAAAATGAGGAAACTACATAAATAAGTAAAAAAAAAAAAAAAAACACAAGTTAGTGCACAGGTCGGGTAAAATGAGCAAACTACATAAATAAGTCAAAGAAAACCCAAAAAACACAAGTTAGTGCACAGGTCGAGTAAAATGAGGAAACAACATAAATAAGTAAAAAAAAAAAAAAAAAAAAACACAAGTTAGTGCACAGGTCGAGTAAAATGAGCAAACTACATAAATAAGTAAAAAAAACACAAGTTAGTGCACAGGTCGAGTAAAATGAGCAAACTACATAAATAAGTAAAAAAAAAAAAAAAAACACAAGTTAGTGCACAGGTCGAGTAAAATGAGCAAACTACATAAATAAGTAAAAAAAAAAAAAAAACACAAGTTAGTGCACAGGTCGAGTAAAATGAGCAAACTACATAAATAAGTAAAAAAAAAAAAAAAAAACACAAGTTAGTGCACAGGTCGAGTAAAATGAGGAAACTACATAAATAAGTAAAAAAAAAAAAAAAAAACACAAGTTAGTGCACAGGTCGAGTAAAATGAGGAAACTACATAAATAAGTAAAAAAAAAAACAAAAACACAAGTTAGTGCACAGGTCGAGTAAAATGAGGAAACTACATAAATAAGTAAAAAAACAACAAAAAACACAAGTTAGTGCACAGGTTGAGTAAAATGAGCAAACTACATAAATAAGTAAAAAAAAAAATAATAATAAAAAACAAGTTAGTGCACAGGTCGAGTAAAATGAGCAAACTACATAAATAAGTAAAAAAAAAACCAAAAAACACAAGTTAGTGCACAGGTCGAGTAAAATGAGCAAACTACATAAATAAGTCAAAAAACACAAGTTAGTGCAAAGGTCGAGTAAAATGAGCAAACTACATAAATAAGTAAAAAAAAAAAAAAAAAACACAAGTTAGTGCACAGGTCGAGTAAAATGAGCAAACTACATAAGTCAAAAAAACACAAGTTAGTGCAAAGGTCGAGTAAAATGAGCAAACTACATAAGTAAAAAAAAAACCAAAAAACACAAGTTAGTGCACAGGTCGAGTAAAATGAGCAAACTACATAAATAAGTCAAAAAACCCCAAAAAACACAAGTTAGTGCACAGGTCGAGTAAAATGAGGAAACTACATAAATAAGTAAAAAAAAAAAAAAAAAACACAAGTTAGTGCACAGGTCGAGTAAAATGAGCAAACTACATAAATAAGTAAAAAAAAACACAAGTTAGTGCACAGGTCGAGTAAAATGAGCAAACTACATAAATAACATCCTGTAATTTGATTTTAATATTTTTTTTATCTTGATGGACTGAAAATTGATGAACATGATCAGATAATTTATTCAGAAAGTATAAATAACGACAAATAAAAATAAAATACTATTAACCGCAACGTGTAAGTGTAACCTACTCAGTGGCCTAGTGGTTAAAGTGTCCGTCCTGAAATCGGTAGGTTGTGAGTTCAAACCTCGGCCGAGTCATACCAAAGACTATAAAAATGGGAGCCATCACCTCCCTGCTTGGCATTAAGGATTGGAATTGGGGGTTAAATCACCGCTGCTGCTCACTGCTCCCCTCACCTCCCAGGGGGTGAACAAGGGTGATGGGTCAAATGCAGAGAATAATTTTGCCACATCTAGTATGTTTGTGACAATTATTACTACTTTAACTTTAAATTTAAAAAAAAACACAACAACATTATGATTTGTGCATTTTCACATTTCAGAATGTACTTGTTCCATTTTTAAACAAAAGAAAACATTATGAAGTTGTCTTTATTTTTAAGTTATCGTGCTGTGATTTTACCAGTCCGGCCCATGTGGGAGTAGATTATTCACCCTGTGGCCCCCCATCTAAAATGCGTTTGACACCCCTTAGTTAGATACTAATATTTTTACACTATCTGTAGAAAAAAAAAAATATCTGAGGACTGAAGTCTCTAATAACTGAAATGCCAAAATGCATTTGGTGTGTTGATTGTTTTTTTATTAACAAGCGAAACAAAGACAAAAACAATTATTTCATAATTATAGTGTTACCCTGTTTGAAACATGTCAGTGTTATAATGGTTGCTAAATTAACAACCCCGGTTTGAAAGTCAGTGGATCCCACAAAGGACTTGGACACTGGATTATAAAATGGACTTTTGGAACCAGAAGGACAACACGGACCTCCGCCCCCCCTGTCAGGATCACATATATTGATCAGGGATGGCTACTAAACTCTGTACTTTTATGGAGAATAACCACGTCTACTGAGTGCAGGTTCATGCCAATTTAAGGTACCGAATTTTAAAACCGGGTTGGGTGTGACGTCACGCCCGGTTACAGGCAGCAAGACATCAGGCACTCCTTCGAGTCAATCTTACTATTCTCCCTTCCAACAAAGCAAGTATACCTGATAGAAAGTACTCCAAAGTATGGCTGCCAGAAAACACTGAAACATACAGCAAGGTTCCACTTTTCAAGCTTGCTCGATGCTAATTTACATTGTGTGGAAGTCGCTTCCTATCAGTTCCACACAGCAGTTCTAACATAGTTTTAATGTGGATGTATTTTTGTCCAAGTCTTTCTCCAGTAGAACGTGACTTTTCAGTCACGTCCGTATCCTCTCTCCCCTCCTGTTCCCGGCCGTTTACTGTTAAAGACAACCGAGGATTAGATTAACAAGTACCACCTGTGAAATCTAATCACCTGCCAGCTGTGTCTCGCCGTCAGCCCAAGCCCCGCCCACCTAGCCGATGATGCTCGTCCTCAGGACCACAGACCAGGGAACCTGTGGCTCTTTTTGATGACTGCATCTTGCTCTCGGATAAATCTTAGCTGACATTGCTTAACATGACAACTAATGAATCATTCCGCTGGTAATCACGTTCAAAATATAAAACATTCTCATGCATTTTAATCCATCCATCCGTTTTTCTACCGCACCTGTTCAAGAAATAATGTTATTAAAAAGAACTAGACTTATTATACTATTAAAAATGTTGATTTTACTTAAAAAATGCATGCATTTAGTTGTATTCAGTGTTAAAAAAATGTATGGCTCTCAAAGAAATATATTTTAAAATATTTGGCTTTCATGGCTTTCTCAGACAAAAAAGGTTCCCGACCCCTGCCATAGACAGAGGCGGTGACCTTTGCTCCTGCAGGCGCGCTGGCCACACCTCCCTACACAACATGCTACTGGTTAGCATTAGCAATGTTTAAATGTTCAAATGCCTCCAAATTTGGTAACTTAAAACTATAACTAAGATGCCCGTTAAGTACGATACTTAACGTGTAAACATTTTGTAGGGTTTAACTTAAGGCTAGCTCATTCAACTTAATGCTAATGAACCAATGCTACTGGATAGCACAATGTTAAATAGTAAAACATGCAGTTTATTATTTAGCAAATGTAAAATATTCCACCACACAAACAGTAGGGACGAATTTAGGATTGAATAAGATCTAGCTAGGGCTAAGCCATCCATCCATCCATCCATCCATCATCTTCCACTTATCCGAGGTCGGGTCGCGGGGGCAGCAGCCTAAGCAGGGAAACCCAGACTTCCCTCTCCCCAGCCACTTCGTCTAGCTCTTCCCGGGGGATCCCGAGGCGTTCCCAGGCCAGCCGGGAGACATAGTCTTCCCAACGTGTCCTGGGTCTTCCCCCGTGGCCTCCTACCGGTTGGACGTGCCCTAAACACCTCCCTAGGGAGGCGTTCGGGTGGCATCCTGACCAGATGCCCGAACCACCTCATCTGGCTCCTCTCGATGTGGAGCAGCGGCTTTACTTTGAGTTCCTCCCGGATGGCAGAGCTTCTCACCCTATCTCTAAGGGAGAGACCCAAACTCATTTGGGCCGCTTGTACCCGTGATCTTATCCTTTCTGTCATGACCCAAAGCTCATGACCATAGGTGAGGATGGGAACGTAGATCGACCGGTAAATTGAGAGCTTTGCCTTCCGGCTCAGCTCCTTCTTCACCACAACGGATCGATACAACGTCCGCATTACTGAAGACGCCGCACCGATCCGCCTGTCGATCTCACGATCCACTCTTCCCTCACTCGTGAACAAGACTCCTAGGTACTTGAACTCCTCCACTTGGGGCAGGGTCTCCTCCCCAACCCGGAGATGGCATTCCACCCTTTTCCGGGCGAGAACCATGGACTCGGACTTGGAGGTGCTGATTCTCATTCCGGTCGCTTGTACCCGTGATCTTATCCTTTCGGTCATGACCCAAAGCTCATGACCATAGGTGAGGATGGGAACGTAGATCGACCGGTAAATTGAGAGCTTTGCCTTCCGGCTCAGCTCCTTCTTCACCACAACGGATCGGTACAACATCCGCATTACTGAAGACGCCGCACCGATCCGCCTGTCGATCTCACGATCCACTCTTCCCTAACTCGTGAACAAGACTTTTATGTAGTTGAACTCCTCCACTTGGGGCAGGGTCTCCTCCCCAACCCGGAGATGGCATTCCACCCTTTTCCGGGCGAGAACCATGGACTCGGACTTGGAGGTGCTGATTCTCATTCCGGTCGCTTGTACCCGTGATCTTATCCTTTCGGTCATGACCCAAAGCTCATGACCATAGGTGAGGATGGGAACGTAGATCGACCGGTAAATTGAGAGCTTTGCCTTCCGGCTCAGCTCCTTCTTCACCACAACGGATCGGTACAACGTCCGCATTACTGAAGACGCCGCACCGATCCGCCTGTCGATCTCACGATCCACTCTTCCCTAACTCGTGAACAAGACTCCTAGGTACTTGAACTCCTCCACTTGGGGCAGGGCTAAGCCAAGATGTTTTTTTGTCAAATTTTAAAATAACTTACAAATTTTTAGGCTATGTTTTAATCAGGCACTACTATTATTATCCTGGCTTGTTTGTAACATCTTTACATTACGAACAGAAGTTAATATTCGGCAAAGCAGCAGAGTAACATCCAACACCCGTTTACTCGTAATACTTTTTTGTTTTATAAACAAATATTTTTTCTGAATGTTCATTTTTACAGTTTTCTCATGGCTTCTTCTTCACAGGAGGCTCAGGCAGGCTACTTTATGCAACTGCTGCCTCTCTGTTGGACTCCGGTACTGCATGAGAGACCGATTCCCAGGTACCAGGAATTGGTTCTGTATGGATTCAAAGGTGAAAGGTACTCATCCCTGACATTGACTTTCTTGTCATTGCAACTGTTTTACTCTCTTCTGACACTTTCTTCTTGGTTAATGTTTACACATTATTGCAATAACGCCTCTAAGCCCACCATTACTTCTTCGTCGACGGTATGTTTGATTCCTGTCAAAGTGAAGCCACTTTCACGAGGTGTCAGGTTTGAAAAGGTGCGCTCTCGGCGAGGCCCGACGTTTGAAGCTCAAGAGCTCTCCCGTCAGTAGTCGTGATCAAAGCGATGGAAGATGGCGGACCGAGCTGCGCTCTTCACACATTAAACGCCTTCATTAGAGCGCTTCCGCCTCATTTGGAAGGCGGCCCGACAACACCGCTGAGCTGCTTTGGAGTTGTCGGCTTTTGCTGGGAGACAGATCCAAGGTCTTTGTATTTTCTCCAATTGTCTCCCTTAATCCTCCGAATGTAATCCCCTGCAAGCGTCTGGCGGTACAAGTCACTGTCCAGACGTAGTGTGCACGCCCCTTTCACACTGCCCATAAAACCCGGCGTTTTACTGGTGTCATTTGGTCTGTATGAAAGGCACCGGCACAGAATAGTTTAGCAGGCAAAATCCATATAAAATGTTCTGCCTTTTAATGTAGTATCAGAAGCTTCTTTCTTGCTGCTCGCAGAAGCCGTCATTGGTGTTCTGTATGAACACAGAAGTTGACCCGGCAATTTTCCACCTTTGGATGTCGGTGCCTTTCTTTATCAGAGGCTAGACTTACTTGCCCTAAGCCCAATGTTGCTCCTCAACAAGTATCGTATGCGTGAGGCCAAATGTTGACATCTAACAATGTGAGATTGGTTCTGTACAAAAGGCAAAATTGAGTAAAATTATGTTTGTTGTATTGATTTTTCTTGAAAAGACAGTAAACAGATTTCGGGATGTTTTCCTGCTTTGTGACAGCATACAAAGTTGCAACTCTAACCTGTTTTTTGGTTCTTTGTGTGACGCCATATGTTGACATCTAATTATGTGATTGGTTCTGTACAACAGACACAATTGAGTAAATGGTGAAGTGAAGTGAATTATATTTATATAGCGCTTTTCTCAAGTGACTCAAAGCGCTTTACATAGTGAAACCCAATATCTAAGTTACATTCAAACCAGTGTGGGTGGCACTGGGAGCAGGTGGGTAAAGTGTCTTGCCCAAGGACACAACGGCAGTGACTAGGATGCCAGAAGCGGGGATCGAACCTGCAACCCTCAAGTTGCTGGCACGGCCACTCTACCAACCGAGCTATACCGTCCCGGATAAATGGTGTGTTTGTTGTATTGATTTTTCTAGTAAAACACGGTAAACGATCAGATTTCGGGATGTTTTCCTGCTTTGTGACAGCATACAAAGTTGCAACACTATCCTGTTTTTTGGTTCTGTGCGTGACGATAGGTTCTGTACAAAAGGCACAATTGAGTAAAATTGTGTTTGTTGTATTGATTTTTCTTGAAAAGACAGTAAACAGATTTTGGGATGTTTTCCTGCTTTGTGACAGCATACAAAGTTGCAACATTATCCTGTTTTTTGGTTCTGTGCGTGACGCCATATGTTGACATTTAATAATGTGATTGGTTCTGTACAAAAGGCAAAATTGAGTAAAATTATGTGTTTGTTGTATTGAGTTTTCTTGAAAAGACAGTAAACAATCAGATTCCGGGATGTTTTCCTGCTTTGTGACAGCATACAAAGTTGCAACACTATCCTGTTTTTTGGTTCTGTGCGTGACGCCATATGTTGACATCTAATAATGTGATTGGTTCTGTACAACAGGCACAATTGAGTAAATGGTGTGTTTGTTGTATTGATTTTTCTTGAAAGGACAGTAAACAATCAGATTTCGGGATGTTTTCCTGCTTTGTGACAGGATAGAAAGTTGCAACACTATCCTGTTTTTTGGTTCTGTGCGTGACGCCATATGTTGACATCTAATAATGTGATTGGTTCTGTACAACAGGCAAAATTGAGTAAAATTATGTTTGTTGTATTGATTTTTCTTGAAAAGACAGTAAACAGATTTTGGGATGTTTTCCTCCTTTGTGACAGCATACAAAGTTGCAACACTATCCTGTTTTTTGGTTCCGTGCGTGACGCCATATGTTGACATCTAATTGTGTGATAGGTTCTGTACAACAGGCACAATTGAGTAAATGGTGTGTTTGTTGTATTGATTTTTCTAGTAAAACACAGTAAACGACTGGATTGCGGGATTTAAGGCTGCTGTGTGACAGCTTACAAAGTTGCAACACTACCCTGATTTCTGGTTCTTTCCGTGACGTCATATGTTGACATCTATGTGATTGGTTCTGTACAACAGGCACACTTGAGTAAACGGTGTGTTTGTTGTATTGATTTTTCTTGAAAGGACAGTAAACAATCAGATTTTGGGATGTTTTCCTGCTTTGTGACAGCATAGAAAGTTGCAACACTATCCTGTTTTTAGGTTCTGTGCGTGACGCCATATGTTGACATCTAATTATGTGATGGGTTCTGTACAAAAGGCAAAATTGAGTAAAATGATGTGTTTGTTGTATTGATTTTTCTTGAAAAGACAGTAAACAGATTTTGGGATGTTTTCCTGCTTTGTGACAGCATACAAAGTTGCAACACTATCCTGTTTTTTGGTTCTGTGCGTAACGCCATATGTTGACATCTAATAATGTGATGGGTTCTGTACAACAGGCACAATTGAGTAAATGGTGTGTTTGTTGTATTGATTTTTCTGGTAAAACACAGTAAACGACTGGATTGCGGGATTTAAGGCTGCTGTGTGACAGCTTACAAAGTTGCAACACTACCCTGATTTTTGGTTCTTTCCGTGACGTCATATGTTGACATCTATGTGATTGGTTCTGTACAACAGGCACACTTGAGTAAACGGTGTGTTTGTTGTATTGATTTTTCTGGTAAAACACAGTAAACGATTAGATTGCTGGATGTAAGGCTGCTGTGTGACAGCGTACAAAGTTGCAACACTATCCTGTTTTTTGGTTCTGTGCGTGACGCCATATGTTGACATCTAATAATGTGATTGGTTCTGTACAACAGGCACAATTGAGTAAAGGGTGTGTTTGTTGTATTGATTTTTCTGGTAAAACACAGTAAACGATTGGATTGCGGGATGTTGGGCTGCTGTGTGACGGCGTACGAAAGTTGCAACACTACCCTGTTTTCTGGTTCTGTGCAAAAGGCCAAATGAATAAAGGATGGTTGTAATAGTTTAACAATTATGCCGGAATTTTTGTAGAAGCGGATTAATTATCCGTTAGCATAGATTGTGTGAAAGTGCATCAGTAGCTCATTTTGTGGGATTCTGTGTTAAACAGACGACACCTTCACCTGTGTGAAAGGTGCTAAATTATGTGATAACTGGATGCTGTTTGTTACCGCGTATAAAGTTACAACACTATCTTTTTTTTCGGTTCTGTGTAAAAGGCACAAATTAATAAATAAGAGTTCTATTGTTACTGCAATTTTGAAGCAATTCTGTAAAAGCGGTTTAATTATCTGTTTACAGGATGCTGTGTGAAAATTCAAATAGCTGCATCAGTACATCATTTTGTTCTATAAAAGGCACAAGGGAATACACATCGAATTATGGCTTTTATATGACCCTTCTGTGTGAAAGGTGCTAAATTATGTGATTACGGGAGGCTGTTTGTGACTGTCCACACAGTTGCAACACTATCTTTTTTTTCGGTTCTGTGTCAAAGGCCCAAACAAATAAATAAGAGTTGTTTTGTTACTGCAAATGTGCGGAATTTCTGTAAAAGAGGTTTGATTATCTGTTTGCAGGATGCTGTGTGAAAGTTCACGTCGCTGCATCAGTACCTCATTTTGTTGCATAAAAGGCACAGGGGGATAAACACCGAATTAGGGCTTTGATCTGACCTTTCTGTGTGAAAGGTGCTAAATTATTGGATTGCGGGATATGGTTTCGCTGTTTGAAAGTACAATCACAGTCATTATTCCATTTTGTCGGTTTCTGTGATAAAAGGCAAATCTTTTTACTATTTTGTGTCATCTCTGTGAAAGAAGCCTAATTATCCTCTTCCAGGATGCCGTGTTGCTGTGTGAAAGTTCTCTCATCTGCATCAGTAGCTCATTTGGTTGGGTTAAGTTAAAAAAAAAGCACTGGTAAACAGAAAATATTTTGAACTATGGCTTACGAGACTTCTGTATTAAGATGTTAAATTATTTAATTGTGGGATGTTTCTCTGTGTGCAAGTGCAGCTGCAGTAACACCAATACTCCATTTTGCTGGGTTCTCTGATAAAAGCTGCATTGCAGCTGTGATATGGCAAGTTTGTGTCATCTCTGCGTAAAAAGAGGCTTAATTATCCGATTGCAAGATAGCGTGTTGCTGTGTGAAAGCGCTCACAGTTGCAGCAATATCCCATTTCGCGGGTTTCTGTGTGACTGGCGCTGGCAAAAGAATGCCGGCTCTCTCAATTTAGGGGAACCTCCTTAGGAATAACGCTGGATCATCTGATTTACAAAGTGGCGCACTGCTGTGTGAAAGCTCTCATGGTAGCAGTAACATCAAGAGGTTTAAACGGAACAAATAATGAATAATCATCTCTCAAACTGTGCGTGGAATTCACGCACAAATAAATAAACCTGCGTTTTATTCCACTAAATAGCTTTTCTTTTTATAGCTCCAAGACAGTTTTCCGTCTCTGTTGTGTGCGTCCGCAAGATAAGACCTCAGCTATTCTGATACGGCTCACAGTTGCGGCAATATTTGCCATTTTTTGCTGGATATAAGTGATAAAAAGTCTTAATAGTTGTTGTAAAATGTATTTATTTAGTACTTTTTGTGAGAACAAGCGTTCACCGAGGGCTCCGAGTTGGCTTTATGTCAGTCAATGCACGAGACGTCTCCCACACACTTTTAATGTTGACAAACTACTCACGGAAAGTTGATGTTTTCTCTTGTTGTGCATGTTACACCTCGCTCACCTTTTTTCACTGCGATCGGCTTTAAATAAACTTTGTACTTCTATCTTTTTCCTCCTAATTTCTTCTTGTCAATGAATTCCCATTCTTACTGAAGCATTATTCCAAGTCTTTATTTTTTAAATACAAAACCCAAAACCGGTGAAGTTGGCACGTTGTGTAAATGGTAAATAAAAACAGAATACAAAGATTTGCAAATCTTTTTCAACCTATATTCAATTGAATAGACTGCAAAGACAAGATACTTAATGTTCGAACTGGAAAACTTAATGTCTTGCAAATATTAGCTCATTTGGAATTCGATGCCTGCAAAATATTTCAATAAAGCTGGCACAAGTGGCAAAAAAGACTGAGAAAGTTGAGGAATGCTCATCAAACACTTATTTTGAACATCCCACAAGTGAACAGGCTAATCGGGAACAGGTGGGTGCCATGATTGGGTATAAAAGCAGCTTCCATGAAATGCTTAGTCATTCACAAACAAAGACGGGGCGAGGGTCACCACTTTGTCAACCAATGTGTGAGTAAATCGTCAAACAGTTTAAGAACAATGTTTCTCAACAAGCTATTGCAAGGAATTTATAGATTTCACCGTCTATGGTCCGTAATATCATCAATGGGTTCAGAGAATCTGGAGAAATCACTGCACGTAAATAATATTACAGACCTTCGATCCCTCAGGCGCTACTGCATCAAAAAGCGACATCGGTGTGTAAAAGATATCACCACATGGGCTCAGGAACACTTTTAAAAAAACACTGTCAGTAACTACAGTTTGTTGCTACATCTGTGAGTGCAAGTTAAAACTCTACTATGCAAAACGAAAGGCATTTATCAACAACACCCAGAAGCGCCGCCGGCTTCGCTGGGCCCGAGCTCATCTAAGATGGACTGATGCAAAGTGGAAAAGTTATCTGTGGTCTGACGAGTCCACATTTTGAATTGTTTTTGGAAACTGTGGACGTGGTGTCCTCCGGAACAAAGAGGAAAAGAACCATTCAAATTGTTATAGGTTTAAAAGCCAGCATGTGTGATGGTATGGGGGTGTATTAGTGCCCAAGGCATGGGTAACTTACACATCTGTGAAGGCACCATTAATGCTGAAAGGTACATACAGGTTTTGGAGCAACATATGTTGTCATCCAAGCAACGTTATCATGGACGCCCCTGCTTATTTCAGCAAGACGATGCCAAGCCACGTATAATAGTAAATGAGTGCGGGTACTAGACTGGTCTGCCTGTACTCCAGACCTGTATCCCATTGGAAATGTGTGGTGCATTACGGAGCGTAAAATACCTCATCGGAGACCCCGAACTGTTGAAGAACTTAAGCTGTACATCAAGCAAGATTGGGAAAGAATTCCACCTGAAAAGCTTCAAAAATTGGTCCCCTTAGTTCCCAAATGTTTACTGAGTGTTGTTAAAAGGAAAGGCCATGTAACACAGTGGTAAAAATGCCCCTGTGCCAACTTATTTGCAATGTGTTGCTGCCCTTAAATTTTAAGTTCACAATTTCAAAAGGGTTAAAAACAATAAAAATCAGTTCCCAGTGGCTTGTTTTATTTTTCGAAGTTTTTTTCAAAATTTTACACCTCCCGGAATATCCCTAAAAAAAGCTTTAAAGTTCTTGATTTCCGCTATTTGCAAAGCGACTGTCCATTTCCCTGTGACGTCATACAGTGCTGCCAATACAAACAACATGGCGGTTACCACAGCAAGATATAGCGACATTAGCTCGGATTCAGACTCGGATTTCAGCGGCTTAAGCGATTCAACAGATTACGCATTTATTGAAACAGATGGTCGGAGTATGGAGGCAGATAGCAAAAACGAAATTGAAGAAGAAACTGAAGCTATTGAGCGAATAGCTATTGACGCTATTCGGCCATAGCATGGGTGTACTTAATGAAGTGGCCCATAGCATGGCTGCCTTATTAGCATCGCCGGTAAAATGTGCGGACCAAACGATCGGGACTTTCGCATCTTGTGACACTGGAGCAACTTAAATCCGTCGATTGGTAAGTGTTTGTTTCGCATTAAATGTGGGTATCTAGTTTCAAATGTGCATACAGCTAGCGTAAATAGCATGTTAGCATCAATTAGCGTAGCATGTTAGCATCGATTAGCTGGCAGTCATGCCGTGACCAAATATGTCTGATTAGCACATAAGTCAACAACATCAACAAAACTCACCTTTGTGATTTCGTTGACTTAATGGTTGCAAATGCATCTGCAGGTTATCCATACATCTCTGTGCCATGTCTGTCTTAGCATCGCCGGTCAAATGTGAAGACACTCTGGTACATTCAATGGGGGTCTGGCGGCAGATTTCTTGCCAGTGGTGCAACTTGAATCCCTCCCTGTTAGTGTTGTTACACCCTCCGACAACACACCCACGAGGCATGATGTCTCCAAGGTTCCAAAAAACAGTCGAAAAAACGGAAAATAACAGAGCTGAGACCCGGTGTTTGTAATGTGAAAATGAAAATGGCGGGTGTGTTACCTCGGTGACGTCACATTCTGACGTCATCGCTAAAAGACCGATAAACAGAAAGGCGTTTAATTTGCCAAAATTCACCCATTTAGAGTTCGGAAATCGGTTGAAAAAATACATGGTCTTTTTTCTGCAACATCAAGGTATATATTGACGCTTACATAGGTTTGGTGATAATGTTCCCCTTTAAAGTACCAATGATTGTCACACACACACTAGATGTGGCAAAATGGTTGCAAATGCATCTGCAGGTTATCCATACATCTCTGTGCCATGTCTGTCTTAGCAGCGCCGGTCAAATGTGGAGACACTCTGGCACATTCAATGAGGGTCTGGCGGCAGATTTCTTGCCAGTGGTGCAACTTGAATCCCTCTCTGTTAGTGTTGTTACACCCTCCGACAACACACCCACCAGGCATGATGTCTCCAAGGTTCCAAAAAATAGTCGAAAAAACGGAAAATAACAGAGCTGAGACCCGGTGTTTGTAATGTGAAAATGAAAATGGTGGGTGTGTTACCTCGGTGACGTCACATTCTGACGTCATCGCCTCCAGCGCGATAAACAGAAAGGCGTTTAATTCGCCAAAATTCACCCATTTAGAGTTCGGAAATCGGTTAAAAAAATAGATGGTCTTTTTTTGCACCATCAAGGTATATATTGACGCTTACATAGGTTTGGTGATAATGTTCCCCTTTAAAGTACCAATGATTGTCACACACACACTAGATGTGGCAAAATGGTTGCAAATGCATCTGCAGGTTATCCATACATCTCTGTGCCATGTCTGTCTTAGCATCGCCGGTCAAATGTGGAGACACTCTGGTTCATTCAATGGGGGTCTGGCGGCAGATTTCTTGCCACTTTACATCTTCGAGCCGGTGGTGCAACTTGAATCCCTCCCTGTTAGTGTTGTTACACCCTCCGACAACACACCGACGAGGCATGATGTCTCCAAGGTTCCAAAAAAATGTCGAAAAAACGGAAAATAACAGAGCTGAGACCCGGTGTTTGTAATGTGAAAATGAAAATGGTGGGTGTGTTACCTCGGTGACGTCACATTCTGACGTCATCGCCTCCAGCGCGATAAACAGAAAGGCGTTTAATTCGCCAAAATTCACCCATTTAGAGTTTGGAAATCGGTTAAAAAAATACATGGTCTTTTTTCTGCAACATCAAGGTATATATTGACGCTTACATAGGTTTGGTGATAATGTTCCCCTTTAAAGTACCAATGATTGTCACACACACACTAGATGTGGCAAAATGGTTGCAAATGCATCTGCAGGTTATCCATACATCTCTGTGCCATGTCTGTCTTAGCATCGCCGGTCAAATGTGGAGACACTCTGGTACATTCAATGGGGGTCTGGCGGCAGATTTCTTGCCAGTGGTGCAACTTGAATCCCTCCCTGTTAGTGTTGTTACACCCTCCGACAACACACCCACGAGGCATGATGTCTCCAAGGTTCCAAAAAATAGTCAAAAAAACGGAAAATAACAGAGCTGAGACCCGGTGTTTGTAATGTGTTGAAAATGAAAATGGCGGGTGTGTTACCTCGGCGACGTCACATTCTGACGTCATCGCCTACAGCGCGATAAACAGAAAGGCGTTTAATTCGCCAAAATTCACCCATTTAGAGTTCGGAAATCGGTTAAAAAAATATATGGTCTTTTTTCTGCACCATCAAGGTATATATTGACGCTTACATAGGTTTGGTGATAATGTTCCCCTTTAAAGTACCAATGATTGTCACACACACACTAGATGTGGCAAAATGGTTGCAAATGCATCTGCAGGTTATCCATACATCTCTGTGCCATGTCTGTCTTAGCATCGCCGGTCAAATGTGAAGACACTCTGGTACATTCAATGGGGGTCTGGCGGCAGATTTCTTGCCACTTTACATCTTCGAGCCGGTGGTGCAACTTGAATCCCTCCCTGTTAGTGTTGTTACACCCTCCGACAACACACCGACGAGGCATGATGTCTCCAAGGTTCCAAAAAACAGTCGAAAAAATGGAAAATAACAGAGCTGAGACCCAGTGTTTGTAATGTGAAAATGAAAATGGTGGGTGTGTTACCTCGGCGACGTCACATTCTGACGTCATCGCCTCCAGCGCGATAAACAGAAAGGCGTTTAATTCGCCAAAATTCACCCATTTAGAGTTCGGAAATCGGTTAAAAAAATACATGGTCTTTTTTCTGCAACATCAAGGTATATATTGACGCTTACATAGGTTTGGTGATAATGTTCCCCTTTAAAGTACCAATGATTGTCACACACACACTAGATGTGGCAAAATGGTTGCAAATGCATCTGCAGGTTATCCATACATCTCTGTGCCATGTCTGTCTTAGCATCGCAGGTCAAATGTGAAGACACTCCGGTACATTCAGTGGGGGTCTGGCGGCAGACACTTTTGCATCTTGGGGCCAGTGGTGCAACTTGAATCCCTCCCTGTTAGTGTTGTTACACCCTCCGACAACACACCCACGAGGCATGATGTCTCCAAGGTTCCAAAAAATAGTCCAAAAAATGGAAAATAACAGAGCTGAGACCCGGTGTTTGTAATGTGAAAATGAAAATGGTGGGTGTGTTACCTCGGTGACGTCACGTTCTGACGTCATCGCCTCCAGCGCGATAAACAGAAAGGCGTTTAATTCGCCAAAATTCACCCATTTAGAGTTTGGAAATCGGTTAAAAAAATACATGGTCTTTTTTCTGCAACATCAAGGTATATATTGACGCTTGCATAGGTTTGGTGATAATGTTCCCCTTTAAAGTACCAATGATTGTCACACACACACTAGATGTGGCAAAATGGTTGCAAATGCATCTGCAGGTTATCCATACATCTCTGTGCCATGTCTGTCTTAGCAGCGCCGGTCAAATGTGGAGACACTCTGGCACATTCAATGAGGGTCTGGCGGCAGATTTCTTGCCAGTGGTGCAACTTGAATCCCTCTCTGTTAGTGTTGTTACACCCTCCGACAACACACCCACCAGGCATGATGTCTCCAAGGTTCCAAAAAATAGTCGAAAAAACGGAAAATAACAGAGCTGAGACCCGGTGTTTGTAATGTGAAAATGAAAATGGTGGGTGTGTTACCTCGGTGACGTCACATTCTGACGTCATCGCCTCCAGCGCGATAAACAGAAAGGCGTTTAATTCGCCAAAATTCACCCATTTAGAGTTCGGAAATCGGTTAAAAAAATAGATGGTCTTTTTTTGCACCATCAAGGTATATATTGACGCTTACATAGGTTTGGTGATAATGTTCCCCTTTAAAGTACCAATGATTGTCACACACACACTAGATGTGGCAAAATGGTTGCAAATGCATCTGCAGGTTATCCATACATCTCTGTGCCATGTCTGTCTTAGCATCGCCGGTCAAATGTGGAGACACTCTGGTTCATTCAATGGGGGTCTGGCGGCAGATTTCTTGCCACTTTACATCTTCGAGCCGGTGGTGCAACTTGAATCCCTCCCTGTTAGTGTTGTTACACCCTCCGACAACACACCGACGAGGCATGATGTCTCCAAGGTTCCAAAAAAATGTCGAAAAAACGGAAAATAACAGAGCTGAGACCCGGTGTTTGTAATGTGAAAATGAAAATGGTGGGTGTGTTACCTCGGTGACGTCACATTCTGACGTCATCGCCTCCAGCGCGATAAACAGAAAGGCGTTTAATTCGCCAAAATTCACCCATTTAGAGTTTGGAAATCGGTTAAAAAAATACATGGTCTTTTTTCTGCAACATCAAGGTATATATTGACGCTTACATAGGTTTGGTGATAATGTTCCCCTTTAAAGTACCAATGATTGTCACACACACACTAGATGTGGCAAAATGGTTGCAAATGCATCTGCAGGTTATCCATACATCTCTGTGCCATGTCTGTCTTAGCATCGCCGGTCAAATGTGGAGACACTCTGGTACATTCAATGGGGGTCTGGCGGCAGATTTCTTGCCAGTGGTGCAACTTGAATCCCTCCCTGTTAGTGTTGTTACACCCTCCGACAACACACCCACGAGGCATGATGTCTCCAAGGTTCCAAAAAATAGTCAAAAAAACGGAAAATAACAGAGCTGAGACCCGGTGTTTGTAATGTGTTGAAAATGAAAATGGCGGGTGTGTTACCTCGGCGACGTCACATTCTGACGTCATCGCCTACAGCGCGATAAACAGAAAGGCGTTTAATTCGCCAAAATTCACCCATTTAGAGTTCGGAAATCGGTTAAAAAAATATATGGTCTTTTTTCTGCACCATCAAGGTATATATTGACGCTTACATAGGTTTGGTGATAATGTTCCCCTTTAAAGTACCAATGATTGTCACACACACACTAGATGTGGCAAAATGGTTGCAAATGCATCTGCAGGTTATCCATACATCTCTGTGCCATGTCTGTCTTAGCATCGCAGGTCAAATGTGAAGACACTCCGGTACATTCAGTGGGGGTCTGGCGGCAGACACTTTTGCATCTTGGGGCCAGTGGTGCAACTTGAATCCCTCCCTGTTAGTGTTGTTACACCCTCCGACAACACACCCACGAGGCATGATGTCTCCAAGGTTCCAAAAAATAGTCCAAAAAATGGAAAATAACAGAGCTGAGACCCGGTGTTTGTAATGTGAAAATGAAAATGGTGGGTGTGTTACCTCGGTGACGTCACGTTCTGACGTCATCGCCTCCAGCGCGATAAACAGAAAGGCGTTTAATTCGCCAAAATTCACCCATTTAGAGTTTGGAAATCGGTTAAAAAAATACATGGTCTTTTTTCTGCAACATCAAGGTATATATTGACGCTTGCATAGGTTTGGTGATAATGTTCCCCTTTAAAGTACCAATGATTGTCACACACACACTAGATGTGGCAAAATGGTTGCAAATGCATCTGCAGGTTATCCATACATCTCTGTGCCATGTCTGTCTTAGCAGCGCCGGTCAAATGTGGAGACACTCTGGCACATTCAATGAGGGTCTGGCGGCAGATTTCTTGCCAGTGGTGCAACTTGAATCCCTCTCTGTTAGTGTTGTTACACCCTCCGACAACACACCCACCAGGCATGATGTCTCCAAGGTTCCAAAAAATAGTCGAAAAAACGGAAAATAACAGAGCTGAGACCCGGTGTTTGTAATGTGAAAATGAAAATGGTGGGTGTGTTACCTCGGTGACGTCACATTCTGACGTCATCGCCTCCAGCGCGATAAACAGAAAGGCGTTTAATTCGCCAAAATTCACCCATTTAGAGTTCGGAAATCGGTTAAAAAAATAGATGGTCTTTTTTTGCACCATCAAGGTATATATTGACGCTTACATAGGTTTGGTGATAATGTTCCCCTTTAAAGTACCAATGATTGTCACACACACACTAGATGTGGCAAAATGGTTGCAAATGCATCTGCAGGTTATCCATACATCTCTGTGCCATGTCTGTCTTAGCATCGCCGGTCAAATGTGGAGACACTCTGGTTCATTCAATGGGGGTCTGGCGGCAGATTTCTTGCCACTTTACATCTTCGAGCCGGTGGTGCAACTTGAATCCCTCCCTGTTAGTGTTGTTACACCCTCCGACAACACACCGACGAGGCATGATGTCTCCAAGGTTCCAAAAAAATGTCGAAAAAACGGAAAATAACAGAGCTGAGACCCGGTGTTTGTAATGTGAAAATGAAAATGGTGGGTGTGTTACCTCGGTGACGTCACATTCTGACGTCATCGCCTCCAGCGCGATAAACAGAAAGGCGTTTAATTCGCCAAAATTCACCCATTTAGAGTTTGGAAATCGGTTAAAAAAATACATGGTCTTTTTTCTGCAACATCAAGGTATATATTGACGCTTACATAGGTTTGGTGATAATGTTCCCCTTTAAAGTACCAATGATTGTCACACACACACTAGATGTGGCAAAATGGTTGCAAATGCATCTGCAGGTTATCCATACATCTCTGTGCCATGTCTGTCTTAGCATCGCCGGTCAAATGTGGAGACACTCTGGTACATTCAATGGGGGTCTGGCGGCAGATTTCTTGCCAGTGGTGCAACTTGAATCCCTCCCTGTTAGTGTTGTTACACCCTCCGACAACACACCCACGAGGCATGATGTCTCCAAGGTTCCAAAAAATAGTCAAAAAAACGGAAAATAACAGAGCTGAGACCCGGTGTTTGTAATGTGTTGAAAATGAAAATGGCGGGTGTGTTACCTCGGCGACGTCACATTCTGACGTCATCGCCTACAGCGCGATAAACAGAAAGGCGTTTAATTCGCCAAAATTCACCCATTTAGAGTTCGGAAATCGGTTAAAAAAATATATGGTCTTTTTTCTGCACCATCAAGGTATATATTGACGCTTACATAGGTTTGGTGATAATGTTCCCCTTTAAAGTACCAATGATTGTCACACACACACTAGATGTGGCAAAATGGTTGCAAATGCATCTGCAGGTTATCCATACATCTCTGTGCCATGTCTGTCTTAGCATCGCCGGTCAAATGTGAAGACACTCTGGTACATTCAATGGGGGTCTGGCGGCAGATTTCTTGCCACTTTACATCTTCGAGCCGGTGGTGCAACTTGAATCCCTCCCTGTTAGTGTTGTTACACCCTCCGACAACACACCGACGAGGCATGATGTCTCCAAGGTTCCAAAAAACAGTCGAAAAAATGGAAAATAACAGAGCTGAGACCCAGTGTTTGTAATGTGAAAATGAAAATGGTGGGTGTGTTACCTCGGCGACGTCACATTCTGACGTCATCGCCTCCAGCGCGATAAACAGAAAGGCGTTTAATTCGCCAAAATTCACCCATTTAGAGTTCGGAAATCGGTTAAAAAAATACATGGTCTTTTTTCTGCAACATCAAGGTATATATTGACGCTTACATAGGTTTGGTGATAATGTTCCCCTTTAAAGTACCAATGATTGTCACACACACACTAGATGTGGCAAAATGGTTGCAAATGCATCTGCAGGTTATCCATACATCTCTGTGCCATGTCTGTCTTAGCATCGCAGGTCAAATGTGAAGACACTCCGGTACATTCAGTGGGGGTCTGGCGGCAGACACTTTTGCATCTTGGGGCCAGTGGTGCAACTTGAATCCCTCCCTGTTAGTGTTGTTACACCCTCCGACAACACACCCACGAGGCATGATGTCTCCAAGGTTCCAAAAAATAGTCCAAAAAATGGAAAATAACAGAGCTGAGACCCGGTGTTTGTAATGTGAAAATGAAAATGGTGGGTGTGTTACCTCGGTGACGTCACGTTCTGACGTCATCGCCTCCAGCGCGATAAACAGAAAGGCGTTTAATTCGCCAAAATTCACCCATTTAGAGTTTGGAAATCGGTTAAAAAAATACATGGTCTTTTTTCTGCAACATCAAGGTATATATTGACGCTTGCATAGGTTTGGTGATAATGTTCCCCTTTAAAGTACCAATGATTGTCACACACACACTAGATGTGGCAAAATGGTTGCAAATGCATCTGCAGGTTATCCATACATCTCTGTGCCATGTCTGTCTTAGCATCGCCGGTCAAATGTGGAGACACTCTGGTACATTCAATGGGGGTCTGGCGGCAGATTTCTTGCCAGTGGTGCAACTTGAATCCCTCCCTGTTAGTGTTGTTACACCCTCCGACAACACACCCACGAGGCATGATGTCTCCAAGGTTCCAAAAAATTGTCGAAAAAACGGAAAATAACAGAGCTGAGACCCGGTGTTTGTAATGTGTTGAAAATGAAAATGGCGGGTGTGTTACCTCGGTGACGTCACGTTCTGACGTCATCGCTAAAAGACCGATAAACAGAAAGGCGTTTAATTTGCCAAAATTCACCCATTTAGAGTTCGGAAATCGGTTGAAAAAATACATGGTCTTTTTTCTGCAACATCAAGGTATATATTGACGCTTGCATAGGTTTGGTGATAATGTTCCCCTTTAAAGTACCAATGATTGTCACACACACACTAGATGTGGCAAAATGGTTGCAAATGCATCTGCAGGTTATCCATACATCTCTGTGCCATGTCTGTCTTAGCATCGCCGGTCAAATGTGAAGACACTCTGGTACATTCAATGGGGGTCTGGCGACAGATTTCTTGCCAGTGGTGCAACTTGAATCCCTCCCTGTTAGTGTTGTTACACCCTCCGACAACACACCCACGACGCATGATGTCTCCAAGGTTCCAAAAAATAGTCGAAAAAACGGAAAATAACAGAGCTGAGACCTGGTGTTTGTAATGTTTTGAAAATGAATATGGCGGGTGTGTTACCTCGGTGACGTCACATTCTGACGTCATCGCTAAAAGACCGATAAACAGAAAGGCGTTTAATTTGCCAAAATTCATCCATTTAGAGTTCGGAAATCGGTTAAAAAAATACATGGTCTTTTTTCTGCACCATCAAGGTATATATTGACGCTTGCATAGGTCTGGTGATAATGTTCCCCTTTAAAGTACCAATGATTGTCACACACACACTAGATGTGGCAAAATGGTTGCAAATGCATCTGCAGGTTATCCATACATCTCTGTGCCATGTCTGTCTTAGCATCGCCGGTAAAATGTGAAGACACTCTGGTACATTCAATGGGGGTCTGGCGGCAGACACTTTGGCATCTTGGGGCCAGTGGTGCAACTTGAATCCCTCCCTGTTAGTGTTGTTACACCCTCCGACAACACACCAACGAGGCATGATGTCTCCAAGGTTCCAAAAAAATGTCGAAAAAACGGAAAATAACAGAGCTGAGACCCGGTGTTTGTAATGTTTTGAAAATGAAAATGGCGGGTGTGTTACCTCGGCGACGTCACATTCTGACGTCATCGCCTACAGCGCGATAAACAGAAAGGCGTTTAATTCGCCAAAATTCACCCATTTAGAGTTCGGAAATCGGTTAAAAAAATATATGGTCTTTTTTCTGCACCATCAAGGTATATATTGACGCTTACATAGGTCTGCTGATAATGTTCCCCTTTAATGTTGGAACATTAATATCTTGCCTTTGCAGTCTATTCAATTGAATAAGTAGAGAAGAATTTGCAAATCATTGTATTCTGTTTTTATTTACGAATTACACAACGTGCCAACTTCACTGGTTTTACGTTTTTTATTTGAATGGAACAACGAGGGGAAAACTTCACCGTCAACACAATGTTTTACTCGGTAACCTGGCAAACAGACAACAATGTCGCTGTGCAGTTATTTATGTCCAGGTGTCTCCTCCTCGACAAGACAAACCGGACACGCCGGTTATAACTCTTGTTTTGTTTTTGATTGGATTTGTTCCACAATAACTGTAGAAACCTTTTTCTTTGCGCCGTAACGATCCAGTTTATGGCGTTTCTTTACGACAGCAGTTTATGTGACTGTGGAACTACCTGTTTGTGTGAATTTGAGATTAGGAAAAACTACACACACACAAAAAAACACTTTTTCCGCAGCTAATTTGCCTTTAAGAGGATCATGGGATAATTTTCCTGGATGCGAGTGTGAGTAGTCGGTGTTATAATGACAGAAAAACGCATTTTGGGAGAGATGAGTGACAGATGAAGGCTGAAAAAAACACATTTTTGTTATCAAAATAGGCTTCAGAGTGAAAGTGCTGCTTAGTAGCTTGTTTTTAGTTTGATCATTAACAGATAGACAGGATAGATAGGTCTTTATTGTCATTGCACAAGTACAACAACACTTTGTTTTCAACACAAACCTATTCAAGATTAGACAAACAAACCGTGTACAGGGTTACAGAACAAGAACGCTGATAGGTCGCCACAAGGCGCCCCGTTAAAGATGGGGAAAAAGGTTAAACGTTGTGGAAGGATGAGTAAAAATATTAAATTTAGACTAGGCTCCTAAGGGGGCCCAGTCTGGAGTGGGAAAAAACCTCCATAGCAAAGCACATATACAGGTGCTGGTCATATTATTAGAATATCATGAAAAAGTTGATTTATTTTATTATTTCCATTTAGAAAGTCAAACTTGTAGAATGTATACATTCATTCCAAACAGACTGATACATTTCAAGTGTTTTTTGCCAAAAAGGAGATGATTACAGATGACAACCAATGAAAACCCTAAATTCAACATCTCAGAAAATTAAAATATGGTGAAAAGGTCAGATATTGAAGACACCTGGTGCCACACTCTAATTAGTTAACTAACTCAAAACACCTGGAAAAGCCTTTAAATGGTCTCTCGTTTTGATTCTGTATGACACACAATCATGGGGAAGACTGCTGACTTGACAACTGTCCAAAAGATGACCATTGATACTTTAAAGAAGGAGGGCAAGACACAAAAGGTCATTGCCAAAGAGGTTGGATGTTCCCAGAGCTCTGTGTCCAAGCACATTAATAGAGAGGCCAAGGGAAGACAAAGATGTGGTAGAAAAAGTGTACAAGCAAGAGGGATCACCGCGCCCTGGAGAGGATTGTCAAACAAAACCGATTCAAAAATGTGGGGGGGATCCACAAAGAGTGGACTGCAGCTGGAGTCAGTGCTTCAAGAACCACCACGCACCGACGTATGCAAGATATGGGCTTCAGCTGTCGCATTCCTTGTGTAAAGCCACTCTTGAATAAGAGACAACGTCAAAAGCGTCTCGCCTGGGCTCAAGACAAAAAGGACTGGACTGCTGCTGAGTGGTCCAAAGTTATGTTTTCAACTGAAAGTAAATTCTGTATCTCCTCTGACATTCTCTTCAGGATGCGCCGTTTTGTGGGCGGTCTTATTTACGTGGCTCACCTTCGGCAGCATCTTCTCCCCGTCATCTTTGTTGTAGCGGTGTAGCGTGCAAGGACGGGAGTGGAAGAAGTGTCCAAAAATGGAGCTAACTGTTTTAATGACATTCAGACTTTACTTAAATCAATAACGGAGCAGCATGTCCTCATCCGTGGCTCACTAGCGCAACAACAACACTGGAAATGTGTCTCCGTGAAAAAATGTCCGACCGGAACTCTCTAATAACTAAAGTTTCTCTGGTGAATAATGTAAACTCACTACACCGGTATGTTTTAGCTCTTTCATAGCGACTTTACTGACAGATATGAGTAAGAACTTTACACTACTTTATATTAGAAATGGCAACAATGGAGGATGAATGTCCCAAAACAAGAAGATAGTGAAAAAGAAGAAGCTTATCGACTACGGTGTGGGCACCGACTACAAGAACTTATGCAGATCCCAAATACAGATCAGCAGGTACCAGAAGGTAAGAAAATTTGCTTTTGCATCATATTGCGAAACAAAACGCCAGATAATGTTTTACCTTATACACACACCATAATAATACTCGTATGTTGAAGCAAAGTACAATCCATCAAGACGGTGTGGCTTCCTAGCTTACCAAAGTTGTACGGATTTTGATGGATTTTTGAGTGCCGTGTGTAATGTTCTATATTTTCAATGGAACATATAAAATGTTGTTTACTTGAGTCATATTGCAGTCCACACATATCTCTTATGTGTGACTGCCATCACATTGTGGTCTACACGTACCTCTTATGTGTGACTGCCATCTACTGGTCACACTTATCATTACACAATATACCCAATAAAATAGCTTTGAGGTCGGTAAGCACAACCGGAATCATCCCGTACATTAGGCGCACCGGGTTATAAGGCGCACTGTCCAGTTTTGAGAAAATGAAAGGATTTTAAGTGCGCCTTATAGTCAGAAAAATACATTCCTAGGCAGAGGTGGGTAGAGTAGCCAGAAATTGTACTCAAGTAAGAGTACTGTTACTTTAGAGATTTATTACTCAAATAAAAGTAAGGAGTAGTCATCCAAATATTTACTTGAGTAAAAGTAAAAAGTATGTTGTGAAAAAACTACTCAAGTACTGAGTAACTGATGAGTAACATGTTTGTTTAATGATTACGGCAACAAGTAATGCACAAAAACATAAAAATATCTTCTTCTTCTCTTTTATCTTTTTCTACCGCTTATTCCCTTTCGGGGTCGCGGGGGGCGCTGGCGCCTATCTCAGCTACAATCGGGCGGAAGGCAGGGTACACCCTGGACAAGTCGCCACCTCATCGCAGGGCCAACACAGAAGCAATGAGCAAATTCATAGCGAGGAATATCTCTTAAGCAACTAAAACAATAATATATATTAAATAATACATTAAAATAAAAAAATAAATAAGGCAAATTGAGCCACAATAACTTAACAGCACCATAGGCTCAGTAGGCATTCATCGATTGATTGATTGATTGATTGAAACTTTTATCAGTAGATTGCACAGTACAGTACATATTCTGTACAATTGACCACTAAATGGTAACACCCCAATAAGTTTTTCAACGTTAATAATTACTTAATAAATGACCAAGTCGAGGTGATCTACCTCATATATACATACACACACATATCATATACACACATATCATACATACACACACATATCATATATACACACACAAATCATTTATACAAAAAAAGTTCCTCTTTTCTGTCCAATACCACATGAAAGTCGTTGGTTTTTGGCATCTCATCTGTCCAGCTTCCATATTCGTTTTTATACACTTTACAAGAAATACATTGGCGGCAAACTCCGTAGCTTGCTAGCTTGTTTGCGCTGGCTTTCGGAGACTCTTATTTTGTTAGCGCAGGCGCGATGGAGCGGCGCTTTTATTGTGAAGACAGGAACTGTGCGATCAGTCTTTAGGCTTTTGACGGGAAGTACGGTTGAAATAAAAAGTGTATTTTTTCCTTTACACTTTTGATTGATTGATTGCAACTTTTATTAGTAGATTGCACAGTACAGTACATATTCTGTACAATTGACCACTAAATGGTAACACCCCAATAAGTTTGTCAACATGTTTAAGTCGGGTTTCACGTATCACGGTCATGTGACCGCCTGGCTCTGTTTGATTGGTCCAACGTCACCAGTGACTGCATGTGATTGGTCAATCGCAGGCATGCGTAGATCCTACTTTGAAGCTCCGTCATTAACCAAAACAAACATTAATAGTTCGATAAAGAAAAGGGGTGGGATTAAATAAGTGTACACTTCTTCTCACTCCTTTTCAAATATGTAAAAAAAAAGTCGAATGCTCATTTGTTTTTTTTATTCTTCATTGTTTTCATTTTGTTATAATAGCCGTTAAGGCTATATCACTGTATTGGATCATGCTTGCTCTTGTTTGTTTTTTTTTTTTTTTTTGCATATTTGAAATAAAAATATATCAATCAAAAAAAATTTTTTTTTTAAAGTAGCGAGTAGCGAGCTGAATGTAGATAAATGTAACGGAGTAAAAGTAGCGCGTTACTACCCACATCTCTTCCTAGGTTTTCGGTCTTGTTTCTTAAAATTTAGACTCCAAAAAGCCCCCCTGCCAATTGGGAAAGCCCTAAGGAGAGCATATGTAGTCATTGTATTATCGTTAACAGGCTTTGCATAAAAGGTGCCCATAAGGTCGGTGAGTCAGTGTTTTTATTCATTGTGGACCAGCCTGTTTACTGAGTCCACAGAGGAAGTGTGTCAGCATGTCACACTGGGATTATTCAACAAACTTACTGTCGCCGCCTGCATGCTAATTAGCAGCTTCTCTCTGACCGGTTTGACGGCCTTGGAACACACACACACACACACACACACACACGTACATTCTTGTATTTGTTACCTTCTTGAGACCGCTGTAGGACCAGCCTTTCTAGATATATAACAATTTGTGTTTACAACATCAATAATATATACATACTATGCTGATATAAAAAAGCTTGTTGTGGAAAAAATACCGTATTTCCTCGAATTGCCGCAGGACATATAGTATGCACCTGCCTTGAATTACTGCCTTCGCAAAAATAATTAGCGCATGCTTAGTATTACCGCCTGGTCAAACTCGTCACGTCACGAGTGACACTTCTCTGTCATCATTTCCAAAATGGAGGAGGCATATTTCAATACCGGTAATTTGAAATCGTATAAAGGGAAGAAGATTAAGAGCTATTCAGTAGGATTCTAGGTCCAAGCTTACATCACACTCAAATTTTTACTGCATGCCTTTGGTAAGTGCCGGAGTGAGAAGACGTTTTAAAATAATTATCGCATGCTTACTTTTACCGCATGCCTTTGATAAAGCACAGAAGTGAGAAGAGGTTTTAATTCAAGGAAATACGGTAGTTCGAATTTCACAAGAAAAAAGTCACAATTTCACAAGTAAAACTTAACATTTTGTAATTTTTAATAATAAAAGTCATCATTTTACTCAACGCAAGTTACAATTTTACAAGAAAAACTGAACATTTGTGCAATATGATAAAAGATGGAATTTTACTCAATAACAATTTTACAAGAAAAGCTTAAAATGTTGGCAATTTTTTGAAAAGATTCGTAATTTTACTTGACAAAGGTCACAATTTTATAAGAAAACTAACATTTTGGTAATATTATAATAATCAGAAATTGACTTGGCAAAATAATGACTTAAGTCATAATTTTACTCCAATGTCACTATTTTACAAGAACAACAAAACAATTGGCAATGTTGTGAAAAGTCTGAATTTTATATCACAAATGTCACCATTTTGCATTAAAAAGTAATAATTTTACATAAAGAAAATATTGCAATATTACAGAAACAGAAATATGAGAAATTGTTCCCAATTTTTGAAGAAAAATGTTGACAAATTGTGAGAAAAAGACTTTGAGTTATTTTTTTAATTTGTTGTTTGTAATTGTTTTTTAATCCTCATTATTTACTTCAAGTTATTACAGTATGTCTGTATATAGGTATTTATTATTTTTTTTGTATTAATTTCGGCCAAAGGGGGACATTTCAATTTCTAACATACACTTGTTATTTCATATGTTGGCCAGAGCGGAAACACTTCGCATTTTTACACACACTTGTTATTTCATATGTTGGCCAGAGCGGGAGCACTTCACATTTTTACACACACTTGTTATTTCATATGTTGGCCAGAGCGGGAGCACTTCACATTCTTACACACACTTGTTATTTCATATGTTGGCCAGAGCGGGAGCACTTCACACTTTTACACACACTTGTTATTTCATATGTTGGCCAGAGCGGGAGCACTTCACACTTTTACACACACTTGTTATTTCATATGTTGGCCAGAGCGGGAGCACTTCACATTTTTACACACACTTGTTATTTCATATGTTGGCCAGAGCGGGAGCACTTCACATTTTTACACACACTTGTTATTTCATATGTTGGCCAGAGCGGGAGCACTTCACATTTTTACACACACTTGTTATTTCATATGTTGGCCAGAGCGGGAGCACTTCACATTTTTACACACACTTGTTATTTCATATGTTGGCCTGAGCGGAAACACTTCACATTTTTACACACACTTGTTATTTCATATGTTGGCCAGAGCGGGAGCACTTCACACTTTTACACACACTTGTTATTTCATATGTTGGCCAGAGCGGGAGCACTCCACATTTTTACACACACTTGTTATTTCATATGTTGGCCAGAGCGGAAACATTTCACATTTTTACACACACTTGTTAATTCATATGTTGGCCAGAGCGGGAGCACTTCACACTTTTACACACACTTGTTATTTCATATGTTGGCCAGAGTGGGAGCACTTCACACTTTTACACACACTTGTTATTTCATATGTTGACCAGAGGTGGAGCACTTTTAAAACCGACACACTGTCAATATGAAAAATCCCTCCTTTTTGGGACCACCCTAATTTTGATGGATATCACCACCGCAAATGAGATCTTTATTTTTGTTGTTGTTTTGTATTGTTTTTAAGGCCGATGACAAAGGAGTCACGGACCACAGATGGCCAACCCAGCTGTAGAAGCTAACCCTTAACGGCCACCAAAGTGAAGTGAACTATATTTATATAGCGCTTTTCTCCAGTGACTCAAAGCGCTGTTTTGAAACTTTTATTTTGTCAGCGCAGTCAAATCAAATATTGCTCGACTTTTATTGTGAAGGGGGGGAAAACGTGGTCATACTCGAGGGCCGGTATGGTGTCATTTCTGGCCCATATTGGGCCCCCCGAGCCGCCAGTTGTATGTGCACACCCTTACTAAATAGTGACAAAGTTGTTTGTTTGGCAACGATGATCCTTCCTGCTACGTGTTCTTACTCTCTGGCAGACCAGGTGTGTTAAGCAGTTTCGATGCCATCTACTGGACAAAGTTGGGATTCACAGACATTTCAATGCGTTCATGAGGTAAGGTAAAAAAAATCTATCTCAAGTAGTGAATTGTGAAGTGAATTATATTTATATGGTGAGACCCAATATCTAAGTTACATTTAAAGCAGTGTGGGTGGCACTGGGAGCAGGTGGGTTAAGAAAAGTGTCTTGCCCAAGGACACAACGGCAGTGACTAGGATTGTGGAAGCGGGGATCGAACTTGCAACCCTCAAGTTGCTGGCACGGCCACTCTACCAACCGAGCTATTCCGTCCCCCACAATATATTTGTTTATCTTATGGTCACATATGCGTAATCTTACGTCAGCACCGGAAGTCGTAAAATCAGTTGTTCACCTGCCGTTTTTTTTTTGTGGACGAAAAGGGAAGTCCTTCAGCTGCCGTCTTGTTTTATCACATATTGCTGCCTTTACACCTGTCAATGTTGACTTTTTGTCTGCACTTTAAAGGCCTACTGAAATGAGATGTTCTTCTTTAATCGGGGATAGCAGGTCCATTCTATGTGTCATACTTCATCATTTCGCGATATTGCCATATTTTTGCTGAAAGGATTTAGTAGAGAACATCCACGATAAAGTTCGCAACTTTTGGTCGCTAATAAAAAAAGCCTTGCCTGTACCGGAAGTAGCAGACGATGTGCGCGTGACGTCACGGGTTGTAGGGCTCCTCACATCTGAACATTGTTTACAATCATGGCCACCAGCAGCTAGAGCGATTCAGACCGAGAAAGCGACAATTTCCCCATTAATTTGAGCGAGGATGAAAGATTCGTGGATGAGGAAATTTAGAGTGAAGGCCTAAAAAAAAAAAAAAAAAAAGGCGAGGGCAGTGAGAGTGATTCAGATGTTTTTCGACACATATACTCGGATAACTGGGAAATCCTTCGTAGGAGCCTACTGTTTAAGTTCATTTACATTTTATGGAAGGTGCTTTATGTTTATTCAGCCAAAAAGGGACTGTTTACTTTATTTGCATGATAAGAAAATGTATATATTGACTGCTTAGAGTAATTATATAAAGCTCACTTTAATTGTAATTATTACATTTGTCAAAATGATTTGATGACGTAACTGTTTTAAGTGCATATATGGCGGAAGGATCTGTGTGGTAAGGTGGTTTTTGGATGCAAGGTGTGATGGGTAATGGCAGTCAGGTGCGGTGGAATCGAGCCACACAGTTTTTTGACCTCACTCATACTTTTTCTAACTAGTACTGCAACAAACTCTCTTTATTTTGTCATTCATTTGTTCCCACATCGTGACTGTTTTATGTTTGGAATTATTAAGTTGACAAGTAAACCGTACAAAGGAAGAAGAACGTCTGGAGTTTTGTTTTGTTGTTGCCGCAGCAAGCGGAGTGAATGTGATAGTAAAGGAGCGTCAAGCTTAAGGCTACTTTAGGAATCGACATCCTTTATCTGCTTATTGTGTTACTAGTGTTTTAGTGAGTTAAATAGTACCTTAAAGTCGGAGGGGTGTGGCCACAGGTGTTTTGACGCCAGAGTCTCTGAAAGAAGCCGCGGCAGCTGCAGGAGGACACTGCATCCGCTGATCTCCGGTAAGAGGCGACTTATTACCACAATTTTCTCACTGAAAACTGCCGGTTGACATGTTGGCTTGACCGCTCTGATCCATAGTAAAGCTTCACCTCTGGGAATTTTAAACAAGGAATCACCGTGTGTTTGTGTGGCTAAAGGCTAAAAGCTTCCCACCTACATCTTTCTTCTTTGACTCCTCCATTATTAATTGAACAAATTGCAAAATATTCAGCAACACAGATGTCCAAAATACTGTGTAATTATGCGATGAAAAGAGACGACTTTTAGCCGTAAGTGGTGCTGGGCTAATATGTCCACTTCAACCAATAACGTCACAAACACGCGTCATCATTCCGCGACGTTTTCAACAGGAAACTCCGCGGGAAATTTAAAATTGTAATTTAGTAAACTAAAAAGGCCGTATTGGCATGTGTTGCAATGTTAATATTTCATATTTCAATATTTAATAATACACGGTCTAGCTCCAGCCTATCTTGCCGATTGTATTGTACCATATGTCCCGGCAAGAAATCTGCCTTCAAAAGACTCCGGCTTATTAGTGATTCCCAGGGCCCAAAAAAAGTCTGCGGGCTATAGAGCGTTTTCCGTTCGGGCTCCAGTACTCTGGAATGCCCTCCCGGTAACAGTTCGAGATGCCACCTCAGTAGAAGCATTTAAGTCTCACCTTAAAACTCATCTGTATACTCTAGCCTTTAAATAGACCTCCTTTTTAGACCAGTTGATCTGCCGCTTCTTTCCTTTCTCCTATGTCCCCCCCTCCCTTGTGGAGGGGGTCCGGTCCGATGACCATGGATGAAGTACTGGCTGTCCAGAGTCGAGACCCAGGATGGACCGCTCGCCTGTATGGGTTGGGGACATCTCTACGCTGCTGATCCGCCTCCGCTTGAGATGGTTTCCTGTGGATGGGACTCTCGCTGCTGTCTTGGATCCGCTTGAACTGAACTCTCGCGGCTGTGTTGGAGCCACTATGGATTGAACTTTCACAGTATCATGTTAGACCCGCTCCACATCCATTGCTTTCGGTCCCCTAGAGGGGGGGGGGGGTGCCCACATCTAAGGTCCTCTCCAAGGTTTCTCATAGTCAGCATTGTCACTGGCGTCCCACTGGATGTGAATTCTCCCTGCCCACTGGGTGTGAGTTTTCCTTGCCCTTTTGTGGGTTCTTCCGAGGATGTCGTAGTCGTAATGATTTGTGCAGTCCTTTGAGACATTTGTGATTTGGGGCTATATAAATAAACATTGATTGACTGATTGATCATTGATATATAAACTATCAGACTGGGTGGTCGGTTGTAGTGGCTTTCAGTAGACCTTTAAATCAACACCAAAAATCCTGACTTTGGAGCAATGTTCACAGACTCTAGTATTTGGCTCTCTATTAGATGCAATGGATTTCCTTAGTAAGACCATGATTTCGGTCCTCATATTGAAGGTGCTTTTCCTTGTTGATGTCTCAAGAAGGGTAGAGATACAAGAACACACACACACACACACACACACACACACACACACACACACATGCAATTATGCTTCATCCTCTGGCTGTCAGAAGAAACGCAAACAAGACTGTTGGATGGAATTAAACCAGAGTGCAACTCTAATTTGCCCTTTAAAAAAACCCACAATTGGATATATTCTGCAGGCAGCAGTCATTCATCCCCACAAAAAAAGAGAAAACATTACAAAAACATGCTTGTGCTTATTCCTGCTTAAAGAGGAAGAACACAGAACACACCCGAACCATCCGGAATTTTAATAATAATAAAATAGATGCATTGACATAACACAAATATTCTGCAAGCAGAAACAAAACGTTTAATGTTTGATCTTTGTCAATAATAAGATCATGCGGCAATGTCACATGTCATCTTTGAGCTGTGAAACAAACATTTGATTCTAAATTGTCAATTTAAAGTAGATTTTAAGGAGTTTAGTTTTTTTTTTTTAAAAAAAGGGGTTTTTTGTTGTATGTTGGCCTGAATGAAGTTGTAAAGTAAATTGTAAGATAGAGAACACTGACATGTTTTATGCTCTTTTAGTGCCACCTAGCGCCCTTTGCCATTGTAGCCGCTGCACTTCCTCTAATGGCCGCTAGAGGTCAGAAAAAGCTTGTGTTTTGGAAGTCATGTACAGTAAAGTCAGAAATAGAGGTGTTTTTTGGTTTTTTTTTATGTTTTTTGATTGAAACTTTTATTAGTAGTACATATTCCGTACAATTGACCACTAAATGGTAACACCCAAAACGTTTTTCAACTTGTTTAAGTCCACGTTAATCAATTCATGGTATATTCATGTGTGATAATAGCTGGTGTATTTGTTTTCTTTCTCTCAAATTAACTTGCATGTTGTACTCGTCACTTTTGTTTTCAAACTGTATTTAATGACAAACGTTTTTAAATTGATTTCCAACAAACTGTCTAAAAGTCCTGCAAATGCATTATTTTGAGCAGGGGTGTCCAAACTTCTGCCTGCCAGCCTCTTCAATTTGGCCCGAGATACATCGTGAGTTTAACCAATCTTGAATACTCCGAATGCTTGATAATTGTTTATTTTCATGACTATTTACAGTGTAGATTGTCACTGAAGGCATCAAAACTATGAATGAACACATGTGGAGTTATGTACTTGACAAAAAAAGGTGAAATAACTGAAAACATGTTTTGTATTCTAGTTTCTTCAAAATACCCACCCTTTGCTCTGATTACTATTTTGCATACTCTGAATCAGGGGTCGGGAACCTTTTTGGCTGAGAGAGCCAAGAAGCCAAATATTTTAAAATGTATTTCTGTAAGAGCCATATAATATTTTTCTTAACACTGAACACAACAAAACGCATGCATTTTTAAGTAAGACCAACATTTCTAGAGTATAATCGGTCTCGTATTCTTCGTAATAACATTGTAATTCTGAAGCTAACTACGGAAGGGGCGTGGCCTGCGGGCCTGCAGCGAAGCGGGGTGTTGCCAGGATCGGCCTCAAAATCAGCGACAGGTGCGTAAATGGCCCAGCTGGGCCTTGTTATCTAATCACCTGTCGCACTGTTTATAAGTAGCAGCCAGGAGGAGAAACAGGGTTGGGGCTGGAGCCAGAGCGCGAGCGAAAATGAAAGAGAAAAATACAATTGCTGGGAAGCAACTGAGAGACTTATTGAAAAATAAAACAATATTTTAACCCTGAAACAGGCTCTCATGTCGGTGCTTGGTTGTCTGAAGAACCCCCAGGGGGGAAAGTACTACACTAACCAATAATAAATAAATGACTTATTACCCTTAATGCAACTTCTTGAACAAGTGCGGTAGAAAAAGGATGGATGGATTGAAACGCATGAGCATGTTTTATATTTTGAACGTTATTTTTAACACTGTGATTACAAGTGGAATTATTCATTACTTATTGTGTTAAAGCAGTGTCAGTTTAGATTTATCAGAGAGCCAGATGCAGTCATCAAAAGAGCCACATCTGGCTCTAGAGCCATAGGTTCCCTACCTCTGCTCTGAATGCTTGATAAATGTTTAATGCCATCATGTGGACAGTGTGAGTAAATCAGATTAATGGCACTTGAAAGCATGTTGCGGCTTTAGCACAGCATTCACAGTTTTTATAGTTTTTTACACGGCCAAACTCAGAGTGACCTGTATGGTTGTCGACCAAGTATGCCTTGCATGTAGAAGCCGCATATGTTTGTAAGGAGAAAAAGCAGATGTGACGACAGGTTGTAGGGGGCGCTAATGGCAGTACCTTTAAGGCACGCATCCAATATGGTTTTCCGGGTGGAAATCGGGAGAAGTTTGTGAGAATGGGGTTATGTTTTGGTTAAGGGGAGGTGACGGCAAACAGACACCAGAGGGCCAGTAATGTTCAATAATCTATTATATATAAAGTCAATATACCGTATATAATAAGAGGGCAGCACGGTGGAAGATGGGTTAGTGCATCTGTTTTACAATACGAAGGTCTTGAGTAGTCCTGGGTTCAATCTCGGGATCTTTCTGTGTGGAGTTTGCATGTTCTCCCCGTGACTGCGTGGGTTCCCTCCGGGTACTCCGGCTTCCTCCCACTTCCAAAGACATGCACCTGGGGATAGGTTGATTGGCAACACTAAATGGTCCCTAGTGTGTGAATGTTGTCTGTCTATCTGTGTTGGCCCTGCGATGAGGTGGCGACTTGTCCAGGGTGTACACCGCCTTCCGCCTGATTGTAGCTGGGCTAGGCTCCAGCGCCGCCCGCGCCACCAAAAGGAATAAGCGGTAGGAAATGGATGGATGATATTACACATTTTCAGTGGGAGACAGGTCTAAACTACAAGCAAGCCAGTCTAGTACCCGCACTCTTTTACTATCAAGCCACGCTGTTGTAACGTGTGGCTTGGCATTATCTTGCTGTAATAAGCAGGGGCGTCCATAATAACATTGCTTGGATGACAACATATGTTGCTCCAAAACCTGTATGTACCTTTCAGCATTAATGGTGCCTTCACAGATGTGTAAGTTACCCATGCCTTGGGCACTAACACACCCCCATACCATCACACATGCTGCCTTTTGAACCGTCTTCCGCCCAATTGTAGCTAGGATAAGCACCAGCACCCCACGCAACCTCAAATCAATCATCAATCAATCAATGTTTATTTATATAGCCCCAAATCACAAATGTCTCAAAGGACTGCACAAATCATTACGACTACAACATCCTCGGAAGAACCCACAAAAGGGCAAGGAAAACTCACACCCAGTGGGCAGGGAGAATTCACACCCAGTGGGACGCCAGTGACAATGCTGACTATGAGAAACCTTGGAGAGGACCTCAGATGTGGGCAACCCCCCCCCCCCCTCTAGGGGACCGAAAGCAATGGATGTCGAGCGGGTCTAACATGATACTGTGAAAGTTCAATCCATAGTGGCTCCAACACAGCCGCGAGAGTCCCGTCCACAGGAAACCATCTCAAGCGGATCAGCAGCGTAGAGATGTCCCCAACCGATACAGGCGAGCGGTCCATCCTGGGTCCCGACGAGCGGTCCATCCTGGGTCTCGACTCTGGACAGCCAGTACTTCATCCATGGTCATCGGACCGGACCCCCTCCACAAGGGAGGGGGGGACATAGGAGAAAGAAAAGAAGCGGCAGATCAACTGGTCTAAAAATGAGGTCTATTTAAAGGCTAGAGTATACAAATGAGTTTTAAGGTGAGACATTCCAGAGTACTGGAGCCCGAACGGAAAGCGCTCTATAGCCCGCAGACTTTTTTTGAGCTCTAGGAATCACTAATAAGCCGGAGTCTTTTGAACGCAGATTTCTTGCCGGGACATACGGTACAAGAATGGAGATAAGCGGTAGAAAATTGATGGCTATATAATAAGAATAATAAACAATACTAACTAATAAACTAAGGAAATGGAGTGTGACAAAACTCAAGAGTGTGTATGGTGTAAGACTATGTGTAGAATTTAACTGAAGTGTGTGTTACCAACGTGTTGAACGAGATACGAGGAACGAGGCAGTCCATGGGGTAGGCAGGTGAACCGGGGCGAGAGAGAGGCATCAGAGTCCAGGGGCGAGCGAGGAGTCGAGGAACGAGGAAGGCAGTCGAAGAAAACACTGCTGGAGAAGACAAGGGACAAATCAAGCCACGGAGAGGAAACAAAGATACAGCAAACAGCTTGTCGCTTACGGTACTCCATGGAAAAAACTAAGTTCCCGCGCCGATCCTTGGGTCCACTGGTCCTTAATTAAGCATGCCCTCATCAGTCCCAGGTGTCCAGGTTGTCTGATTGTCTGCAGGCTTGTAGCTGCGTGGGCGTGCTGCTCTCAGTGTCCGAACGCGCTGTCCGCAGATCCTCTGGTTGCTCCCGCAGAGGAGGGAGACTCAGACTGCGCATGCACCGTAACAAATGGTTGCCCCAGGAGATTTTCGGGAGGGGCACTGAAATTCGGGAGTCTCCTGGGAAAATGGGGAGGGTTGACAAGTATGAGTATTAGCGGTGAATGTGATGATACGGCAGCACTGCCGCCTTATAATGTTGATTTGATATTGCCTCAAGGGCCAAATGTGTTTTAGTTCTTCCTCTGTGTGTGTTTAGTATTTCCTGTTTTTAGTTCCTGTCAGCGCTCTTATTTTGTCTGTTTCCTGTTTTTTTCCCCTGTGTGCTGTTTTCCCCTCAGCTGCGGCTGATTGGCACCTGGCCACACCTGGTGTCAATCAGCCCGCTTCTGTTTGAGTCTGTTTTTGTCCTCCAGTCAGTTGCTGGATTATTGTCATGTCGATGTCGCTCTTGTCGTTGCTACCCGTTGTGTCGTGTCGTATGATATCGTGTCAATGCAGCGTTGCGGCAAGCTATATTTGATAGTGGTTTGTAGCTTATTGTCTTTTTTTCCCTACTTCCAAGTTTTCATATTGTAAGTATAAGTTTCTTGCTTAATACCTGCTAGCTTCCACGCTAGGCCTTTTTGTTTGTTATCCACCCACGTGCGCGCTTTTTGTTGGTACCCTTTTGTTTGTTCTTGTTCTCCTGCTAGCTCCCACGCTGGGCTCGTTGTCTTGTAGCTCCCATGCTAGCTCTTTTAGTTTGTTGTCCGCCTTGTGTGCACTTTTTGTTAGTACCCTTTTGTTTGTTCTTGTTCTAGTATTTTAATGAAATCATGTTTACCTGCAAAATGCCTGCCTCCTTCTCTGCATCTTGGGGTTGGTCACCAACTATCTCCGACAGATTGTCACTTCATTACAAACATGGCACTTTGTCTTCTGCAGCCCTAATCCACTTTCTCTGTCGCTCCAACATGTGTGCTGATAATCCTCGTGCAGGCTGAGATGTAAGTCATGTGTGCTGTTTTCCCCTCAGCTGCGGCTGATTGGCACCTGGCCACACCTGGTGTCCTCCAGTCAGTTGCTGGATTATTGTCATGTCGATGTCGCTCTTGTCGTTGCTACCCGTCGTGTCGTGTCGTATGATATCGTGACAATGCAGCGTTGCGGTAAGCTATATTTGATAGTGGTTTGTAGCTTATTGTCTTTTGTTCCCTACTTCCAAGTTTTCATATTGTAAGTATAAGTTTCTTGCTTAATACCTGCTAGCTTCCACGCTAGGCCTTTTTGTTTGTTATCCACCCATGTGCGCGCTTTTTGTTAGTACCCTTTTGTTTGTTCTTGTTCTCCTGCTAGCTTCCACGCTGGGCTCGTTGTCTTCTAGCTCCCATGCTAGCTCTTTTAGTTTGTTGTCCGCCTCGTGCGCGCTTTTTGTTAGTACCCTTTTGTTTGTTCTTGTTCTAGTATTTTAATGAAATCATGTTTACCTGCAAAATGCCTGCCTCCTTCTCTGCATCTTGGGGTTGGTCACCAACTATCTCTGACAGACTGTCACTTCATTACAAACATGGCACCTTGTCTTCTGCAGCCCTAATCCACTTTCCCTGTCGCTCCAACATGTGTGCAGATAATCCTCGTGCAGGCTGAGATGTAAGTCATGTAACGTCTTCACAGTAAACAAAGCCCTCGGCGGTCTGCACACTCGCGGACATCTGGCCCCGGGATTATTTGGCACTGAGACCATGTCATGCCGGCCACAAGAAGACGTGGCAGAAGATCTAAACGGCGCTTGGTGACTTCACTTCCTGTCATTGTTGTCGCCACCACACATCTGGCTGAGCGCTAACACGCCCTGACAACAAGATCATCAACATGAAAACATTACATCGCTCCAAAATGCTGACGGTGGCGGTTGGGCGACGCCCCTTTTCAGCACCCTTTAAAAATGTATTTCCCCCTCATCCTTGTGGCGCCACTTGTGATGTGGTCCTTAAACTAAGTAACACCACAGGGAACACTTGGATCACCAAGTACCATCATAATGACCACCATTAAAATACAGTAGCCTAGTAGGCCTAAATAATAATTAAAAACAAGGCAGAGGTTATATTTAACAAGAATTTTGAATATTTTCGGCCACACAATGCATATATGTGTGTGTGTGTATATATATATGTATATGTGTACGTGTATGTGTGTGTGTGTGTATATATATATGTATATATGTGTGTGTGTGTGTGTGTGTGTGTGTGTATATATATATGTATATATATATATATATATACATATACATATATATATATATATACACACACACACACACACACACACATATATGCATTGTGTGGCCGAAAATATTCAAAATTCTTGTTAAATATAACAAATATGTGTGTATATATATATGTATATATATATATATATATATATATATATACATATACATACATATATACACACACACACACATATATATATATATACACACTCACATATATATATATATGTGTGTGTGTGTATATATGTATGTATATATATATGTGTATATGTGTGTATATATGTATATATATGTATATGTGTGTATGTATGTATATATATATGTGTGTATATATGTATATATATGTGTATATGTGTGTATATATGTATATATATTTGTATATGTGTGTATATATGTATATATATATGTATATGTGTGTATATATGTATATATATGTATATGTGTGTATATATGTATATATATGTGTATATATGTATATATATATGTGTATATGTGTGTATATATGTATATATATTTGTATATGTGTGTATATATTTATATATATACATGTGTGTATATATGTATATATATTTGTATATGTGTGTATATATGTATATATATATGTATATGTGTGTATATATGTATATATATATACATATATGTGTGTATATATGTATATATATATACCTATATGTGTGTATATATGTATATATATACATATATGTGTATATATGTATATATATATGTATGGATATATATATATATATATATATATATATATATATATACATATATGTGTGTATATATGTATGTATATATATGTGTATGTATGTATATATATATACACAAGTATATATATATGTGTATATATGTATGTATATATATGTGTATATATGTATATATGTGTATATATATATATATATATATGTATATGTATGTATATATATATATGTGTGTGTGTGCGCACACACACACAGACTTGTCCAGGGTGTACACCGCCTTCTGCCCGAATGCAGCTGAGATAAGCGACCTCAAGCGACCTCAAGCGGTAGAAAATGGATGGATATATATATATATATATATATATATATATATATATACATACATATATAATATACATATATAATATACACACACACACACACATTCTAGCCTTCGTCCAAGCTATCTGGTGAGTTTTTGTATTTTTCTAAATTCCGTTTCTTCCTCATAGATTAAGTGATTTTTTGTTTATCTTTATTAAGTATTAAGTTATAGCCTTTTTTGTTCTTCCTCCTGTGCTTTGTGTTATTTTTTTATAGTAGCTACGACTTTAATAATAGATCGTCCTTTTGGTAGTTTTTTCCTCCTATTTTTTGGAGTGATTTTTGGTTTATCTTTTTCCGGAATTATTTCCGCGGACTTTGTTGTTAATCATTAAGTGCGTAATAGTCTGGCTCCGGAGGTTAAAAAGTGGTTTCAAAATAAAAGCTTTATTAGACGCTCATCTCTTCATCTCAGTCCACTCCTTATTCCAAGTCCTGACATGTATTTATATTTCTTAATTGATTTTGGCCAAAGGGGGCACATTTCAATTTCTTACACACACTTGTTATTTCATATGTTGGTCAGAGGGGGAGAACTTCAAATTTTTACACACACTTGTTATTTCATATGTTGGCCAGAGGAGAATCACTTTAAAAACCGACACACAGTCAATTTGAAAAATCCCTCCTTTTTTGGGACCACCCTAATTTTAATATATTTCACCACTAGGGGGTGCAAATGAGACATTCTCTATTAGATGCAATGGTTTTCCGTATTGGGACCATGATTTATGTCCTCACTTGTTCACCAGTCCTCATATGGAAGCTACTTTTCCTTGTTGATGTCTCAAGAAGGGTAGAAATATAAGAACACACACACACACACACACACACACACACACACACACACACACACACACACACACACACACACACACACACACACACACACACACACACACACCCCGATATGGGAAAATGCAATTTCAGGCTTCATCGACAAGAACACTTGTCTGTAGTTCACTCTCTCCCTTGTGTGTGTGTGCGTGTGTGTGTGTGTGTGTGTGTGGGTGTGTGTGTGTTGGGGAGATTTCCGCTGACTTTGCACCATTTTGTGCCATGATGTCATCTCCTATTAGAAACATTGAATTAGTGATATGCATCATCATCAACACATTGTCATAACATTAATGGAGTGAAAAAAAAAAAGTCTTGTTTCCTGCCAAGAACTAGATCTTCTCATTATGGAAAATGTATGAAGCACAGTGTGTAAAGTATATTCTATTAAATACTTTTTTTTCCTGTCTGTTAAATAAAAAAATAAGATAGTCCAAGTGAGATTTTAGCTTCAATGGCGACCTGTGTGAGACCCCTTCATTTTACAATCTTACTAAATGTATGTATGTATATGTATGTGTTTCTGGGTGTTGTTGATAAATGGCTTTGGCTTTGCATTGTCAGTGTTAGTTTGTGACGAACCCCAAGATGCAGAGAAGGAGGCGGGCATTGAGTACGAAAACATGATTTAATACGAAGGTCCTGAGTAGTCTGGGGTTCAATCCGGGATTTTTCTGTGTGGAGTTTGCATGTTCTCCCCGTGACTGCGTGGGTTCCCTCCGGGTACTCCGGCTTCCTCCCACTTCCAAAGACATGCACCTGGGGATAGGTTGATTGGCAACACTAAAAAAAAAACTTGGCCCTAGTGTGTGAGTGTGAATGTTGTCTGTCTATCTGTGTTGGCCCTGCGATGAGGTGGCCACTTGTCCAGGGTGTACCCCGCCTTCTGCCCGATTGTAGCTGAGATAGGCACCAGCGCCCCCCGGGACCCCAAAGGGAATAAGCGGTAAAAAATGGATGGATGGACTAAGACAAAAAACGAACAAAAGGGTACAAACAAAAAGTACGCACGGGGCGGATAACAAACTAAAAGAGCTAGCATGGGAGCTAGAAGATAACGAGCCTAGCGTGGAAGCTGGCAGGAGAACAAAAACAAATAAAAGGGTACTAACAAAAACGGTGTATGAGGTGGATAACAAACTTGACTATGAACAAACAAAACTGGAACCAGAGAACAAAAGACAGTAAGCTACAAACAGCTACCGAGGATAGCTTACCGCAACGCTGCATTGACACGACACGACACGACACGACAGGTAGCAACTACAATATTCCAGCCCAGACTGGATGGGAAGGCAGGTTCAAATAGCATCTGGCTGATTGACACCAGGTGTGGCCAGGTGCCAATCAGCCACAGCTGAGGGAACACAGCACTCAGGGAGGAAACACAGGAAACAGACAAAATAAGAGCGCTGACAGGAAATACTACAAAAACAGAGGAAACAAAGACAAATGCAGAGGAAAAAACTAAAACATAACCAAACTATCAGGGACGAACCTGACATGCATAGTAGAGCTTGAACATGCACTTCCAGATGTAGCGACCAACTGTAGTTACTGGCCACATCCTGAGCACATGTGGTGATATCCTTTACACACTGATGTCACTTTTTGATGCAGTAACGCCTGAGGGATCAAAGGTCCGTGACAAAATCGCTTACGTGCAGTGAATTCTCCAAACACGACGAGTTGGGTTTATACCAAAAAGTTCTATTTTGGTTTCATCTGACCACATGACATTCTCCCCATCCTCTGCTGTATCATCCATGTATCCATTTTGGTATCAACTCAACTGGTCGTGTTTAGAGGAAGAAGAATACTGAGTTGCATCCCAAGAACACCATACCTACTGTGAAGCATGGGGGTGGAAACATCATGCTTTGGGGCTGTTTTTCTGCTAAGGGGACAGGACGATTGATCCGTGTTAAGGAAAGAATGAATGGGGCCATGTATCGTGAGATTTGGAGCCAAAACCTCCTTCCATCAGTGAGAGCTTTGAATGCTTGACCAAATACTTATTTTCCACCATAATTTACATATACATTCTTTAAAATTCCTACAATGTGAATTCCTGGATTTCTCACGATACATGGCCCCATTCATTCTTTCCTTAACACGGATCAATCGTCCTGTCCCCTTAGCAGAAAAACAGCCCCAAAGCATGATGTTTCCACCCCCATGCTTCACAGTAGGTATGGTGTTCTTGGGATGCAACTCAGTATTCTTCTTCCTCCAAACACGACCAGTTGAGTTGATACCAAAATGGATACATGGATGATACAGCAGAGGATTGGGAGAATGTCATGTGGTCAGATGAAACCAAAATAGAACTTTTTTGGTATAAACTCAACTGGTGGTGTTTGGAGGAAGAAGAATACTGAGTTGCATCCCAAGAACACCATACCTACTGTGAGGCATGGGGGTGGAAACATCATGCTTTGGGGCTGTTTTTCTGCTAAGGGGACAGGACGATTGATCCGTGTTAAGGAATGAATGAATGGGGCCATGTATCGTGAGATTTGGAGCCAAAACCTCCTTCCATCAGTGAGAGCTTTGAATGGTTGACCAAATACTTATTTTACAAATAAATTCTTTAAAATTCCCACAATGTGAATTCCTGGATTTGTTCTTCACATTCTGTCTCTCACAGTTGAAGTGTACCTATGATGAAAATGACAGACCTCTGTCATCATTTGAAGTGGGAGAACTTGCACAATCGCTGGCCGACTTAATACTTTTTTGCCCCACTGTACTTTGAGACAAGAGCTATAGTGATGCATGCTTGCTTATGGTTTGAATTTTTTATCCAACATTTGCGAGAAGGACTTTTTACTGTCAGTATCGGCTGCTGAGTTGAATTTCTTAATGTTTTCAATGAAAAAATGTGCCTCGGCTTAGAAATGGTTGAAAAACACTGTTGCATACAGGATGGCGGCGCTATTCCAATGGATTAAAAAGTGTGTGTGTGTGTGTGTGTGTGTGTGTGTGTGTGTGTGTGCCTCCCAGTGGAGAAAGAACTGTAGGAGGCAGCAGAAAGTCTTTGACCCACTTTATGCTCGACACATGCATATGCACCAAAAATTAACCACAAGTGAGAATTGTTATCATTCCCTGGCTTTTATGAACAAAAACAGAAGGCTCAGCCCTAAAGAACTTTCTTCCAGCTGCTAGCTCCCTCCCTCCTTCTTACTCCTTCCTTCCCTTTTTGTGGCCAACACAAATGTCCACCGTGATCCGACACAGGCCCGGCCGTTCTAATCATTTCTCAAGGCCGCGATGTAATAACGTCTTAATATTTTTCGTGCGCGGTGAAAAGAGGAGCAGCCTTGACTGAACCTTCTCCCCCCCACCCGTTCTTCAGCCTTCTGTCGCCTCCTGTGGGAGGTGGGCCTTCACGCTCCCTGCCTTCGAAAGGTAAACAACGGAGATGCTTTCACAAAAAAAAAAAAAAAAAAAGAAGCTGCAAGCAGGGTCAGGAGGAAGAGGAGGGATGAGACGCTTGCTTTAAAAGTGATATTCGCACAATCAATCAATCAATCAATCAATGTTTATTTATATAGCCCTAAATCACAAATGTCTCAAAGGACTGCACAAATCATTACGACTACAACATCCTCGGAAGAACCCACAAAAGGGCAAGGAAAACTCACACCCAGTGGGACGCCAGTGACAATGCTGACTATGAGAAACCTTGGAGAGGACCTCAAATGTGGGCAACACCCCCCTCTAGGGGACCGAAAGCAATGGATGTCGAGCGGGTCTAACATGATACTGTGAAAGTTCAATCCATAGTGGCTCCAACACAGCCGCGAGAGTTCAGTTCAAAGCGGATCCAAGACAGCAGCGAGAGTCCCGTCCACAGGAAACCCTCCCAAGCGGAGGTGGATCAGCAGAGTAGAGATGTCCCCAACCGACACACAGGCGAGCGGTCCATCCTGGGTCCCGACTCTGGACAGCCAGTACTTCATCCATGGTCATCGGACCGGACCCCCTCCCTTTCGGTGAGAAAATTGTGGTAATAAGTTGCCTTTTACCCTAGACATCAGCGGAGCTTCCGTCCTGCTGCAGCTGCCGCGACTTCCCTCAAAGACTCTGGCGTCAACACACCCGTGGCCACACCCCTCCGCCTTTCAGGTACTATTTAATCTTACTAAAACACTAGCAACACAATAAGCAGATAAGGGATTTTCAAGAATTATCCTAGTAAATGTGTCTAATAACATCTGAATCGCTCCCACTGCAATCGCCTTTTTTTTAAAACTTTTTTTCTTTCTAGTCCTTCACTCTAAATTTCCTCATCCACGAATCTTTCAACCTCGCTCAAATTAATGGGGGAATCGTCGTTTCCTCGGTCCGAATCGCTCTCGCTGCTGGTGGCCATGATTATAAACAATGTTCAGATGTGAGGAGCCCTACAACCAGTGACGTCACGCGCACATCGTCTGCTACTTCCGGTACAGGCAAGGCTTTTTTATTAGCGACCAAAAGTTGCAAACTTTATCGTGGATGTTCTCTACTAAATCCTTCCAGCAAAATGATGGCAATATCGCGAAATGATCAAGTATGACACAGAATGGACCTGCTATCCCCGTTTAAATAAGAACATCTCATTTCAGTATGTGTTGTACTTGTATAGCGCTTTTCTACCTTCAAGGTACTCAAAGCGCTTTGACACTACTTCCACATTCACACACACATTCACACACTGATGGAGGGAGCTGCCATGCAAGGCGCTAACCAGCACCCATCAGGAGCAAGGGTGAAGTGTCTTGCTCAGGACGCAACGGATGTGACGTGGTTGGTACTAGGTGGGGATTGAACCAGGGACCCTCGGGTTGCGCACTGCTACTCTCCCACTGCGCCACACCACCCAATACTGCCATCTACTGTGCATGCATATGGTTAGAAAAATAGGAATGGACAATTCAACCCAAAAGGGTGGAGTGCCATCTCCGGGTTGGGGAGGAGACCCTGCCCCAAGTGGAGGAGTTCAAGTACCTAGGAGTCTTGTTCACGAGTGAGGGAAGAGTGGATCGTGAGATCGACAGGCGGATCGGTGCGGCGTCTTCAGTAATGCGGACGTTGTACCGATCCGTTGTGGTGAAGAAGGAGCTGAGCCGGAAGGCAAAGCTCTCAATTTACCGGTCGATCTACGTTCCCATCCTCACCTATGGTCATGAGCTTTGGGTCATGACCGAAAGGATAAGATCACGGGTACAAGCGGCCCAAATGAGTTTCCTCCGCCGGGTGGCGGGGCTCTCCCTTAGAGATAGGGTGAGAAGCTCTGCCATCCGGGAGGAACTCAAAGTAAAGCCGCTGCTCCTCCACATCGAGAGGAGCCAGATGAGGTGGTTCGGGCATCTGGTCAGGATGCCACCCGAACGCCTCCCTAGGGAGGTGTTTAGGGCACGTCCAGCTGGTAGGAGGCCACGGGGAAGACCCAGGACACGTTGGAAAGACTATGTCTCCCGGCTGGCCTGGGAACGCCTCGGGATCCCCCGGGAAGAGCTAGACGAAGTGGCTAGAGATAGGGAAGTCTGGGCTTCCCTGCTTAGGCTGCTGCCCCCGCGACCCGACCTCAGATAAGCGGAAGATGATGGATGGATGGATGGATGGATGGCAATTCAACCCTTAACTCAACCAGGAGTAGATGAGTGTTGTGTGTGTGTGTAAATGTGTAAATAAATGAACACTGAAATTCAAGTATTTATTTTCTATATATATATATATACGTATAGGGACGGCGTGGCGCAGTGGGAGAGTGGCCGTGTGCAACCCGGGGGGCCCTGGTTCAAATCCCACCTAGTACCAACCTTGTCATGTCCGTTGTGTCCTGAGCAAGACACTTCACCCTTGCTCCTGATGGGTGCTGGTTGGCGCCTTGCATGGCAGCTCCCTCCATCAGTGTGTGAATGTGTGTGTGAATGGGTAAATGTGGAAGTAGTGTCAAAGCGCTTTGAGTACCTTGAAGGTAGAAAAGCGCTATACAAGTACAACCCATTTATTATTTATTTATTATATATATATATACATATATGTGTATATATATATATATATATATATAAATAAATAGTAATAAAATATATATAGCTAGAATTCACTGAAAATCAAGTATTTCCCCCACCTCCCGAAATCGGAGGTCTCAAGGTAGGCAAGTATGGTGACCACTAAACATGACCGCTGCAAAGTGGGAAAATAAAGGTGTGAGCGTTATCTACTGTATCTACTGTACTTCCCTGACACGGCGAGCCGCTTTATTATCTCATAAGCTCCTGCGGGCTTTCCTTAATAAAGATGAACACGGGAAGAATCAGTCCTATACACCCCAAGTGCTACGGAGGTCGGGGGTCACGTGCGGCGCATGTCGAGCAGCCGGGCGGCGTGTTGAAAAGTATTAGGGCGCCTGTGAATAAACGGGAGGATGAAAGCGGAGGCTGGTGGCGAGCTGCTAATGAGCAGAACAGCGCTGGGAAATAATCACTTCCTCACCGAGAGAGTTCGTTACCGGCAAGGAGAGAGAAAGTGAGATGTTGTTTAGATCAATCTGGACAGTGACGAGATGAAGCCCCCCCCCCCCCCCCCCCCTCATGCCCCACTTCTCATCTTCCCACAGCTTGTGGACGAAAAATTCCATATATTGGATGAGCTGCAATCTGAAAGGGTATCGAGTGTTTCATGCTCCACTGCACCCTTCTTATGGAAACATGCAAATAAAGCTCCCCTGCAGGCCATGTGCGGCTCTACTTCCTGCACACAAGCCCCTGCTGATCAGGAAGCGAGCTACAGTGAAGCAGGTGAGGACCTGGCCAGGGGGAGCAATGGAAGCTTTACAGGACTGCTTCAGAACCACAGACTGGGACATGTTCAAGGAAGCCGCCACCCATAATCATAACTAGGGGTGGGCAAATTTATGCATTAATTATGAGTTAACTCATCAATCTATTAACGCCGACAATTATTTTATCGCGTATTTGCGTATGTTGTTTACATGCTTTTATTTTGTGAACGCCTTTTCTTAACAAGATGGCGTCGAGGGGCTCTTGGTAAAGATGGAACATTTGGCAAAAATACCGGACAATTCTGCAAATGTCCTGGCTGGCTTACAGCGTGGTCACTCCGGGATCACTTACGACCGCCAGACAATTCTGAATGTGGATAGATCGGGCCGTTTTGGACTGAATGAGGCGTGCTTGCTAGACCGGCTAGCTAGCATGGGAATACTTTGCCGGCTACATCCAGCGGCCTGTGAAGCAGCGGAGTATATGTGTTGTCTGTCTATTTATGAATAATGCAGACCAGGAGTGTTGGCTGAGTTCTTAACGTTTACTTTCAGAGCGTGCATATCACAACATACAAGATGCCGTCATGGCGACACAACCGCGCATGCTCCTCACTCCTGTTGCATGCTGGGTAGGGTAGTTCTTTTATTCCCTGGCTCATAACATCACAATATAGTACCATGTATATGATGCCTTCAGTTTATCAAAGCACCAAGCAAACAATCGGAAAATTCCCATCATATCAATTCCTAGATATGGTCATAATTATTTTAAGTGCACTACGCAGAATAAACACAACATTATTAATATTGCTACTACGGATAATTTGATCCAAAATTCCCTAAAACAGCCCACTACCTATAATATAGGTTTTTTAAACATAAGATCCCTGATAAAAAAAATGTTTCTGCTGTTACCTCAGAAATTGCCTGTTCAGATGTTATGATTGTGGCTCAGAGATTTGTATGTAGATTATATTTATTTTCCATAACAAACAGGATAACTTAAATACCCTGGCAGTGGCAATAAGCTTAAATGTTTGTATTTACATTTTTTGAGTTGATTTTCATAAAATATGCTATTTAACTGCTACTGTTTAACAAGGACTGATTTAAATTGTGTTTGCACAACAAATGTTTTGGCGCTTTTGTTCATGTGGGAGAATATTCCAATAAAGGTGCACTACACACTACTTTTGAATTCATTATTGGGCTTTGCGTATACAATGCAGTTAATCGCGATTAATTAGAGAAAACGTGCGATTAACTTCGATTAAAATTTGTAATCGTTGCCCAGCCCTAATCATAACACATACGTGTGCAGTAGAGATGCGCGGTTTGCGGTCTCATCCGCGGAGTATCCGCGGGTCGGGCGGGTGACATGACGAAAAAATAAATTTTAATAGATTCGGGCGGGTGGCGGTTGAACCATTTGGAAATATTTGATAAACATGGTTCAGGGATCGGTAACTTTTACCGTTCAAAGAGCCGTTTTGGACCCGTGTCACAAAGCTAAGAAGACAATAGGAAACGTAAACATTCTCAAAAATGTCTGCTGGCAGTCACCCATTTAATAAGTATTAGGGCGTGCTATGAAGCCTTTGCATTTGTCGCCTTCTACAACATGTACGATCTGCTTGCCAGTCCAGGAATATGTTGTGTGTGGCTTCCGCAGACACGCACTAGACTGCAAGGCATACTGGGTGACACAGAGTACACTACTGGTTGTGATATAAACAGTTTTAACACTCTTACTAAAATGCGCCACGCTGTGAAGCCACACCAAACAAGAATGACAAACACATTTCGGGAGAACATCCTCCCAGTAACACAACATGAACACAACACAACAAATACCCAGAATCCTCTGCATCCATGACAATTCCTGACTATATTATACACCCCGCTAGCAGCAAATCCCGCCACCCCCCACCCCCTGTGCGTCTGTAAGTTAGGCGGGGTTGGGGACGCGGGGGTGTAAAATATAGTCATGTAGTCTCATGGATACAAAGGATTCTGGGTATTTTTTGTGTTGCGTTTATGCTGTGTTACTGTGAGGATGTTCTCCGGAAATGTGTTTGTCATTCTTGTTTGGTGTGGCTTCACAGCGTGGCGCATATTAGTAATCAATCAATCAATCAATGTTTATTTATATAGCCCCAAATCACAAATCTCTCAAAGGGCTGCACAAATCATTACGACTACAACATCCTCGGAAGAACCCACAAAGTAAGGGTGATACAATTGTTTATATCACAACCGTTATTGTACTCTGTGTCACCCAGTATGCCTTGCAGTCGTTTACGCGTGTCTGCGGAAGCCACACACAACATGTTGCTGGACTAACAAGTAGATTGTACCTGTTGTAGAAGGCGACAAAGCCAAAGGCTTCATAGCACGCCCTAATACTTATTATCTGGGTGACTGTCGGTAGTCATTCTAGAGAATGTTTGCGTCTCCTATTGTCTTCTTCGCTTTGTGACACGGGTCCTAATTGGCTCTGTGAATGGTAAAGGATACCAAAAAGTTGTGTTAATGGTAAGAAGTTATTTAGTTACTATTGGTTAGTGTGGGGCTTGCCCTCCTGGGGGTTCTTCAGACCACCAAGCACCGACATGAGAGCCTGTTTCAGGGTTACAATATTGTTTTATTTTTCAATAAGTCTCTCCGTTGCTTTCCAGCAATTGTCTTTTTCTCTTTCGTTTTCGCTCGCGCTCTGGCTCCAGCCCCAACCCCGTCTCTCCTCCTGGCTGCTGCTTACAACAGAGCGACAGGTGATTAGATAACAAGGCCCAGGTGGGCCATTTACGCACCTGTTGCTTATTCAGAGGCCGGTCCTGGCACACCCCAGTTCGCTGCAGGCCGGCAGGCCACGCCCCCTCCACAGTTATCTTCAGAATAACAATGTTATTAAAGAATAAGAGACCTATTATACTCTAGAAATGTTGGTCTTACTTAAAACATGCACGCATTTATTTGTGTTCAGTGTTAAAAAAAATATTATATGGCTCTTACGGAAATAAATTTTAAAATATTTGGCCTTGTGGCTCTCTCAGCCAAAAAGGATCCCGACCCCTGGTTTAAAGGAGAACCGGCTCAGACGGGGTTAGAGGACCCGGAGCATGGCGGCTGTCTGTGTGCGGACGCCCGGGGATCAAACGGAGACAAAGTGATGAAAGCGTAGGAGAGGCGTGGGTCGTGTATGCTTGGCAGTCGGAACCTTCACAGAGGAGGAGGCGGGGTCAGCGAGAGTTCACTAAACATCCAGCCAATACATCTAGTGGCCATATTGGGGCCTTTCTCAGACCTCTGGAATCTTCTAACAGATGACATCACACGTCTCCCCTTTCAAAACCTAATCGGGCAGGTGGCGTTCATTGTGGTTGGGCGAGTACGTATTGAGTTTCTAGGGTGTGTGAGGTAAGGGGATGTAATCACCACACCCCCGCACACCCACCTGAACCCTCTCCTCCAGGTGGAAGTTCAAAGGAGGCCAACCCTGATCATCAACTACAAAGCAGCATGAAAGCGATACAAAAATAGATTTTGATTAATTTCGCAGTCAGACTTGTTTCCATTGAGGGCCGCATGTGAATAAATATGAATATAAACATACACTATATTGCCAAAAGTACAAACCCCGTTTCCATATGAGCTGGGAAATTGTGTTAGATGTAAATATAAACAGAATACAAAGATTTGCAAATCATTTTCAACCCATATTCAGTTGAATATGCTACAAAGACAGCATATTTGATGTTCAATCTAATAAACTTAATTTTTTTTTTTTTTTGCAAATCAATCAATGTTTACTTATATAGCCCTAAATCACTAGTGTCTCAAAGGGCTGCACAAACCACTACGACATCCTCGGTAGGCCCACATAAGGGCAAGGAAAACTCACACCCAGTGGGACGTCGGTGACAATGATGACTATGAGAACCTTGGAGAGGAGGAAAGCAATGGATGTCGAGCGGGTCTAACATGATACTGTGAAAGTTCAATCCATAATGGATCCGACACAGTCGCGAGAGTCCAGTCCAAAGCGGATCCAACACAGCAGCGAGAGTCCCGTTCACAGCGGAGCCAGTGGGAAACCATCCCAAGCGGAGGCGGATCAGCAGCGCAGAGATGTCCCCAGCCGATACACAGGCGAGCAGTACATGGCCACCGGATCGGACCGGACCCCCTCCACAAGGGAGAGTGGGACATAGGAGAAAAAGAAAAGAAACGGCAGATCAACTGGTCTAAAAAGGGAGTCTATTAAATAATAATTAAAAGTACCCGCACTCTTTTTTTTTTACGAAGCCACGCTGTTGTAACACGTGCTGAATGTGTCTTGGCATTGTCTCGCTGAAATAAGCAGGGGCGTCCATGATAACGTTGCATGAAAAAGACGGCGCTTAGATGGCAGCATATGACATCTACAAAAGATTAGTCACATGTAATGTTTTCAACGTAGGTGTAAAAATAATGTATTTATATATTTCTTTTGTATCTTTATGTCATTCTCTTGTTTTTGTCACGATCCGTGACTCGGATCGTTAATGGTTTTGCCCTTTTCATGTCTTTGTTCATGTTTTGTTTCTGGACTCTGCCGATCCTTCTTTGAGCACTTCCTTGTTTTTGTTAGTCACCATGGCAACGTATTGTGTTCCTCCTCACGGGCTCCTGTCACACACCTGTCTCTAATTATTATTTGTGTATTGAACCCCACCTGAGTCCTTAGTTTGTCCTCGGTCCATTACTTGCTTTTCGCAACACGTCACGTTTTGTATCCTTGTGCCCTCGATTATTTTGTGCTAAGTTCCACCTTGGCAAGTCGTACGTTTTTAGCATTAGCTTTCCGTGCATTGGCACGCGCTTTGTTTTTCCCCTTTTTTTGCACCAGTGTTCTTTTGTTTTATTATATTAAAACTTATTCTTACCGGCAATCCTGCTGACTGGTAGTGTGTTGCATCCACAAAGTGGCAACTCCGCGCAACAAGTGCGCCGAACGCGTGACAGTTTTGTTTGCATGGCTCAAAATAAACCATTCATTCATTCATTCATTCATATGTTGTTTCAAAACCTGTATGTACCTTTCAGCATTAATGGTGCCTTCACAGATGTGTAAGTTACCCATGCCTTGGGCACTAATGCACCCCCATACCATCACACATGCTGGCTTTTCAACTTTGCCTCCATAACAGTCTGGATGGTTCCCTTCCCCTTTGGTCCGGATGACACAATGTCAAATATTTCCAAAAGCAATTAGAAATGTGGACTCGTCAGACCACAGAACACTTTTCCACTTTGCATCAGTCCATCTTAGAAGATCTCGGGCCCAGAGAAACCAACGGAATTTCTGGATGTTGTTGATAAATGGCTTTCGCTTTGCATAGTAGAGCTTTAACTCGCACTTACAGATGTAGCGACCAACTGTATTTAGTGACAGTGGTTTTCTGAAGTGTTCCTGAGCCCATGTGGTGATATCCTTTAGAGATTGATTGTTTTTGATACAGTGGCGTCTGAGGGATCGAAGGTCACGGTCATTCAATGTTGGTTTCCGGCCATGCCGCTTACGTGGAGTGATTTCTCCAGATTCTCTGAACCTTTTGATGATATTATGGAGCGTAGATGTTGAAATCCCTAAATTTCTTGCAATTGCACTTTGAGAAACCTTGTTCTTAAACTGTTTGACTATTTGCTCACACAGTTGTGGACAAAGGGGTGTACCTCGCCCCATCCTTTCTTGTGAAAGACTGAGCATTTTTTTAGGAAGCTGTTTTTATAGCCAATCATGGCACCCACCTGTTCCCAATTAGCCTGCACACCTGTGGGATGTTCCAAATAAGTGTTTGATGAGCATTGTTCAACTTTATCAGTATTTATTGCCACCTTTCCCAACATCTGTGTCATGTGTTGCTGGCATCAAATTCTAAAGTTAATGATTATTTGCACAAAAAAAAAAGTGTATTAGTTTTAACTTTAAATATGTTGTCTTTGTAGCATATTCAACTGAATATGGCTTGAAAAGGATTTGCAAATAATTGTATTCTGTTTATATTTACATCTAACACAATTTCCCAACTCATATGGAAACGGGGTTAATATTTGGCCACCTGCCTTGACTCACATATGAACTTGAAGTGCCATCCCATTCAAAACCCCCAGGGTTCAATCCGATGTGGGTCCACCTTTTGCAGCTACTAAAGCTTCAACTCTTCTGGGAAGGCTGTCCACAAGGTTTGGGAAGTGTGTTCATAGGAATATTTGAACCATTCTTCCAAAATCGCATTGGTGAGGTCACACACTGATGTTGGTCGAGAAGTCCTGGCTCTCGGTCTCCGTTCTAATTCATCCACAAAGGTGTTCTATCAGGTCAGGACTCTGTGCAGGCCAGTCACGTTAATCCGCACTATGTCTTTATGAACCTTTGTGCACTGGTGGAAGGGGCCCGCGCCAAACATGGAATTGTCCAAAATGTTTTGGTATCCTGGAGCATTCAAAGTTCCTTTCACTGCAACTAAAGGGCCAAGCCCAACTCCTGAAAAACAACCCCACAACATAATTCCTCCACTACCAAATTTCACACTCGGCACAATGCAATCCAAAATGTACTGTTCTCCTGGCAACCTCCAAACCCAGACTCGTCCATCAGATTCCCAGATGGAAAAGCATGATTCACCAATCAGAGAAGGCGTGTCCATTGCTCTAGAGTCCAGTGGTGACGTGTTTTACACCACTGCATCCCACGCTTTGTATTGGGCTTAGATCCAGCTGCCCGGCCATGGAAACCCATTCCATGAAACTCTCTGAATACTGTATGTGGGGTAATTGGAAGTTCACATAAAATTTGGAGCTCCGTAGCAACTGACTGTGCAGAAAGTCGGCGACCTCTTTGCACTATGACCTTCAGCATCCCCTGACCCCCTCTCTGTCACTTTACGTGGCCTACCACTTCGTGGCTGAGTTGCTGTTGTTCCCAAACTCTTCCATTTTCTTATAATAAAGCCGACAGTTGACTTTGGAATATTTAGGAGCGAGGAAATTTCATGACGAGATTTGTTGCACAGGTGGCATCCTATGACAGTTCCATGCTGGAAATCACTAGCCTCACGGACCTCACGCGGATCACGGACTCCTTTTGCCCTTGCCCCCTTTGGATTTGTTCGTGTCCTCATCCAACATCACGGTGATACAAAACAACTAACTACACACATGGTCTAACACCTTGGATTTTGTCTCACACTCAATTTCCGTAGTTATTATTAATGTTGTTTGATTATTATAAATATATTGTAATATATTGAATAAAATACATTGAGCTATACCGCCCTCTGGTGTCTTTGCCGTCAACTCCCTATTTGTAATCATAACATACAGAAAATCGAACGCTTAAATATGAGCCAACATTTTTCTATCCCTACACCAGGGGTCACCAACGCAGTGCCCGCGGTCACCAGGTAGCCCGTAAGGACCAGATGAGTCGCCCGCTGGCCTGTTCTAAAAATAGCTCAAATAGCAGCACTTACCAGTGAGCTGCCTCTATTTTTTAAATTTTATTTATTTACTAGCAAGCTGGTCTCGCTTTGCTCGACATTTTTAATTCCAAGAGAGACAAAACTCAAATAGAATTTGAAAATCCAAGAAAATATTTTAAAGACTTGGTCTTCACTTGTTTAAATAAATTCATTTATTGGTGTACTTTGCCTCTTATAACTTTCAGAAAGACAATTTTAGAGAAAAAAATGCAACCTTAAAAATAATTTTAGGATTTTCGAACACATATACCTTTTTACCTTTTAAATTCCTTCTTCTTCTTTCCTGACAATTTAAATTAATGTTCAAGTAAATTTATTTTTTTTATTGTGAAGAATATTAAATACATTTTAATTAAATTTTTCATTTTAGTTTCTGTTTTTTTGACGAAGAATATTTGTGAAATATTTCTTCAAACTTATTATAAAAAATTTTCTGTCGAATCTAGAAAATCTGTAGAATTACATTTGAATTTTATTTCAAAGTTTTCTGAATTTCTTTAAAAAATGTTGTTCGGGAAAATCTAGAAGAAATAATGATTTGTCTTTGTTAGAAATATAGCTTGGTCCAATTTGTTATATATTCTAACAAAGTGCAGATTGGATTTTAACCTTTTTAAAACATGTCATCAAAATTCTAAAATTAATCTTGATCAGGAAAAATGACTAATGATGTTCCATAATTTCTTTTTTTATTTTTTCAAAAAGATTCGAATGAGCTGTGAAGCCACACCAAACAAGAATGACAAACACGTTTGGGAGAACATCTGCACCGTAACACACGTAATACACAGAACCCCTTGCAGCACTAACTCTTCCTGGACGCCAAACCCGCCCCCCCCAATTTTTATTTCAATTTTATTTGATATGCCATTGATATTTTTTTTATAATTATTGATACGTTGAAACTTAACTTTGCATGTCACTATAAAGTTATATAAGCCTTGCTTGTTCAATATTCAATGCAAAAATTGTTTGGATCCCTCTTAAAAGGTAAATTTTTTCAACCTTGGCCCGCGGCTTTGTTCCGTTTTAAATTTTGGCCCACTCTGTATTTGAGTTTGACACCCCTGACATCATTGTTAATTGTGTGTGTCTACATCGGGGGTGTCAAACTCATTTTAGCTCAAGGGCCACATGGAGGAAAATCTATTCCCAATGGGAATGGAAAAATTAATGGCATGGTAACTTAAAAACAAATATGTCAGGTTCAAATAATGATGACATCTATTAAACAAGACAAGAAGCAAGGAATCAAATAGAGACAGAATTACATTCGGCTCAATTGAGGAGAGACGTCTGGACTGTACTCTTTGTACAGTCTCACCACGCTCTGACAAAAGATTGTACGTCCCCACTTTTATTTGGACTTTACCTGATTACACGGCAACAGCTGTTTCTAAGGAACGGGGGTCTTAAACAGCCATCACCTTTGATTAAAACAGTTCAAATAAAAGGTTTGAAAACAGTTCAAAGAAAAGGTTACCAGAAGGGGAGTCTGGTCCTGCTTCCTCTCCGCTTTGTAGTCCTCAGGTCAAGACAAAATCTTTTTGTGGATTACAATACATCAAAGAAACAGAACACCTTCATGTTCCTTCCTATCCTACAGAGTGGAGATTTATAAGCCTTCTTCTTGGTAGGATCAAAGACGGCTTTTTTCTGCTCGCCGGGAACTCATGGCGGCACAAAGTCTGCTTTAACGGCATAATTACACAGTATTTTGGAGAACTGTGTTGCTGAATCTTTTGCAATGTGTTCAATTAATATTGGAGAAATCAAAGTAGCTAGATGGAGTTGGGAAGCTTTAGCCTTTAGCCACACAAACACACGGTGATTCCTTGTTTAAAATTCCTGGAAGTGAAAATGGATCACCAGGTTTCGGTGAGAAAATTGAGGTTAAAAAGTCGCTTCTTACCGGAGAAAAGCTGAGCTTGTGCCGTCCATAGCTGCCGTCGACTCCCCTGAGACACTGCGCGTCCAGACACCCGTGGAGGAGAGGATAGTCTGGGCTTCCCTGCTTAGGCTGCTGCCCCCAAGATCCGACCTCGAATAAGCGGAACAGGATGGAAGGATGGAGTGCACACAAGATATGTTTTAATTGTTGATGCGGGTTTATTGGTTTTTAAATGCGCCAGAAAACAACCTGTTTTGTACATTGTTGAGGTGCTTCAATGCCCAGTAATGCGTAAATGTGTTTTCTGTGTAGTATTTCTCCAGCAGTGGTCATGTAAATTTTCAAAACCACACATTTGCGATTATATTTAATCAATAATATTACAGGTTGTTGTCTTCTTCGTTAGTCATATTTATTTCTACATTTTGATCACCCATCTTATTAACTTTGTATTGAAAAAGTAGCCAAAAGTCATTTTGTCACCACAGAGGACATTGGGAAATATTTGTTTTCAATATATTAAAATGTTATGTCACTTTAACCAAGTAAAAATATGAATTAGACATTTGAAAAACATGCGTGAAACGGTTTTATTTTGAAAAGGGAGAGGATAGTCTGGGCTTCCCTGCTTAGGCTGCTGCCCCCAAGACCCGACTTCAAATAAGCGGAACAGGATGGATGGATGGAGTACACACAAGATATGTTTTAATTGTTGATGCGGGTTTATTGTTTTTTATATGCGCCAGAAAACAACCTGTTTTGTACATTGTTGAGGTGCTTCAATGCCCAGTAGTGCGTAAATGTGTTTTCTGTGTAGTATTTCTCCAGCAGTGGTCATGTAAATTTTCAAAACCACACATTTGCGATTATATTTAATCAATGATATTACAGGTTGTTGTCTTCTTCGTTACTCATATTTATTTCTACATTTTGATCACCCATCTTATTAACTTCAAATTGAAAAAGTAGCCAAAAGTCATTTTGTCACCCCAGAGGACATTGGGAAATATTTTTTTTCAATATATTAAAATGTTATGTCACTTTAACCAAGTAAAAATATGAATTAGACATTTGAAATAAATGCGTGAAACGGTTTTATTTTGAAAAGGTAGAGGATAGTCTGGGCTTCCCTGCTTAGGCTGCTGCCCCCAAGACCCGACTTCGGATAAGCGGAACAGGATGGATGGATGGAGTACACACAAGATATGTTTTAATTGTTGATGCGGGTTTATTGGTTTTTAAATGCGCCAGAAAATAACCTGTTTTGTACACTGTTGAGGTGCTTCAATGCCCAGTAGTGCGTAAATGTGTTTTCTGTGTAGTATTTCTCCAGCAGTGGTCATGTCAATTTTCAAAACCACACATTTGCGATTATATTTAATCAATGATATTACAGGTTGTTGTCTTCTTCGTTACTCATATTTATTTCTACATTTTGATCACCCATCTTATTAACTTCAAATTGAAAAAGTAGCCAAAAGTCATTTTGTCACCTCAGAGGACATTGGGAAATATTTTTTTTTCAATATCTTAAAATGTTATGTCACCTAAACAGAGTAAAAATATGAATTAGACATTTGAAATAAATGCGTGAAACGGTTTTATTTTGAAAAGGGATAGTCTGGGCTTCCCTGCTTAGGCTGCTGCCCCCAAGACCCGACTTCGGATAAGCGGAACAGGATGGATGGATGGAGTACACACAAGATATGTTTTAATTGTTGATGCGGGTTTATTGTTTTTTAAATGTGCCAGAAAAAAACCTGTTTTGTACATTATTGAGGTGCTTCAATGCCCAGTAGTGCGTAAATGTGTTTTCTGTGTAGTATTTCTCCAGCAATGGTCATGTAAAATTTCAAAACCACACATTTGCGATTATATTTAATCAATGATATTGCAGGTTGTTGTCTTCTTCGTTACTCATATTTATTTCTACATTTTGATCACCCATCTTATTAACTTTATATTGAAAAAGTAGCCAAATGTAATTTTGTCACCCCAGAGGACATTGGGAAATATTTTTTTTCAATATATTAAAATGTTATGTAACGTAAACCAAGTAAAAATATGAATTAGACATTTGAAAAACATGCGTGAAACGGTTTTATTTTGAAAAGGGAGAGGATAGTCTGGGCTTCCCTGCTTAGGCTGCTGCCCCCAAGACCCGACTTCGGATAAGCGGAACAGGATGGATGGATGGAGTACACACAAGATATGTTTTAATTGTTGATGCGGGTTTATTGGTTTTTAAATGCGCCAGAAAACAACCTGTTTTGTACATTGTTGAGGTGCTTCAATGCCCAGTAGTGCGTAAATGTGTTTTCTGTGTAGTATTTCTCCAGCAGTGGTCATGTAAATTTTCAAAACCACACATTTGCGATTATATTTAATCAATGATATTGCAGGTTGTTGTCTTCTTCGTTACTCATATTTATTTCTACATTTTGATCACCCATCTTATTAACTTCATATTGAAAAAGTAGCCAAAAGTCATTTTGTCACCCCAGAGGACATTGGGAAATATTTTTTTAAAATATCTTAAAATGTTATGTCACCTAAACAGAGTAAAAATATGAATTAGACATTTGAAATAAATGCGTGAAACGGTTTTATTTTGAAAAGGGATAGTCTGGGCTTCCCTGCTTAGGCTGCTGCCCCCGCGACCTGACCTCGGATTAGCGGAAGAGGATGGATTGATGGAGTACACACAAGATATGTTTTAATTGTTGATGCGGGTTTATTGGTTTTTAAATGCGCCAGAAAATAACCTGTTTTGTACATTATTGAGGTGCTTCAATGCCCAGTAGTGCGTAAATGTGTTTTCTGTGTAGTATTTCTCCAGCAGCGGTCATGTAAATTTTCAAAACCACACATTTGCGATTATATTTAATCAATGATATTACAGGTTGTTGTCTTCTTCATTACTCATATTTATTTCTACATTTTGATCACCCATCTTATTAACTTCATATTCAAAAAGTAGCCAAAAGTCATTTTGTCACCCCAGAGGACATTGGGAAATATTTTTTTTCAATATCTTAAAATGTTATGTCACGTAAAAAAAGTAAAAATACGAATTAGACATTTGAAATAAACGTGTGAAACTTACAAAAAAAAGCATTATTACTTGCCAGGTCTCAGTGGGATGTTACTGTTACTGTTGGAAAGGTGTGGTTAATCTCTCTATTGTGACATCCCCCCCTGGTGGAGCTAACGTCCTTTCAAGTCTAACCGCCTGCGACAGAGCCCGACCCCGCCCCCCTTGTGTCATGAGCGGGCTCTCCCCGTGCTCTAACCGAGCATCCCGACAACAGCAGCCGCTACTTGGGGGACCTCTTCTGGACCAGCTCGTCCGCAAGAGAACCGGAGACTCCTCGGCGGGGAAAACATCGCCAAAGTCTCGGAAAGAAGAGCAAAGACTGACTAAAGTTGAAGTCCGATGTACGAAAGCGTTCGCCGGAGCGGGAAGGAATACTGTTGTCCTGGAGCTTTGCTTGAGGTAAGTCGCTGACTGTTCACTGACTTGTGTTCGATTTAAACGCTAACTGCGTTTTATTTGCGATGTCGCCTTTGACCAACGTGTTTTGGCCGACTAATGAGCGCTAACAAGACGGTAAAATGGAGTCATTGTTGAATGGCTGCCTCGATAACGTGTTTGAGTGCTTAATTGGTTGCTAGTTTGAGTCCTGATCATTATGTGAACAGCAGGATGTCCAAAGTGTGGCGCAGTGGCCATTTTTGGCTCACTTCCGGTTCTGTTATCAACCATTTTTTTTTATTATTTCAAAAATAGCAATACATTATTAATGATGGGACTGTGATTTGCTTTGTCACCTACAACACAAAGCTAAAATGTTTTAGCTCGGTTGGTAGAGTGGCTGTGCCAGCAACTTGAGGGTTGCAGGTTCGATTCCCGCTTCCATGTTTATTATTGCCTCAAAACAGCAGCTTGAAATTTGGGACATGCTGTCCCTGAGAGAGCATGAGGAGGTTGAGGTCTTAAAGTCTCGTCTTAAGACCTACTTTTATTCTTTGGCTTTTAACCCTACGTGAGTTGTGTGGTCCTCTGTGTTTTCTGTTTTTTTTCTTTCATTTTTTCATTTTTATTTCTATTTATGGTTTTAATTGGTTTCACCCTTCAAAATCGTTTTTAATCATTTTTTTATTTATTATTTTTATATTGGTTTTATTTTTTTTTCAGTCATTGGTGGAGCTAATGATATTTGAATATTGTTTTTAATATTGTTGTGCAGCACTTTGGAAACACTTATGTTTAAATGTGCTACACAAATAACGTGGATTGGATTGGATTGGGGGCGGGGAGAGGGTAGCGGGGGGTGTATATTGTAGCATCCCGGAAGAGTTAGTGCTGCAAGGGTTTCTGGGTATTTGTTCTAGTGTGTTAATGTTGTGTTACAGTGCGGATGTTATCTAATCCAATCCATTTTATTTATATAGCACATTTAAACAACAATAACGTTTCCAAAGTGCTGCACAGCCATGTTAAAAACAATTGTAAAAAATAAATAAATAATAATAAATAAATAAATAAAATAAAATAAAAAAAGTATATATATATATATATATATATATATGTATATATTATGCTCCACCAATGACTGAATAAAAACAAAAAATAAATAAATATAAAAACAATATAAAAACAAATATGATTAAAAACTATTTTAAAGGGTAAAATCAATTAAAACAGTAAAATAGAAATCAAAGTGTATAAAAAACACAGAGGACCACACGTAGTGTTAAAAGCCAAAGAATAAAAGTGGGTCTTAAGACGAGACTTAAAACACTCCACTGTGGAAGCAGTTTGAACATGAAGCGGCAGAGTGTTCCAGAGCTTAGGGCCGACCACAGAGAAGGCCCTGTCTCCCCTGGTTTTAAGTCTGGTCTTGGGCACCACGAGCTGGAACTGGCTCTCGGACCTCAGAGCGCGCGCAGGAATGTAAATTTGGATAAGGTCTGAGATATATTGAGGTGCCAGTCCATGTAAAGATTTAAAAACAAACAGCAGTGTTTTAAAATGTTATTCCGAAATGCGTTTGTCATTCTTGTTTAGTGTGGGTTCACAGTGTGGCGCGTATTTGTAACAGTGTTAAAGTTGTTTATACGGCCACTCTCAGTGTGACTTGTATGGCTGTAGACCAAGTATGCGTTGCATTCACTTGTGTGTGTGAAAAGTTTAAAAAGTCATACATTTTACTTTTTGAAATCGACACTGATAATTTCCGATGTTACATTTTTAAGCATTTATCGGCCGACAATATCGGCAGCCCGATATTATCGGACATCTCTAGTTGCGATGCCAAAATGACAAATTTCGACGTAATCATAGTAGTATTGTAATGACAAATGTGTTTTAGACTGCAAAATTGTACAACCAAAGCAAAGTCATGACATGGGGCGGTATAGCCCGGTTGGTAGAGCGGCCGTGCCAGCAACTTGAGGGTTACAGGTTCGATCCCCGCTTCTGCCATCCTAGTCACTGCCGTTGTGTCCTTGGGCAAGACACTTTACCCACCTGCTCCCAGTGGCTCCCACACTGGTTTAAATGTAAAAATTAGATATTGGGTTTCACTATGTAAAGCGCTTTAAGTCACTTTGAGAAAAGCGCTATATAAATATAATTCACTTCACTAATTCACTATTGACTCGATACACTATTGTTCACCTTTATCGTCAGTTTTAAGCCAAAATGCGTCCGTTCTCCCTTTTGTCTCTACACACTGCGTCTGCTTGTAAGTACTCCATGACTGTGCGCTGCCGAACATGCTCCTCTGCTCGTAAAACCAGCAATGTCATGACGTGACGACGATGGTGCGGTACCGGTACTTTTCATAGGCCGTATAGAACCAAACATGATTTGTTAGTATCGCGGTACTACAATAATGTCGGTATATCGTCCTTAGGTCAGACCACCAATTTCTTGTTGGGATTGCGTTTTGCTACGTGTGTGTGTGTGTGTGTGTGTGTGTGTGTGAGCAGAGAGCAAGTCAACTTGCAATGTGCAGCTGTTGGTGTGCACACATCCATCCTTTCTTCCTTGTCTCATGACCCCTCCAGCTGTTTTTTTTTATCAAACTCCAGGAGCACTAATCCGTAGGTGAAAGGTCACAGAGAAGATGCCAGAAAGCAGTGTTTTGTTTTATGTTCCAGGCGAGTTGCGTGTAATAAATGGATTTGATTGTGGAGTCGCGGTGAAACCGCTTCAAGGTCTGATTGGATCGTAAATAATCCACATGGGAGCATCTCTTCTCCTCAGTGCTTAACCCCCAGTTGGTGCGATCGTTTAGATGGTTGGATTTGGAGTCACTCCTAACGTAAACATGACGTGTTAATGCCGTAGGAGGCCCGTGAAAGTCACTTAACTTTGATGACAAGAATATAGGGCCGGGTGATGTACCGATTTCGTAGTGAATATCGGTATATTTTAGAAAGTGTAGTGGAATTTCTGACTTTTATACCATATTTTGTGTCTGTTAAAGTCCTAAAAGAAAATCCGTCAAAAAGCCTTAAGAGGTCTGCTCTTTTCTTTTTTTTTTTCTATTCAGAACCAAAGGATCATATGTAGGGGAAAGTTGAATTAGTGGTCGCTCTAACCAGTCTACAAAATGTTTTGATTGTTTGTTATGACTAAGGGACTCAAGGATGTTGTGGAGCAAGCAGTTGCAAAACAACGAGACCTTGACCCATGAGGGAAACATAGAAAAAGCCAGGAGACCAATATTTGATATGATTTGCATGATTTTGCTTGATTCTGGATCCTTCGGAGGATGCTGTCTGTTTGCATTGGCAATTCAATCCAACTTGTACTTTTGAATATGGGTAAAGAAAACTTTTGTTCTAAAACCACTATGTTTGCTGTTTAAGCTTCGGGCCAATCCACCACAAAAGCGGTATGTATTTGAGACCTGTATATTTTAGAAAGCGGTATGTATTTGAGACAATACCGCCATTTAGGTATTTTTTGATTTGCCTTTTGTTACGGCCGTTTGATCTTTTCTGCACCTGACAGGTGATGCACAGGGCATCCTCTTTGGCTCACCCCGCGCCTTTTGTTTACTAATATGGCGGCGCAGTACAGACTTCTCGACTCCCAAGTTCTGCAATGCTTTGGACAGCGACTGCATTCGGCGATTGGTGAGCAAATACAGCTTTATTTACACATACACCAATTTGCTTGAAGGGGAACATTATCACAATTTCAAAAGGGTTAAAAACAATAAAAATCAGTTCCCAGTGGTTATCCATACATCTCTATGCCATGTCTGTCTTAGCATCACCAGTAAAATGTGAAGACACTCTGGTACATTCAATGGGGGTCAGGCGGCAGATTTCTTGCCAGTGGTGCAACTTGAATCCCTCCCTGTTAGTGTTGTTACACCCTCCGACAACACACCCACGAGGCATGATGTCTCCAAGGTTCCAAAAAATAGTCGAAAAAACGGAAAATAACAGAGCTGAGACCCCTGAAAATGGCGGGTGTATTACCTCGGTGACGTCACGTTCTGACGTCATCGCTAAAAGACCGATAAACAGAAAGGCGTTTTAATTTGCCAAAATTCACCCATTTAGAGTTCGGAAATTGGTTAAAAAAATACATGGTCTTTTTTCTGCAACATCAAGGTATATATTGACGCTTGCATAGGTTTGGTGATAATGTTCCCCCTTAAGATCCTATATCAGAATCAGAATCGGAATAGTTTTTATTGCCATTGTTGGAGAACGGGCTCACAGACTAGGAACTTTTCTTGGTGCAATCGTGCAACATAAAACACATAATGCAGAATAGATAATAAAAAGAACTGTAACTGAGCTATTAGATCTAGTTATTGTTCATGTGCCTGATGGCTGAGGGGAAAAAACTGTTCAGGTGGCGGTAGGGGTGTAACGGTACACAAAAATTTCGGTTCGGTACGTACCTCGGTTTAGAGGTCACGGTTCGGTTCTTTTTCGGTACAGTAAGAAAACTACAAAATATAAATTTTTTGGGTTATTTATTTACCAAATTTGTAAACAATGGCATAACATACATATACACACAGGGTCCATTGGCAGGGTTGATGTGGTCAAAATCCATCCATCCATTTTCTACCGCTTATTCCCTCTGGAGTCGGGTGGAAGGCCGGGTACACCCTGGACAAGTCGCCACCTCATCGCAGGGCCAACACAGATAGACAGACAACATTCACACACTAGGGACCATTTAGTGTTGCCAATCAACCTATCCCCAGGTGCATGTCTTTGGAAGTGGGAGGAAGCCGGAGTACCCGGAGGGTAAAATAAAACTAAATAAGATAAGGCTCAGAATTGTTTCTTAACAAAACCTTTCTACATATAAAGTGCTTTTTTGATTGATTGATTGAGACTTTATTAGCCTGGCTAACTTGGCAGTAAGAGGATAAATGGGTTCATTGTTCTTCCACCATACAAGTGGGTCAAAATCTAGTTTTTAATACAATATGGACTTAAATCTGCTGCTCTAAAAACATGTGTTATTGCTTTAGCCCTGCCTGACTCGCCGAGGAGAGGCTGCTTGAATGCGGTGGTGACGCTTCAAATGGGTTAGCATGTGTTGTGAGAGTAGCGTATGTATGTGTGTGGCCCTTTAATATGTGACGTCAGTGAGTGTGTGGGCGAGCGCGGTGAGGGAGCTAAGCGCGAGTGGCTGGTGTTTTGTTGGATTGGCTGTGTGCAAGACCTCAATAAAGCCACTTCATTTACCCTGAAGTCCGGAGCTGTGGAGACCCACTGCCGGGTGGAGTGAAGGGTGTTGCCCCCGAGAATACATCAGCCCTGGAGGAGTGCCTCCCCTGCGCTGCTCGACCACGGTCTGGGAGCCGGAAGCAGGAAAGGTGCAACACATGTTTGACGTGTTGTCACAAGCAGCTGCTGAACATTGTTGTATCGCGCAGCCAAAGTGTTCCCAAACGGGAGCTCTTAAAGGGGAACATTATCACAATTTCAAAAGGGTTAAAAACAGTAAAAATCAGTTCCCAGTGGCATGTTGTATTTTTTGAAGTTTTTTTCAAAATTTCACCGGTCTCCGAATATCCCTAAAAAAAGCTTTAAAGTGCTTGATTTTCGCTATTTGCGATGCCTCTATCCATTTCCATGTGACGTCACACAGTGCTGCCAATGTAAACAAACAATGGCGAATACCACAGCAAGATATAGCGACATTAGTTCGGATTCAGACTCGGATTTCAGCGACTTAAGCGATTCAACAGATTACGCATGTATTGAAACGGATGGTTGGAGTATGGAAGTATTGAAGAAGAAACTGAAGCTATTGAGCGAATTCATAGCCATAGCATGGCCGAATAGCTGCGTTAGCATCGCCGGTATAATGTGCGGACCAAACGATCGGGACTTTCGCATCTTGTGACACTGGAGCAACTTAAATCCATCGATTGGTAAGTGTTTTTTTCTCATTAAATTTGGGTGGAAGGAAACGTAATATAGTTGCAAATGCATCTGCAGGTTATCCATACATCTCTGTGCCATGTCTGCTTTAGCACCGCCGGTAAATAGCATGTTAGCATCGATTAGCGTAGCATGTTAGCATCGATTAGCTGGCAGTCAACATCAACAAAACTCACCTTTGTGATTTCTGTGACTTTATCGTCGCAAATGCATCTGCAGGTTATCCATACATCTCTGTGCCATGTCTGCTTTAGCACCGCCGGTAAATAGCATGTTAGCATCGATTAGTGTAGCATGTTAGCATCGATTAGCTGGCAGTCAACATCAACACAACTCACCTTTGTGATTTCTGTGACTTTATCGTTGCAAATGCATCTGCAGGTTATTCATACATCTCTGTGCCATGTCTGCTTTAGCATCGCCGATAAATAGCATGTTAGCATCGATTAGCGTAGCATGTTAGCATCGATTAGCTGGCAGTCAACATCAACAAAACTCACCTTTGTGATTTCTGTGACTTTATCGTTGCAAATGCATCTGCAGGTTATCCATACATCTCTGTGCCATGTCTGCTTTAGCATCGCCGATAAATAGCATGTTAGCATCGATTAGCTGGCAGTCACGCCGTGACCAAATATGTCTGATTAGCACATAAGTCAACATCAACAAAACTCACCTTTGTGATTTCGTTGACTTTATCATTGCAAATGCATCTGCAGGTTATCCATACATCTCTGTGCCATGTCTGTCATCGCCGGTAAAATGTGGAGACACTCTGGCACATTCAATGGGGGTCTGGCGGCAGACACTTTGGCATCTTCGGGCCAGTGGTGCAACTTGAATCCCTCCCTGTTAGTGTTGTTACACCCTCCGATAACGCACTGACGAGGCATGATGTCTCCAAGGTTCCAAAAAATAGTCGAAAAAACGGAAAATAACAGAGCTGAGACCCGGTGTTTACAATGGGTTGAAAATGAAAATGGCGGCTGTATTACCTCGGCGACGTCACATTCTGACGTCATCGCCTCTAGAGCGATAAACAGAAAGGCGTTTAATTCGCCAAAATTCACCCATTTAGAGTTCGGATATCGGTTAAAAAAATATATGGTCTTTTTTCTGCACCATCAAGGTATATATCGACGCTTACATAGGTCTGCTGATAATGTTCCCCTTTAATGAGGCAGGAGGTTCTTGTAGCTCTGGCTTTTACATTTTGTCCTAGCCCGGTCGCTGCTAGCATGTACTCGTTCGGTACACCTCCGAACCGAACCGAAATGGTTAAATACAAATACACTTACCGTTACACCCCTAGGTGGTGGGAGGTGTGGGTCTGGATGGACCGTAGTCTCATGCCTGAGAGAGGAGGGGAGAATAGTTTGTCCAGGGTGAGAAGAGTCAGCTGCGATCCTCCTGGTCCTGGAGGAGAACAGGTCTTGGAGGGCTGGGAGCTTTCAGCCAATCACCTTCTCAGCAGCCCCTACGATGCCCTGCAGTCGATACTTATCGTGGACTGTGGCGCCGGAGGTGAGGATGGACTTGTTGATGGCAGAGTAAATCTGAACCAACATCTTGGTCGACACCTTAAGTTTCTTCAGCTGCCGCAGGAAGTACATCCTCTGCTGGGCCTTCTTGATGAGGGAGCTGATGGTAGGCTCCCACTTGAGGTCCTGGGTGATGTTGGTGCCCAAGAAATGGAATGAGTCCACAATGGAGACGGGGGTGGGAGAGTCAATCAGGGTGAGGGGGAATGGTGGGGCTGTGACTTTCCTGAAGTCCATGATCATCTCCACTGTTTCTGGGCGTTCAGCTCCAGGTTGTTAAGGCTGCACCAGGACACCATCCGGTCCACTTCTCTCCTGTTGGTGGACTCGTCGCCATCCGAGATGAGCCCGATGAGGGTAGTCTCGTCCGCAGACTTGAGCAGCTTTATGGACTGGTGACTGGAGGTGCAGCAGTTAGTATACAGGGAGAAAAGCCAGGGGGAAAAGTACACAGCCCTGAGGAGTACCAGTGATTGTGGTTCGACTGTCCGAGACAATCTTCTCCGGTCGCGCGTGGTGTCTTCGGTCTGTCAGGAAGTCATTGATCCAACTGCAGAGGGAGTCGGGCACGCTGAGCTGGTAGAACTTGTCTCGTAGCAGTCCAGGGAGAATGGTGTTGAAGGCAGAGCTGAAGTCTACAAACAGGATCCTAGCGCAGGTTCCTGGGGACAGACCTGTTGGCTCTGTAGGCGAACTGCAGTGGGTCCAGTAGGGGGGCGGTCTTTCTATGTATGTCCTATATCTCTCCTTGTAGCGACTTTAGCACTAATCTCATCTGCTTCTGTTGTTTACTTCTATTAGCGACATGTTTTATATTCTGGTTTCTTCAAAACAGCCACTCTTTGCTCTGATTACTGCTTTGCACACTCTTGGCATTCTCTCGATGAGCTTAGAGCACACCTGTGAAGTGAAAACCATTTCAGGTGAAGCTCATCGAGAGAATGCCAAGGGTGTGCGAAAAAGTAATCGTAGCAAACGGTGGCTATTTTATAGAAACTAAAATATAAAACATGTTTTCAGTTATTTCACTTTTTTTGTTAAGTGCATAACTCCACAAGTGTTCATTCATAGTTTTGATGGCTTCAGTGACAATCTACACTGTAAATAGTCATGAAAATAAAGAAAACACATTGAATGAGGAGGTGTGTCCAAATGTTGGCCTGTACTGTACATCCCTAATTGTCAATTTATGATGGTAATACTTGTTGACCAAATGTATGTAATTTATATCATACATCGTCTATATTGTGCCACCCTAGCGCTAAATATGTTTGTTCCGGCCAGCCACAAATACATGAATGTAGGGCAAAGAACGATAGCATGTTTGATTGATTTCAATTGCCCAATTTCTTGTCATTTGGAATCAATGTGAATTTTGATTGAGCTTTACCATTTTGGCTACTTTAAGGAGCATTTGACAATTTTATATAAGATATAAAAAATATATATACAAACCCCATTTCCATATGAGTTGGGAAATTGTGTTAGATGTAAATATAAACGGAATACAATGATTTGCAAATCATTTTCAACCCATATTCAGTTGAATATGCTACAAAGACAACATATTTGATGTTCAAACTGATAAACATTTTTTTTTTTTGTTGCAAAAAATGATTAACGTTAGAAATTGATGCCAGCAACACGTGAAAAAAGAAGTTGGGAAAGGTGGCAATAAATACTGATAAAGTTGAGGAATGCTCATCAAACACTTATTTGGCACATCCCACAGGTGTGCAGGCTAATTGGGAACTGGTGGGTGCTATGATTGGGTATAAAAACCGCTTCCCAAAAAATGATCAGTCCTTCACAAAGGGGTGAGGTACACCCCTTTGTCCACAACTGCGTGAGCAAATAGTCAAACAGTTTAAGAACAATGTTTCTCAAAGTGCAATTGCAAGAAATTTAGGGATTTCAACATCTACGGTCCATTATATCATCAAAAGGTTCAGAGAATCTGGAGAAATCACTCCACGTAAGCAGCATGGCCGGAAACCAACATTGAATGACCGTGACCTTCGATTCCTCAGACGGCACTGTATCAAAAACCGACATCAATCTCTAAAGGATATCACCACATGGGCTCAGGAACACTTCAGAAAACCACTGTCACTAAATACAGTTGGTCGCTACATCTGTAAGTGCAAGTTAAAGGCCTACTGAAAGCCACTACTACCCACCACGCAGTCTGATAGTTTATATATCAATGATTAAATATTAACATTGCAACACATGCCAATACACACACAGCTAAAAGTCGTCATCTTTAACGGCATAATTACAGAGTATTTTGGAGATCTGTGTTGCTGAATCTTTGGCTATTTGTTCAATTAATATTGGAGAAGTCAAAGTAGAAAGATGGAGTTGGGAAGCTTTAGCCTTTAGCCACACAAACACACGGTGATTCCTTGTTTGAAATTCCCGGAGCTGAAACTTTACTATGGATCACAGCGGTCAAGCGAACATGGATCCCGACCGAATGTCAACCAGCAGGTTTCGGTGAGAAAATTGTGGTAAAAAGTCGCTTCTTACCGGAGATCAGCTGAGCTCGCGCTGTGCATAAAGCTGCCGTCGACTTCCCTGAGACATTGGCGTCAAGACACCCGTGGACGCACACCTCCGACTATCAGGTACTGTTAAACTCACTAAAACACTAGCAACACAATAGAAAGATAAGGGATTTCCCAGAATTATCCTAGTAAATGTTTCTAAAAACATCTGAATCCGTCCCAATGCAATCTTTTTTTTTTTTCTAGTCCGTCGCTATCAATATCCTCAAACACAAATCTTTCATCCTCGCTCAAATTAATGGGGAAATTGTCGTTTTCTCGGTCCGAATAGCTGTTTTTGTTGGAAGTTCCCATTAAAAACAATGTGAATATGTGAGGAGCCATCAACATGTGACGTCATCGTCTGGGACTTCCGGTAAAGGCAGGACTTTTCTGTTAGCGACCAAAAGTTGCGAACTTTATCGTAGATGTTCTCTACTAAATCCTTTCAGCAAAAATATGGCAATATCGCGAAATGATCAAGTATGACACATATAATGGCGCTGTTATCCCCGTTTGAATAAGCAAATCTCATTTCAGTAGGCTTTTAAAGCTCTACTATACAAAGCGAAAGCCATTTATCAACAACATCCAGAAACGTCACCGGCTTCTCTGGGCCCGAGATTCTCTAAAACGGACTGATGCAAAGTGGAAAAGTGTTCTGTTGTGTGATGAGTCCACATTTCAAATTGTTTTTGGAAATATTCAACATCGTGTCATCTGGACCAAAGGGGAAGCGAACCATCCAGACTGTTATCATTCCGGTTTATCCTCTGAACTGGAATGATCAGGTATCGTACCAACTCACTAGCTCATCCTTCCACTGTCTCCTGAGATCAGTACGGGCTAGGTGAGTGCGTATGCTGGGACGCACAGGAGGGGAGCGACAAGAGGATGGATTTGCAGGTGCTGTTAGGGGGTGATAACCAAGCTGTCAGGAGATCAGGGTTGCAGCAGCTTAAGTAGAGGAGGCCAACCATGGGAGGGGAAGGGCGTGATGCTGAGAGAGCGTCTTCATGACGGGGATTTGATATGTGACGCAAGCGGAGTCAGAGCCCCGTCACGGTCACGGTCAATGTGGTGTTAGCATCGTAACTCAAAGCGGAGTCCTAAAACTGTCGAGTTGACCCTTTTCCACTGCTGAATACGACACAGCTCGACTTGCTATTGGCATTTTTACATCTGTAAAACCAGGATTATTTTTAGTACAGTTGATATGCAAATACGTGATTGCGCTGCCTTACGAATGCTACAGTATGTCACTGTGGGAAATAATAAATTTTTTTATGCATCACGATCAGTATTGGATATATGGACGAAGGTCTAAATATCGATTTACGTATGTATTTTAAAGGGAAACTGCACTTTTTTTGGAATGTTGACTGAGGTGTCGGACACCTCAGTCACCTTGGACGTATCCTCGCTCATCCATGCAGACTGGACACTGGCCGAAAGTGGAGTCGGCTGTCTTGGTTGCTTTGTTGGGTCTGCTCCTGTCTCTGGCCATGCTCCCTCCACCCCAGCGGACGATGTCGACCGCAGAGGCCACCACAGTGGATATGTTTCTTTTACTTTTTATTCATAGCTGTATGTAGAAGTGTCTTGTTGTATTAGTCTTTAATGTCCTCTGTGTTTTTTGATGTTTGATGTTTCCCTCTTACACACATGGAAGAGGGATGTGTACCATGGCTATGAGTTGTTTATTTTTTATTTATTTATTTATTTTTTATTTTTTCCCTTGGCCTCAGTCTGCACCTCCTCTCCAGGGCCCAGGCTAAGACCGATTTTTTAAAATTTTTTATTTTTATTTTATCTTAATCTTCTATTCCTCCCCCCTCCCCCTCTTTGTTTACCTTTATCTCATCTTTTTTGTAAGGGGCGCTGGAAGCCGGCAGACCCGTCAGCGATCCTGTTCTGTCTCCCTTTAATGTTTGTCTAAACTTGAATGGGATTGTGCTGAAAATTTTAATTTTCCTGAAGGAACTCTCCTGACGGAATAAATAAAGTACTATCTAATCTAATCTAATCTAATCTATCTATCGTTCACAATCATTATGAAAGACGTGGCGGCGGATGGATTTTTTTTAATGCATTCTGAATATTAAATAAATGTGATCAAAAGTCTGCTTACAATGGAGCCTGAGGGAGCCGTTCAGTTCTGCCTATAGAGCCCCCAAAAACATCAATAATCAAGCTAATATAAGAAAATAGAACAACTCCAACCCACTTCCAGCTTTACAATACTTAGGATATAAGTTTACAAAGCATTTGAGAATACATACAAATACAATGCTTATTGAATACAATATTAAAAAAAAGGAAAACCTAAAATGTGTACAATATTATGAAACAATATAAATAATAGTAGTTAAAATTTTTTAATCCAAAATGTATTCTTAAAAAAAAAAATGTAAACATATTTTTAATTGGTTCTTGAAAATTGTGAATGGATTTAGAATTTGTTTTTCTTTGAGCACCTGTGGTAGACAGTAGATACGAGATCATACAACACACCCCTTTAACCTGCCCTGCATGGTTGCAGCGACCAGGACAGCCCATGCTTATAGCCTTTCATTTTCTCAAAACTCGACAGTGCCCCTTATAACCCAGTGCGCCTAATGTACGGAATAATATTGCTTGTGCTTACCGATCTTGACGCTATTTTATTTGGTACATGGTGAAATGCTATGTGTGACCAGTAGATGGCAGTCACACATAAGAGATATGTGTAGACTGCAATATGACTCAAGTAAACAACACCAACATTTCATATGTTCCGTTGAAAATATAGAGCATTATACACGGTGCTCAAAAATCTATCAAAATGCTTTAATACGACTTTGGTAAGCTATGAAGCCGCGCCGCTTGATGGATTGTACTGTGCTTCAACATACGAGTATTATTATTGTGGGTGTATAAGGTAAGACATATCTGGCGTTTTGTTTCGCATTATTATGCAAAAGCAACTTTTCTCACCCTCTGTTGCCTGCTGGTCTGTATTTGGGATCTGCATAAGCCCTGAAAATTTGCGCGCATCTGCCTTTGTAGTCTGTGGCGACACTGTAGTCGATAAGCTTCTTCTTTCGCTGTTGCTAATTGTAATATAAAGTAGTGTAAAGTTCTTACTTATATCTGTCAGTAAACTCGCCATGAAAGCGCTAGAACATACCGGTATAGTGGGTTAACATTATTCACCCAAGAAACTTTAGTTATTAGAGAGTTCCGATTTTTCACGGGACACATTTCTGGCGTTGATGTTGCACTAGTGAGCTACAGATGAGGAGCTGCTGCTCCGTTATTGATTTAAGTAGTCTGAATGTCATTAGGGTTTCACGGTGGCAGAGGGGTTAGTGCGTCTGCCTCACAAAACGAAGGTCCTGCAGTCCTGGGTTCAATCCAAGGCTCGGGATCTTTCTGTGTGGAGTTTGCATGTTCTCCCCGTGAATGCGTGGGTTCCCTCCGGGTACTCCGGCTTCCTCCCACTTCCAAAGACATGCACCTGGGGATAGGTTGATTGGCAACACTAAATTTGCCCTAGTGTGTGAATGTGAGTGTGAATGTTGTCTGTCTATCTGTGTTGGCCCTGCGATGAGTTGGCGACTTGTCCAGGGTGTACCCCGCCTTCCGCCCGATTGTAGCTGAGATAGGCGCCAGCACCCCCCGCAACCCCAAAAGGGAATAAGCGGTAGAAAATGGATGAATGTCATTAAAACAGTTAGTTCCATCTTTTGACACTTCTTCCACCCCCGTCCTTGCACGCTACACCGCTACAACAAAGATGACGGGGAGAAGACGCTGCCGAAGGTGAGCCAAGACCGCCCACCAAACGGCGCATGAAGCGACTGTCAGAAAGTGGCTTGAAGATGATCTGTAAAACATTATCTATGCAACATTTTGAGCAAAGAACCACCATTATAATAAATAATAATAATAGATTTTATTTGTAAAAAGCGCTTTACATTGAGCAAACAACCTCAAAGTGCTACAGTGTATTTAAAAAAAATAATAAACAAAAAATTATAATAATAATAATAAAAATAAATAAAAATAAAAACTAGAACAGCCTAATAGCTAGAACTAGTATGCGTATATCTATAATGAGCCTTTTTTAAAAAGAAGGATTTTTTAGACTTTTTAAAAAATGCTACATTTTAAAAAAAGGCTGCATAACAATATTTTTTACATGTTATGTAGACCAGTGGTCCCCAACCACCGGGCTCGAATGGTACCGGGCCGCAGAAAAAATGTTTATTATCCATCCATTATTCACTTTTGGGGTCGCAGGGGGCGCTGGCGCCTATCTAAGCTACAATCGGGCGGAAGGCGGGGTTTAATAATTTTTTTTATTTTAAATTTTTAATTTTTTATTAAATCAACAAAAAAAACAGAAGATACACCTACAATTAGTGCACCAACCCAAAATAAAAATCCGCCGGGCCGCGGGACAAATTATCAAGCGTTGACCGGACTGCAGCTACAAAAAGGTTGGGGACCACTGATGTAGACCACAAGGAAGTGTTTTCAGTTCAGAAAAAAAATAAAAATAATAAGACCCCTTTTAATGCGCCCTATAATCCGGTGCGCCCTATGGTCTGGAAAATACGGTATTTTGCATATTTAGGGCTTGTTGGTGTGATTGCTGTTACAATAACAGATGAGTTCTCAATCAAGCTCACTTTTATGAATTACAGTACATTTTTGAGATTGTATTCGGAATAAATGAGGCACTATGGGAGCTCACTACTTCCTTTCAAGACAGACTGTGGTGGCGCCTTCTGTTCAGGAGGACCCGGCGGCTGCTTAATGCGCTCATTAGCTAAAATGACATGTATTTTGGAGGAAGGGGGAGGGTTGTTTATCCGGGAAATTTCAGGAGCACTGTTAGATAACAAAGCCATAAAAAAAAATGTAGCATACAAAATGATGTTCATTGGATGTATTTGACCCATCACCTTTTGATGCTCAATTAGCAAAATGTCCCCTGCGCAGCCATCTGGGCTTAACTTTCATTCCACTGCAGTGCAGTGATGATGGCGCCATGGATGGGTGGAGGGGGATTGTGTTTTCAACTTTATTTTCATACTGTAATATAGGACGTTAACGCCAGGAAACTCCACCTCACACCGGACTACAAAATATCCTTCTTTTCCTTACCATGCCTCAGGTATACAGTAATGGAACTCACTTAGATGTTGCTCGATGTCACAAAGAGATTGCTTGTCTCATGTCTTGTGTGTGTTGTTTTCACATAAGCTCATGAATGTAATGTTGCCTCTGACTTCCAGTTTGGCTTCTAATTCCCCTCAGCTGTCACGTGTCCAACATCGCGTCAACAGCGGCTGTCAGAACGTTTTAACAGCACAAGGGAGAGAAAGGCTCTCTTGTCACACACACTAACACACCACACACACGTGCTCACACACTCGCACGCGCACACACTCGTAGTTGCAAACTGTAATTTGTAGCAGCCGGGGTTTGGGGTGACATTTTTTGTTTTTTATGGGCTTGTTTTGTACTGGCAATGTTGCAACACCAGATTAATTCACAACTATGGTTCAACTATCAATAGTGTGTATATATGTATATGTGTGTATAAAAGTGTGGATATGTGTGTGTGTGTGTATATATATATATGTATATATGTATGTATGTGTATGTATATATATATATATATATATATATATATATATAATATGTATATGTGTGTAAGCGTGTGTGTGTATATCTATGTATATATGTCTGTATGTATATATATATATGTATATATACATACAGATATATATATATACACACACAGACATACTGTATATACATAGATATATACACACACACGTATGTCTACAATAATGTGTAGGCATGCGTGTATATATCTATGTATATATGTCTGTATGTATGTATGTATATATATATATATGTATGTATGTATGTATATATATATATATATGTATGTATGTATGTGTATATATATATGTATATGTATATATATATATATATATATACACACACACGTATGTCTACAATAATGTGTAGGCATGTGTGTATATATCTATATGTGTATGTATATATATATATATATATATATATATGTATATATATATCAGGGTTTCCCACAAATTCATTTATTTGTGGCGGCCCGCCACGAAAGAATTACGGCCGCAACAAATAAAAAAAAAAAATAAAAAAAAATATAAAAAAAAAAATATATACATATATATATATATATATATATATATATACCCTGTCTGTGAATAGTTATATATTATATAAATATGTGATTATTATTTAAATATGTATATAAATATCTACATAAAGTGTTGTAATTATATTCCAACTCCCCGTTCTTCTTGGTCATCGGGGCCGCCGCTGCCTCCACCCCCAACATCCATCCCCCCCCCCCCCCCCGCGCGGCCCGACCACACCACCACAAATAGATGCCTGACCTGTGGGAAACACTGTATATAAACAGACATAGATATATACACACACATCTGTATATGTGTCTATATATATATGTGTGTGTATGTATATAT
>NC_084619.1:4434751-4444751 GCF_033978795.1 Nerophis ophidion
GATCATTATCCATGCGTTTGTTACGTCTCGCCTCGATTACTGTAACGTATTATTTTCGGGTCTCCCCATGTCTAGCATTAAGATTACAGTTGGTACAAAATGCGGCTGCTAGACTTTTGACAAGAACAAGAAAGTTTGATCACATTACGCCTGTACTGTATATACCTTTATATACATATATACATACATATATACCTATACTGTATATACCTTTATATACATATATACATACATATATACCTATACTGTATATACCTTTATATACATATATACATACATATATACCTATACTGTATATACCTTTATATACATATATACATACATATATACCTATACTGGCTCACCTGCACTGGCTTCCTGTGCACTTAAGATGTGACTTTAAGGTTTTACTACTTACGTATAAAATACTACACGGTCTAGCTCCATCCTATCTTGCCGATTGTATTGTACCATATGTCCCGGCAAGAAATCTGCCTTCAAAGGACTCCGGCTTGTTAGTGATTCCCAAAGCCCAAAAAAAGTCTGCGGGCTATAGAGCGTTTTCCGTTCGGGCTCCAGTACTCTGGAATGCCCTCCCGGTAACAGTTCGAGATGCCACCTCAGTAGAAGCATTTAAGTCTCACCTTAAAACTCATTTGTATACTCTAGCCTTTAAATAGACTCCCTTTTTAGACCAGTTGATCTGCTGTTTCTTTTCTTTTTCTTCTATGTCCCACTCTCCCCTGTGGAGGGGGTCCGGTCCGATCCGGTGGCCATGTACTGCTTGCCTGTGTATCGGCTGGGGACATCTCTGCGCTGCTGATCCGCCTCCGCTTGGGATGGTTTCCTGCTGGCTCCGCTGTGAACGGGACTCTCGCTGCTGTGTTGGATCCGCTTTGGACTGGACTCTCGCGACTGTGTTGGATCCATTGTGGATTGAACTTTCACAGTATCATGTTAGACCCGCTCGACATCCATTGCTTTCCTCCTCTCCAAGGTTCTCATAGTCATCATTGTCACCGACGTCCCACTGGGTGTGAGTTTTTCCTTGCCCTTATGTGGGCCTACCGAGGATGTCGTGGTGGTTTGTGGAGCCCTTTGAGACACTAGTGATTTAGGGCTATATAAGTAAACATTGATTGATTGATTGATTGATCCTTCCTGTCTATTGTCTAACTTGTATGGAAACTTATTAAGGGTTTGCTGTGGTGTGTCATAAGTGAATCGCAGCTCAATTGACTAGCTGTTGGAAACCGATCGCAGTGAGTGTTGAAAGCCTCTACAGTGTGTAAGAAAAGATGGAATCAATGCTGAGTGTATCGGAAGCCCAACAACTGCTCCCAAACATCCATTAGTGGGCCAGTCAGACCATGTTTGCCCACTGCAAGACGTCTTTGCTGAAACAGCAGCTCGGCTTTGCCCGCATCCGTCATTGCATTCTTCCTCTGCTCTTGGCTCTGCCAGGGAGGTAATGCAGCCTTGCATGTCACCACGTGTCACAAGGCTGATGTACGACGGTCAGGAAGGACCCGTGATGAAACAGAAGCCCACCTATACAAAATGCAAGACAAGGTTGATGGATGAGATGAATTGGACCAAGTATGGTGGAACTGCACAGGAACTTCCATCCATCCATTTTCTACCGCTTATTCCCTTTCGGGGTCGCGGGGGGCGCTGGCGCCTATCTCAGCTACAATCGGGCGGAAGGCAGGGTACACCCTGGACAAGTCGCCACCTCATCACAGGGCCAACACAGATAGACAGACAACATTCACACACTAGGGCCAATTTAGTGTTGCCAATCAACTTATCCCCAGGTGCATGTCTTTGGAAGTGGGAGGAAGCCGGAGTACCCGGAGGGAACCCACGCATTCACGGGGAGAACATGCAAACTCCACACAGAAAGATCCCGAGCCTGGATTTGAACCCAGGACTAGATGTGTTTTTTTTTTGTTTTTAAAGGGGAACATTATCACAATTTCAAAAGGGTTAAAAACAATAAAAATCAGTTCCCAGTGCCACCCACACTGGTTTAAATGTAACTTAGATATTGGGTTTCACTATGTAAAGCGCTTTGAGTCACTAGAGAAAAGCGCTATACAAATATAATTCACTTAAATTCACTTCATTACTAAACTGTAAAAAATTATAATTTATACACCAAATAATATGTTACAAGAATCGTGTTGAATCAATCAATCAATCAATGTTCACTTATATAGCCCTAAATCACTAGTGTCTCAAAGGGCTGCACAAACCACTACCACATCCTCGGTAGGCCCACATAAGGGCAAGGAAAACTCACACCCAGTGGGACATCGGTGACAATGATGACTATGAGAACCTTGGAGAGGAGGAAAGCAATGGATGTCGAGCGGGTCTAACATGATACTGTGAAAGTTCAATCCACAATGGATCCAACACAGTCGCGAGAGTCCAGTCCAAAGCGGATCCAACACAGCAGCGAGAGTCCCGTTCACAGCGGAGCCAGCAGGAAACCATCCCAAGCGGAGGCGGATCAGCAGCGCAGAGATGTCCCCAGCCGATACACAGGCAAGCAGTACATGGCCACCGGATCGGACCGGACCCCCTCCACAAGGGAGAGTGGGACATAGAAGAAAAAGAAAAGAAACGGCAGATCAACTGGTCTAAAAAGGGAGTCTATTTAAAGGCTAGAGTATACAAATGAGTTTTAAAGTGAGACTTAAATGCTTCTACTGAGGTGGCATCTCGAACTGTTACCGGGAGGGCATTCCAGAGTACTGAGTATTCCAGAGAATCAGATTGTCACGCCAAGAATCGTAATTTAATTGTGAGTTGCCCAAAGATTCCCACCTGTTGTATCTAATTAATAACAATCTATAAATGCAGAAAATAGAGGCTTTGTTCAATGAACAGGATGCATGTCTGGAAGTCTGAAAAGTTAATCATGTAAATTCATCAGAAATGTTCTCATCATTGTGGGAACCCTAAAAACGTGTTTTCCTTTCAGTACTGACTTTTTTATGTTGTTCTTCGATGCTTAAAATGCTTCAAAACTCACCAAACTTGGCACACACATCAGGACTGGCAACAATTGCGAGCTAATAAAAAAACCAAACCCCAAATCTCAAAATTGTGCTCTAGCGCCCCCTAGGAATACAACACAGACAAACTGTTCCTAGGAAGAAAACAAAGACAAAACTGCTTGTAACTTCCGTTAGGAATGTCGTAGAGACATGAAACAAAAACCTCTGTGTAGGTCTGACTTAGACCTACATTTCCAATAAAAAAACGTCTATACCCAAAATCAACAGAAATTTTGCAAAAACTCATTTAAAGCAACATTTTCGCAAAAAACGCTATTTTTGCTTCTTTGAGCTGTAATTTGACCCACTTAAAATGCTTCAAAACTCACCAAACTTGGCACACACATCAGGACTGGCAGAAATTGCGATCTAGTGAAAAAACAAAACCTTAAAACTCAAAATTGCGCTCTATTGCAATTTTTGAATAAAACACAGAAAAAACTGCTCCTAGGAAGAGGAAACAGATAAAACTGCTTGTAACTTCTGGTAGGAATGTCGGACAGACATGAAACAAAAACCTCAATGTAGGTCTCACCTAGACCTACATTTTGATAGGTGGCATCTTTCAGTTAAAATCAACAGGAAGTTGGCAATTACCCCTTCAAAATAAAGGTTTTGTAAAAAGCCGTCACCTTTTTCCAGACAAAAATGCTTGTAACTTCTGTTAGGAACGTCGTAGAGACATGAAACAAAGACCTCTATGTTGGTCTGACTAAGACCAGGGCTTCAGTCGCGGGGGCAGCAGCCGAAGCGGAGCGGCCAAAGGCGGACCCGACCAACGCTGCTTGTTTATGTTGTTCTTCGATGTTGTGATCTAAGCAAAGGTATTTTATACTCAGTTTTGTGGATATTTTTTTCCACTCTGCTTTTTTTTCTCTACGAATTCAGGCCAGCTTGAAAGATGACCCCCTTGTCAGGATCCACGCAGGACCCTCCCTCGCTTTCTCTTTTCCTGTGTCAGCTGATGCACTCGAGCAAACTGTGGCGAGGTGGTCTTGTAGAATTTAGGGAGGCAAGGAAGAAGGGGATATGTGAAGGTTTACATCATGATTTCCTGCAAGCTCAAGGTGACTGGTTGGACAAGTCCGTGCTTCCTTAATGGCTGACAGATGTGTTTTCCTGGATTTGTTTTTCCGGGAAACTCTTGGGATTCCGTCCCAGCTGTGGTATGCGCCACATAACTCCCACTACCCCTCTGGTGCAAGAGTCCGCCTTCATCGCCATTGAGATCCCATGACATGAAGAGTCCCAGGACCCGGCAGGCCTTGGACGGTGTCCTAAAACATTGATACATTTCCACCAAGTGTGACAATTCAGCTTAGTTTTTAGGTAAGCTTTAAACTTTTCGGAATGGAAACAAAGTGGAAATGAAGCCAGCCTTCACTTTAAATGTGACTTCAGCTCAGAATGACGCAGCTCAGTGACCGAGGTGCCGCCGGCCTTTGTGTCGGCTCTGCATTATTCCATGGAGAATCGGTTATGGAGGATTGTGTCCATCTGCTGAGTGGGATTTCTTGTAAATGGGAGGATAAAAAATTGCAGGACGACGGGGGAGGAGGGTTGTCTTCTGTGTGATCAGCAGAAAACTGAAGTCTTCAGCCGGGGATGCTGAAGTGTGTGTCTGTTGGCTGAATTCTCAATGAACCTTACCAAATAATGTGATTTTTTAAATTTTTTTTTTGTAAACATTGTAAAGATCTTTAAAGTTGATGTAATACCAGGCTGGGACCGAGGCAACCTTGCTGTGTTCTTGGGGTCTCTTGGCGCCCCCCCCCCCCCCCATCAGTCCCACCATCACTGAGGGCAGACAGAAGTGGGTCAAAGTTTACTGGAGCGTCCTGTCTGAGTAGGGGGATTGGGGAGGTGAGGCTTAAGGGGGGCGTCTTTCGTACCAGGGACCACCACTTAAGTTTTTGTAAAGACATTAATACTAATTCCAGAATCTGTATTTGTTGGTAGTAGGGGTGTAACTGTACACAAACATTTCGGTTCGGTACGTATCTCGGTTTAGAGGTCATGGTTCAGTTCATTTTCGGTACAGTAAGAAAACAAACAAATATAATTTTTTGGGGTTATTTATGTACCAAATTTGTAAACAATGGCTTTATCCTTTAAACATTGGGAACACTATAATAATTCTGCCCACTTTAATCACCATTAAACTGCCTCAAGTTGTTTCTTTGATGAAATAAAATGACAAAACCCTTCTTCTACATATAAAAAGTGCAACATTAAACAGTTTCAAGTCAACTCATCATGCTTGATTTATTACAGCATTTGGGAAGCCTGCAGTTGACTTTTATAATGTAAATGTTATATTTTTATCAACATGTGATAGCAGGGACCCTGCCATTCAAAACTAGGCTGCTGTATTACGTATGATTAATGTAACTATAGCTGAAAAATAGTACAATAGCAATAGGAGAGACTGTAACGTATTATTTTCGGGTCTCCCCATGTCTAGCATTAAAAGATTACAGTTGGTACAAAATGCGGCTGCTAGACTTTTGACAAGAACAAGAAAGTTTGATCACATTACGCCTGTACTGTATATACCTTTATATACATATATACATACATATATACCTATACTGTATATACCTTTATATACATATATACCTGTACTGTATATACCTTTATATACATATATACATACATATATACCTATACTGGCTCACCTGCACTGGCTTCCTGTGCACTTAAGATGTGACTTTAAGGTTTTACTAATTACGTATAAAATACTACACGGTCTAGCTCCAGCCTATCTTGCCGATCGTATTGTACCATATGTCCCGGCAAGAAATCTGCGTTCAAAAGACTCCGGCTTATTAGTGATTCTTAGAGCCCAAAAAAAGTCTGCGGGCTATAGAGCATTTTCCGTTCGGGCTCCAGTACTCTGGAATGCCCTCCCGGTAACAGTTCGAGATGCCACCTCAGTAGAAGCATTTAAGTCTCACCTTAAAACTCATCTGTAGACTCTAGCCTTTAAATAGACCTCCTTTTTAGACCAGTTGATCTGCCGCTTCTTTTCTTTCTCCTATGTCCCCCCCTCCCTTGTGGAGGGGGTCCGGTCCGATGACCATGGATGAAGTACTGGCTTTCCGGAGTCGAGACCCAGGATGGACCGCTCGTCGGGACCCAGGATGGACCGCTCGCCTGTATCGGTTGGGGACATCTCTACGCTGCTGATCCGCCTCCGCTTGAGATGGTTTCCTGTGGACGGGACTCTCGCTGCTGTCTTGGATCCACTTGAACTGAACTCTCGCGGCTGTGTTGGAGCCACTATGGATTGAACTTTCACAGTATCATGTTAGACCCGCTCGACATCCATTGCTTTCGGTCCCCTAGAGGGGGGGGGGTTGCCCACATCTGAGGTCCTCTCCAAGGTTTCTCATAGTCAGCATTGTCACTGGCGTCCCACTGGATGTGAATTCTCCCTGCCCACTGGGTGTGAGTTTTCCTTGCCCTTTTGTGGGTTCTTCCGAGGATGTTGTAGTCGTAATGATTTGTGCAGTCCTTTGAGACATTTGTGATTTGGGGCTATATAAATAAACATTGATTGATTGATTGATTGACTATTCATCCCTGAAATCTATGGAGTTCGTTAGCTCATGTGAAATAACAGACAGACAGGGCTTTGATGCCCCTAGCGCACACACACACACACACACACACACACACACACACACACGCACGAATACACAGTAAAATGAGCTAACGTAACGCTAGAAGCTAATTAGCCTTCACATCACCTCAAGCCAGAACTGTGAGCGAGCTGAACTGCAGTTTAAGTTTCTAAAATGTCAACGGGCTCATAGTAATGTTTGTAGTAGTTGTGACTGGAAAGTGTTTTGTATAATTTGGGGAGTGTACGATGTCCGCTGCTACACACATGTCTGACCGACAATGAAGCATTGACAACATGCGTTCTGAATACGCACTGCTGATTGGCTTTGTATGTAACCAATCAGATGGTTGGGTGGGCGGGACAATGCTGGGTGCTCACTGCTCAGACAGAGGCAGAAAGCAGAGCAGCTTGTGAAGACTTTAGAATACAAACTCGTTCGATACACCCTCGTACCGAACCGAAACCCCCGTACCGAAACAGTTCAATATAAATACACGTACCGTTACACCCCTAGTTGGTAGTTTATTAGTGAAACTCTTACAAACTAATTTATTGAATTTGAACCACTTGATTAAAATTATTTAATTGAGTTGGTAATTACTGTTTTGTTTTCGAAATTCTCCATCATTGCCATAGTGCTCTTGTATCACCTACTTGATTGTGCCGTATAAAATTGGTTGACCAGCCAGGACACCTCTCTCGCTTATTTAGCATTAGCACTAATGCTAACGGTATTGTTCAGGTTACTTTGCAGTGTTTGTACATAGGGCTGGGCGATATGGCCTTTTATTAATATCTCGATAATTTTAGCCCATGTCACGATGCACGATATACATCTCGATATTTTTTTCTTTGCCTTAAATGAACACTTGATGCAAATAATCACACCAGTATGATGATTATATTTGTCTACATTAGAACATTCTTCTTCATACTGCCTTAAAGGCCTACTGAAAGCCACTACTAGCGACCACGCAGTCTGATAGTTTATATATCAATGATGAAATATTAACATTGCAACACATGCCAATACGGCCTTTTTAGTTTACTAAATGGCAATTTTAAATTTCCCGCAAAGTGTTGTGTTGAAAACGCTGCAGTATGATGACGGGAGCGTTTGACGTCACCGGTTTTAGCGGACATTTTCCAGCCCGATCCAAACTATAAGTAGTCTGCTTTAATTGCATGATTACACAGTATTCTGGACATCTGTGGTGCTGAATCTTTTGCAATTTGTTCAATTAATAATGGAGAAGTCAAAGTAGAAAGATGGAGGTGGGAAGCTTTTAGCCTTTAGCCACAAAAACACAGCCGGTGTTTCCTTGTTTAAAATTCCCGAAGATGAAGCTTTACTATGGATCAGAGCGGTCAAGCGAACATGGATCCCGACTACATGTCAACCGGCAGTTTTCGGCGAGAAAATTGTGGTAATAGGTCGCCTCTTACCGGAGACATCAGCGGAGCTTCCGTCCTGCTGCAGCTGCCGTGACTTCCCTCAGAGACTCTGGCGTCAACACACCCGTGGCCACACCCCTCTGACTTTCAGGTACTCTTTAAAACACTAGCAACACACTGGACAGATAAGGGATTTTCCACAATTATCCTAGTTAATGTGTCTAATAACATCTGAACCGCTCCCACTGCAATCGCCATTTTTTTTTCTTTTTTCTAGTCCTTCACTCTAAATTTCCTCATTCACAAATCTTTCATCCTCGCTCAAATCAATGGGGAAATTGTCGCTTTCCCGGACCTTCTGTTGTTGACTATTTTTTTCATACGGTGTTGATGTGGAAATGTAAGACGCCAGGCTCAATTGGGTCAATTTGTTGGTGTGGCACCGGCCATGCAGAGTTTCAAGCACTTCTTATTCTGGAGCAGGTGACTTTTCAAATGATGCTACAAATTAGCAGTGCCACTACTTTTTGTAGCAACGCTTTTGCCGCATACTTGACATATTACGGTTGTCTGTTTAACACAATGGTCAGGGGCGTTGTTAAGACCAGTGTAATTCACCAACTTGAGTATTTCATATATATATATATATATATATATATATATATATATATATATATATATATATATATATATATATATATATATATATGAAATACTTGACTTTCAATGAATTCTAGCTATATATATATTTATTTTATTGTCTATATAAATAAAATAAATAGTTGAATTTCAGACGGCACCCATCAAATACACATTAATAAAAACACAGTTGTTCTACTAACTGTACTGTGCTTGCTGGTTACTAAAAAACAACAACAACAACACTTACCTTTCACTATTTGAGTAACCTTTGTTCTGCCATTTGCGTACTGGCGAGTCACTTGCCACCAGGTACCCAACACCACGTAAATCGTTGGCCAATCAAAAAGCAACCCCATAACGCTATAGCCAACATTCACCAGGAGATGGCAACAGACAACATAGAATCACTCTATTACAGACGGCGTCGCCATCGTTCTTCTGCTTCGTCTCCTTGTGTGTGCAGTTTTTTATTCAAATCCGAAGATTTTGTAACGTGATTGGGCAGGAAAGCGGACGTGAAAACAAGCTGTCCCCACTCATGTCCGCATGGAGCTGGAGGGGGCGGGAATTTCGGGAGATTTTCAGGACAAAATTTCTTCCGGGAGGTTTTCGGGAGAGCCGCTGAATTTCGGGAGGGTTGGCAAGTATGTGCGTGGTCCACATAAGATTTGTTTGGTTCATGCCACAGTCAATGTAAGTTTTTCTTGTCCATAGTTTATGCTAAGTGATAGTTTAGCTCCAAGGGCGATCAGCGTGTTGTGCCTTCTTCGCCTTGTTTTCTGTTTTTCGTACCTCTTGGAGTTCTGATAATTAAATCATGTTTTTACCTGCACTAGTTGTCCGGAGTAGTCCGTCTGCCTTCCTGGGAGAACGAGCCCGCAGCAATCTGTGCAAACCACGTCGTGACAGTAGTGTAATGCCCGCAGCTAATAGCAACTGCGTGAGAACGTATACTTGAATACTCACGATATAGTCGTTTTCTATGTCGCACAGAGACAAACCCACGATGTATCGAGTATATTCGATATATCGCCCAGCCCTACATGTGATTTTCACAGTTTTTGTCAGTTTTGACTTCGATAAAGCACAATTGGTCATGTGTTTACTGTAAAACTGCTGTCATGCAAAATAGAAATTAATAGATGCACTAAAGCAGGGGTGTCAAACTCAAATACAGAGTGGGCCAAAATTTTAAACTGAACAAAGCCGCGGGCCAAGGTTGAACAAATTAACCTTTTAATAGGGACCCAAACAAGTTTTGCATTGAATATTGAACAAGCGAGACTTA
>NC_084619.1:4449751-4584751 GCF_033978795.1 Nerophis ophidion
ACTGTGTTGGATCCATTATGGATTGAACTTTCACAGTATCATGTTAGACCCGCTCGACATCCATTGCTTTCCTCCTCTCCAAGGTTCTCATAGTCATCATTGTCACCGATGTCCCACTGGGTGTGAGTTTTCCTTGCCCTTATGTGGGCCTACCGAGGATGTCGTAGTGGTTTGTGCAGCCCTTTGAGACACTAGTGATTTAGGGCTATATAAGTGAACATTGATTGAAGTTAAAAAGTGGCTTTGGAGCAATCAAAGCTGCTCACACGGTCAATAAGGTGGGCACTATGTTTTACACATCAACCTAATGTGTAATATATTTATCCATTTTTGTTGTAAATTGTGAGGTGTGTCTGTTAAAATCATGGTTGTTTTTACAAATGATGACAGATGTGAACAAGAGCATGTATTGTCTTTGTGTGATGATGTAAATGAGGTGTGGTTGTATATTAAGTATGTGTAACTTAAAGGGAATTTTTTGACTTTTCTTAAGTTGATTACATACTATAGTATGATTTTATTGTCATAGTTTTATTGCATAATGTTTGTATCCCTTTAGTTTAGGTAGCCAGGGACTGCAGATGGAAGCTAGCTATTTAGCTACACTCTGGTGCAGAACATATCCGTCTTTGAGCTTAGTGTTTCGGTGCATTGTCCCTTCAAATAAGGACTAAACCAGGGGTGCCCACACTTTTTCTGCAGGCGAGCTACTTTTCAATTGACCAACTCGAGGGGATCTACCTCATTTATATATATAATTTATATTTATTTATTTATGAAAGAGACATTTTTGTGAACAAGTTAAATGTGTTTAATGATAATACAAGCATGTGTAACACATATAGATGTCTTTCTTTCACAAAGACAAGAATATAAGTTGGTGTATTACCTGATTCTGATGACTTGCATTGATTGGAATCAGACAGTAATGATGATAACGCCCACATTTTCAAATGGAGGAGAAAAAAAGTTGTCCTTTCTGTACAATACCACATGAAAGTGGTTGCTTTTTGGCATCTAATTCATCCAGCTTCCATACACTTTACAAGAAAAACATTGGCGGCAAATTCCGTAGCTTGCTTGATTGACATTCACGGCACCCGAGGGTCTTGTGAGATGACGCTGGCTGCTGCCAGTTCATTATTATGAAAAAATGACAGAGAGGAAGGCGAGAAACACTTTTTATTTCAACAGACTTTCGCGCCGTCCCTTCCGTCAAAACTCTAAAGGCCGACTGCTCATTTCCTATCTTCACAATAAAAGCCCTGCTTCATGCTGCCTGCGCTAACAAAATAAGAGTCTCAGAAAGCTGGCGTGCACAAGTGATGTGCACGCCAGCTTTCTGAGGGATCGCTTGTGCACGCCAGTTTTCCGAGACTCTGTATTTAGTTAGCGCAGGCAGCATGAAGCAGGGCTTTTATTGTGAAGATAGGAAATGTCCAGTCGGCCTTTAGAGTTTTGACGGAAGGTACGGCGCGAGAGTCTGTTGAAATAAAAAGTGTTTCTCGCCTTCCTCTCGGTCATATTTTCATAATAATGATCTTGCAGCAGCCAGCGTCATCTCACAAGACCCTCCGGTACCGTGAATGTCATTTAAGTGACGTCTTGGTGAAGATTGATGATCACTCATTTTTAGGTCTATTTTGTTAAAAAGCCTGGCTGGAGATCGACTGACACACCTCCCGCGGTCGATACTAGCACTGAGCGCTGGGACGGAGAGGCTTCGTGGTGTCTTGGCTGGGTGAGCAGGTGTCGGACACCTCAGTCACCTTGGACGTATCATCGCTCATCCATGCGGACTGGACACTGGCCGAGAGTGGAGTCGGCTGTCTTGGTTGCTTTGTTGGGTCTGCTCCTGTCTCTGGCCATGCTCCCTCCACCCCAGCGGACGATGGCGTGGAACACCGCAGAGGCCACCACAGTGGATATGTTTCTTTTACTTTTTATTCATAGCTGTATGTAGAAGTGTCTGGTTGTATCTGCTGCTTTAATGTCTTTAATGTCCTTTGTGTTCTTTGATGTTTGATGTTTCCCTCTTACACACATGGAAGAGGGATGTGTTCTATGGCTATGAGTTGTTGTTTTTTTCCCTTGGCCTCAGTCTGCACCCCCTCTCCAGGGCCCAGGCTAAGACTGATATTTTTTATTTTATTTTAATCTTTTATTTTTTTCTCCCATTCCCCCCCTTGTTTACCTGTATCTCATCTTTTTTGTAAGGGGCGCTGGAAGCCCGCAGACCCGTCAGCTATCCTGTTCTGTCTCCCTGTAATGTTTTGTCTGATCTTGAATGGGATTGTGCTGAAAATTTCAACTTTCCTGAAGGAACTCTCCTGACGGAATAAATAAAGTACTATCTAATCTAATCTAATCTTTCTTCATTTGTTACCAGATTGGCACCTTCTCTCTCTCGTATTACGACTCGCACCACTCCGCTAGCATCACAGCTAATGTTACCCATGCTGCTACGTCTCATGCGAGGGCGTATGACGGCAAGTATGTGACGTATGTAAGAAGGTGGGCTTGTCTGTGAGAAGGACAGACAGGAAAGAGTGAGAAGAACCTGTAGTTTAATGCCTGCAGCTACAAGCAACTGCGTGAGAACGTATACTCGAATATCACGATAAAGTCATTTTCAATCAATCAATCAATGTTTACTTATATAGCCCTAAATCACTAGTGTCTCAAAGGGCTGCACAAACCACTACGACATCCTCGGGCAAGGAAAACTCACACCCAGTGGGACATCGGTGACAATAATGACTATGAGAACGTGATACTGTGATACTGATGATACTGATGACTATGAGAACATATGAGAACATGATACTGTGAAAGTTCAATCCATAATGGATCCAACACAGTCGCGAGAGTCCAGTCCAAAGCGGATCCTACACAGCAGCGAGAGCGTGCGTAGCGCTCCAGACTATAATTGATAGCTGTGGTCTCACACAAATAATAAATGAACCCACGCATCGCAACGGTAATACGATAGACCTAGTGCTTGTCAGGGGTATCACCGTTTCCAAAGTTACGATACTCCCGTATACTAAAGTATTGTCCGATCATTACCTTATAAAATTCGAGGTTCAGACGCATGTTCGTCAAACTAATAATAATAATAACTACTATAGCAGCCGCAACATTAATACGGCCACAACGACAACTCTTGCTGACCTACTGCCCTCGGTAATGGCACCATTCCCAAAATATGTGGGCTCTATTGATAACCTCACTAACAACTTTAACGAATTTTCTATATCGTACAGAGACAACCCCGCGATATATCGAGTATATCGATATATCGCCCAGCCCTAATGTAAATGCAAGCATTTGCAACAAGTGTTCTTCTGCATACATACAGAGAGGAAGGACTGTCTGGTTTTGATCATCACAACTCTTTGCCACGTCAGGCCGAAGAAACAGAAATGGGATTATTTTTCCATTTGTGTTTGTGTCGCCGCCAACACACGGCTGATTGGCGTTTGTAGGGAACTGTGACTTCGCTGAATAGCTTTAAGTCATCTCTGTCAGCCGTGGCTTTTTGCTCACCATCCGCTCATGTTTAAAGCCTCCTTCCAGCGACTGCAGCCAGATGCTGACAGATGCTCCGCTTGAGTGTTTGTAGCAGCCCTATGGCAACTTCTTCTCTGCACTCCATTTTCCTTTTTGAGTTGAGGAATCTCTGCACATAGAAATGTAAGGCGGGGGACAGAGTATACAGAGAAGATAAAAAGACATGCGCATGAACGAGCTACTACTTTAGAGACCAGCGTTTGACACTGAAATGTGAGAATGAAAACATTCCTTTTTGCAGTCTGTTCGTCTTTTGTTTTTACAATTTTCGCTTGCTTAACTCTTGACCCGATTAAATCACAACAGTGAGCCGAGCATGATGATGCCTCAATGAAATTGAATTGAGTCACCATTATACAGTGGGGCAAAAAAGTATTTAGTCAACCAGCGATTGTGCAAGTTCTCCCATTTAAAATAATGACAGAGGTCTGTAATTTTCATCATAGGTACACTTCAACTGTGAGAGACAGAATGTGGAAAAAAAAAATCTAGGAATTCACGTTGTAGGAATTTTAAAGAGTTTATTTGTAAATGATGGTGGAAAATAAGTATTTGGTCACTTCAAACAAGGAAGATCTCTGGCTCTCACAGACCTGTAAACTTCTTCTTTAAGAAGCTCTTCTGTCCTCCGCTCGTTACCTGTATTAATGGAACCTGGTTGAACTAGTTATCTGTATAAAAGACACCTGTCCACAGCCTCAAACAGTCAGACTCCAAACTCCACTATGGCCAAGACCAAAGAGCTGTCAAAGGACACCAGGAAAATAATTGTAGACCTGCACCAGACTGGGAAGAGTGAATCTACAATAGGCAGCTTGGTGTGAAAAAATCAACCGTGGGAGCAATTATCAGTAAATGGAAGACATACAAGACCACTGATAATCTCCCTCGATCTGGGGCTCCACGCAAGATCTCATCCCGCGGGGTCAAAATGATCATGAGAACAGTGAGCAAAAATCCCAGAACCACACGGGGGGACCTGGTGAATGACCCGCAGAGAGCTGGGACCAAAGTAACAAAGGTTACCATCAGTAACACACTACGCCGACAGGGAATCAAATCCTGCAATGCCAGACGTGTCCCCCTGCTTAAGCCAGTGCATGTCCAGGCCCGTCTGAAGTTTGCCAGAGAGCACATGGATGATACAGCATGTGGTCAGATGAAACCAAAATATAACTTTTTGGTATAAACTCAACTCGTCGTGTTGGGAGGAAGAAGAATACGGAGTCGCATCCCAAGAACACCATACCTACTGTGAAGCATGGGGGTGGAAACATCATGCTTTGGGGCTGTTTTTCTGCTAAGGGGACAGGACGATTGATCCGTGTTAAGGAAAGAATGAATGGGGCCATGTATCGTGAGACTTTGAGCCAAAACCTCCTTCCATCAGTGAGAGCTTTGAATGGTTGACCAAATACTTATTTTCCACCGTAATTTACAAATAAATTATTTAAAATTCCTACAATGTGAATTCCTGGATTTTTTTTTCCACCTTCTGTCTCTCACAGTTGAAGTGTACCTATGTTGAAAATTAAAATCATTTTAAGTGGGAGAACTTGCACAATCGGTGGCTGACTAAATACTTCTTTGCCCCACTTTATGCTATCAGCTCGTACACTTTTTGCCCTCTAGTGGCTCAAGGTGAAAGCGCAGGAGTCCCATCCATCGTGGAGAGGTAAGGTACATGCTAACAAGACTGGAGTGATATACAGCCCACAGATGGATTCATCAGAGCTGCACTCGCAATCGCAGTTCCCACACATTTTTTTCCTTTACCTCCAGGATGAATGGCTCTCATTAATCACAGCCATTTGTCTTCTGTTGTAAGTTTTAGAGGTCAGCGATTAAACATTGTCCCCTGCACACTTGCCAACTCTCTCTCTTGCTTTCTCCTAAAGGATCACACTTGCGTTGCCCCTACATCGGCTTTGCTTTTTTTTTTTCTCCTGACGACCAGGGTGTCGTCTGCCATGTCTTTACTTGACGAATGCAAGCCAGAAATTGAGGCAGCAGCGGATCATGTTTTATGTATTTGTGCTTACACAATGTGAGCACAGGCTGAAAAGTGGGCCAAGAATCATACGGGGCAAATTATGATAACAAAGAAGCTTGACAAGCAGCCTCCACAGAATGCATTATGAGTGTGTTGCTAATGTCAGAATTGTAAAATAAAAATGTGCGGTGTGACCTGACAGCTACACTACTGGGAAGTGTGCTGTTATTTCCACTCATTTAGTGCTGGTTGTTTGGATGAAATGTCTGAGTAGTAGACTGAGGGTGCATGAATTTGCCTTTTGGTGTTTACCGTATATAAGACAGTGCTTCTCAATTATTTTAAGTTAAGTTACGCCCCCCCCTTGGAAAAAAAAAATATTCCACTCTCCAAGGTGACTATCAGAGGCCTCAAATTTTTACTTTTCAAGGTCAAGGCAAGTGTTGCTTTAAAGGAGGGCTCATGTTTTAGGGCACCAAGGCAAGTTAGAAAGGTAACAAGGCAAACATTTTATTTTGAGGCAGGGGCTTCAAATATATAAATAAATAAACATATATATATATGTATATATATATATGTATGTATGTGTGTGTGTGTGTGTATATATATATATATATATATATATATATATATATATATATATATATATATATATATATATATATATATATATATATATATATATATATATATATAAGCAAACATTTTATTTTCAGGCAGGGGTTTTTCATATATATATATATAGTGTGTGTGTATATATATATGTATATATATATATATACATATATGTATATATATATATATATATATATATATATATATATATATATATATATATATATATATATATATATATGAAACCCCTGCCTCAAAATAAAATGTTTGCGTATCCAGGCTCGGGATCTTTCTGTGTGGAGTTTGCATGTTCTCCCCGTGAATGCGTGGGTTCCCTCCGGGTACTCCGGCTTCCTCCCACTTCCAAAGACATGCACCTGGGGATAGGTTGATTGGCAACACTAAATTGGCCCTAGTGTGTGAATGTGAGTGTGAATGTTGTCTGTCTGTCTGTGTTGGCCCTGCGATGAGGTGGCGACTTGTCCAGGGTGTACCCCGCCTTCCGCCCGATTGTAGCTGAGATAGGCGCCAGCGCCCCCCGCGACCCCGGAAGGGAATAAGCGGTAGGAAATGGATGGATGGATGGATGGATATATATATATATATATATATATATATATATAGATATACATATATATATATATATATATATATATATATACATATATATATATATATATATATATATATATATATATATATATATATACATATACATATATATACATACGTGTGTATATATAATAATGTGTATATATATGTGTGTATATATATGTGTGTGTGTGTATATATGTATATATATACATATGTATATGTGTGTGTATATATGTATTTATATGTATATGTGTATGTATATATATATGTGTATATATATGTGTATGTGTGTGTGTATGTATATATATGTGTGTGTATATATTTGTGTATATATCTATATATATAATATTTACATGTATATATATTGTTTTTTTAAATCATTATGAATATAAACATGTCAACTTTTTGTCATTTAATGATGCCTTTATCTCTATTTTTACATTTTGATAAAGGGAGTTTTGTTTGTTTGTTTGTTTTCTTGTTTTTTTTGAGTTATGTACATTTATATGTACATGTAGATGATGTATCGGGACAGATCCAAAGGCGGAAACATGTCATATAGGAATTGAATACACACAATAAAACATTAACAAAGTGCCGTGTCACATGAATGTTTTTTGAAGTCACACCTTTGTGACATGACAAAAACCTAAGTAATGTAAAAAAAACTTTGTGTTTACTTTTTGGTATTAAAATAAAACACAAAACAGTTTGGCTAATGAAGATGAAGTTTAATAAACAAGCTTTTTTCTTCTCTTCAGTACAACATTTTGACCAACAAAAATAAAGAGGAGTGACACCTCTCATATTGAATACACAATCTTCACAGCCTTCGTTCAATCCGATGAGATGACAAAACATTTTAGCTACTATTGATGTTATTTGAACACTGATACAGTTTGCAGTTAAATGAAGGACGAGTGAACATCCCAGTAAACAAATTAAAGACTTTATAAACAAGTTGTGACAACGTTCACAAATTGTTTATAAAGTCACAGCAGCTGATGAACACTGTACTGAGAAAACAAAACCAACAACAAATAGTTTTCTCCTTTTCTGTATACTTTTAGTGTGGGGAGAAGTGCGTCCGTTAGAGATGCGCGGTTTGCGGTCTAGTCCGCGGAGTCCACGGACAAACCGCGGGTGGGGCGGGTGACATGACGAAAAAATTTATTTAAATCAGATTTGGGCGGGTGGCGGTTGAACCATCCGGAAATATTTGATATAAATGGTTCTGGGATCGGTATCCTTTGCCATTCAAAGAGCCATTTAAGACCCGTGTCACAAAGCGAAGCTAATATTCTCTAGAATGACTGCCGGCAGTCACCCAGATAATAAGTATTAGGGCGTGCTATGAAGCCATTGACTTTGTCGCCTTCTATAGCATGTACGATCTGCTTGTCAGTCCAGCATCAGGTTGTGTGTGGCCTCCGCAGCAACACGCACACGACTGCAAGGCATACTGGGTGACACAGAGTACACTAATGGTTGTGATAGAAACAATTTTAACACTCTTAGTAATATGCGCCACGCTGTGAAGCCACACCAATTAAGAACGACAAACACATTTCGGCAGAACATCCTTCCAGTAACACAACATAAACGCAACACAACAAATACCCATAATCCTTTGTATTCATGACACTTCCTGACTATTTTAAACACCCCGCTAACAGCAAACCCCGCCAAAGCAAAGTCTGTGTCGTTAGTCCGCATGCTTATCAAGCCAAACGACTCCAATGCGCAAACGTCTGACTTTGTGTTGTCTAAAATGCATTAACTAAGAACGTTTTTTTGGTAATTAAAAAATTAGACTGTGTTACTAACCGTTTGGAGTTTTATCGCAAATTATCATTATACTGTTTACTGTTACATGTTCTTGCCTCCGACGTTGGTAAATTTTTTAGATATTCCTCCCACTTCCAAAGACATGCACCTGGGGATAGGTTGATTGGCAACACTAAATTGGCCCTAGTGTGTGAATGTGAGTGTGAATGTTGTCTGTCTATCTGTGTTGGCCCTGCGATGAGGTGGCGACTTGTCCAGGGTGTACCCCGCCTTCCGCATGATTGTAGCTGAGATAGGCGCCAGCGCTCCCCGCGACCCCGAAAGGGAATAAGCGGTAGAAAATGGATGGATGGATTATGGCAAATGACGAGGGCGTTAAATTCGAGCCCTGGCTTTATCAGCATGCCCAAAATGATGCACCACAGTCCTAAAGTGACTTAATGTGATAAGCCCCGCCCACCAGTGGAATGGAAGCTGACATCAGATACTGACTTGTCTGCTCCCTGCTGTGAGGACATATGCTGTCACTGCCATGCAATCTACTGTATCTATAACCAAGATTAATAATCTCTCTAATCTGCACCCGGGGGTGTTGCCGTCAGACACTCAGTCATGGTCATTAGACTTGCATCTGAATAAATGCACCCCCTAACCTTTTAGAGCTCATTTCTTCTCCAAATGGACCCCCTGCTGTGGCAACACCATCTGTGCTCCTTGGGGACACCTCGTTAGAACCCCAATACCTGTAACTAACGTTTTTAATGCACTTTTCTCATCCGTCGTTCCCATAAATCTGAGCTCAGAGTTTGACAAAAGACATCTGGCGACCCCACGCCTGGTTTCCCAAAGCAGCTTGCAAGACTCGGCCCAGACAGACAGCCCCCCCCAAACCAAAATCAATACTTGTAACGCATCACTTACCTCATGGGGGTCAAACTCTGGCCCTTGAGGCAGTATGAAATTAACATTAGAGCTGGCCCGCCGGGTTTATTCAGCTGTAACACCGCATTCACCACTAATACTGATACTTGCCAACCCTCCCAATTTTCCCGGACTCCCAAATTTCAGTGCCCCTCCCGATAATCTCCCGGGGTAAACATTCTCCCCGAATTTCTCCCCATTTCTACCCGGACGACAATATTGGGGGCGTGCATTAACGGCACTGCCATTAGCGTCCTCTACAACCTGTCGTCACGTCTGCTTTTCCTACATAGAAATAGCGTGCCAACCCAGTCACATAATATATGCGGCTTTTACACACACACGCACACAAGTGAATGCCATGCATACTTGTTCAACAGCCATACAGGTCACACTGAGGGTGGCCGTATAAACAACGCTTACAATCTTACAAATATGCACCACACTGTGAACCCACACCAAACAAGAATAACAAACACATTTCGGGAGAACATCTGCACCGTAACACAACAGAACAAATACCCAGAACCCCTTGCAGCACTAACTCTTCCGGGATGCTACAATATACCCCCCAAGCAATAATTAATGTTTTACTCATACACTTTCTCTTGCTACTTCAAGGCTTGAATGTTTGATTAATTTGTTATTGTTATTTTATTTGCTAATTTATTATTAGCCTGTGGAAAAAGTTTATTTTGATATTTACTTCAGAGGGCTGCAAATATTTGATATGCAATTGAGTGCCATCTCCGGGTTGGGGGGGAGACCCTGCCCCAAGTGGAGGAGTTCAAGTACCTAGGAGTCTTGTTCACGAGTGAGGGAAGAGTGGATCGTGAGATCGACAGGCGGATCGGTGCGGCGTCTTCAGTAATGCGGACGTTGTATCGATCCGTTGTGGTGAAGAAGGAGCTGAGCCGGAAGGCAAAGCTCTCAATTTACCGGTCGATCTACGTTCCCATCCTCACCTATGGTCATGAGCTTTGGGTCATGACCGAAAGGATAAGATCACGGGTACAAGCGGCCCAAATGAGTTTCCAGGTCTCTCCCTTAGAGATAGGGTGAGAAGCTCTGCCATCCGGGAGGAACTCAAAGTAAAGCCGCTGCTCCTCCACATGGAGAGGAGCCAGATGAGGTGGTTCGGGCATCTGGTCAGGATGCCACCCGAACGCCTCCCTAGGGATGTGTTTAGGGCACGTCCAACCGGTAGGAGGCCACGGGGAAGACCCAGGACACGTTGGGAAGACTATGTCTCCCGGCTGGCCTGGGAACGCCTCGGGATCCCCCGGGAAGAGCTAGACGAAGTGGCTGGGGAGAGGGAAGTCTGGGCTTCCCTGCTTAGGCTGCTGCCCCCGCGACCTGACCTCGGATAAGCGGAAGATGATGGATGGATGCAATTGATATTTTTTAATGATTATTTAAATCTCAATTAGACATGTCACTATAAAGTTATTTAAACCTTGCTTGTTCAATATTCAATGCAAAACTTGTTTGGGTCCCTATTAAAAGGTTCATTTGTTCAACCTTGGCCCGTGACTCTGTTCAATTTTAAATTTTGGCCCACTCTGTATTTGAGTTCGACACCCCTGACTCACCTCATCAGCGGCACAGGATGAAAGTGTAGAGTCGGGTCCCAGAAGAATGCCAACAACAACAACAAAAAAAAACCACAATGGGAAAATGAAGATCTGCTTTCTGGGGGAAATTATAATCATAACCGAGTGGTAGTGCAAGTATTTGGCAGTGGTGCATCGTCCCAGCTCGCTCTTTAAATGGTGTCACAGTAAAGGAAATAAAGGGACGTGTTTAAAAAAAAGCATAAACATTTACAACATAGCTTATATCTGCCACCTGGGTAGAGTTAAAAATAAACTGCAGATTTGTCTGCATACAGAATGGGTGCAAATGCATCACACTGTGCTACCAGGTGGGGGCAGTATTACCCCCACAGCTGTCACCTTGGCCAGTGTTTCCAAACCATTATTTTAGCAGGGCAGGTTTTTTACATGAAAAAATGTCATGGCATAGCAGCACCAAAAAAAAAAATGTTGGCAACAGGTGGATACACAGGTTAATTGTGTAACTGGAAGATCATTGTATTGTTCTGTATGTCCGAATAATGTACATCACTGACATTTTCAGATTGATCAAGTCATTTCTAACCAGCTAATGTGTTGACTTGGACTTTACCTGAATTAGTAATATCAGCCTCCACGTACCTGATGATATGCAAACGTGTTGTTTCTAGGCTGGAAGCCCAGAGATGAGCGGCGTCTTAGGATGAGAACCGTCTACCAGTACCCTGTCTCCCCCAGACCTGCAGGAGGAGCACCTCGGGCCACTGCGTGAGGTAAAGAATAGGGATGCACCGATTAATCCGTAACCGAATATATTCGGCCGAATATGGCAAAAAAGCCACATTCGGCCTTCGGTGGAATGAGTTAAAAACAAGGCCGAATAGTGGCCATCCATCCATCATCTTCCGCTTATCCGAGGTCGGGTCGCGGGGGCAACAGCCTAAGCAGGGAAACCCAGACTTCCCTCTCCCCAGCCACTTCGTCTAGCTCTTCCCGGGGGATCCCGAGGCGTTCCCAGGCCAGCCGGGAGACATAGTCTTCCCAACGTGTCCTGGGTCTTCCCCGTGGCCTCCTACCGGTTGGACGTGCCCTAAACACCTCCCTAGGGAGGCGTTCGGGTGGCATCCTGACCAGATGCCCGAACCACCTCATCTGGCTCCTCTCCATGTGGAGGAGCAGCGGCTTTACTTTGAGTTCCTCCCGGATGGCAGAGCTTCTCACCCTATCTCTAAGGGAGAGACCTGGAAACTCATTTGGGCCGCTTGTACCCGTGATCTTATCCTTTCGGTCATGACCCAAAGCTCATGACCGTAGGTGAGGATGGGAACGTAGATCGACCGGTAAATTGAGAGCTTTGCCCTCCGGCTCAGCTCCTTCTTCACCACAACGGATCGGTACAACGTCCGCATTACTGAAGACGCCGCACCGATTCGCCTGTCGATCTCACCATCCACGATGCATAGTTCGAATAGTGAATAGTGAATAGTGGCGTGTGACGCAATTTTTTGACGCGGTGACGCAATCAACCAACGTGCAGTGACGTTGGGATATGTTGTGTACCTGTATAAGTGTATGAGGTTACAAGCACACACTTATTGAGATTTAGTGGGGCCTCTGTTTACATTATTAGCATATCTACTGTGGCTAAGCAGACTTTGGCCAAAAGGACAATAATTCATTTGTTGTGGGTTTATCCACTTTGATGCACTTTATTTTTTTTTTGGAATGCATGTTTTGCATGTCTCCGGGTTGGGGAGGAGACCCTGCCCCAAGTGGAGGAGTTCAAGTACCTAGGATTTTTGTTCACGAGTGAGGGAAGAGTGGATGGTGAGATCGACAGGCGGATCGGTGCGGCGTCTTCAGTAATGCGGACGTTGTACCGATCCGTTGTGGTGAAGAAGGAGCTGAGCCGGAAGGCAAAGCTCTCAATTTACCGGTCGATCTACGTTCCCATCCTCACCTATGGTCATGAGCTTTGGGTCATGACCAAAAGGATAAGATCACGGGTACAAGCGGCCCAAATGAGTTTTGGCTCTCCCTTAGAAATAGGGTGAGAAGCTCTGCCATCCGGGAGGAACTCAAAGTAAAGCCGCATGGAGAGGAGCCAGATGAGGTGGTTCGGGCATCTGGTCAGGATGCCACCCGAACGCCTCCCTAGGGAGGTGTTTAGGGCACGTCCAACCGGTAGGAGGCCACGGGGAAGACCCAGGACACGTTGGGAAGACTATGTCTCCCGGCTGGCCTGGGAACGCCTCGGGATCCCCCGGGAAGAGCTAGACGAAGTGGCTGGGGAGAGGGAAGTCTGGGTTTCCCTGCTTAGGTTGTTGCCCCCGCGACCCGACCTCGGATAAGCGGAAGAAGATGGATGGATGGATGGATGTTTTGCTCGAAGGCCTAATATAAATGAAAAACGTTGTGCTTTTTTTGAAAAGCAAAGGCTACTGGAATATTAAAAAGATGAAAAACATGTCTAAATATTTATTCTAGGCTATTTATGCAATATTAAAACAATTGTGAAAAACTGCATTCATTATTCGGCCTTCGGCCAAGCGTTTAAATTTTATTCGGCTTCGGCCACAAATTTTCATTTGGGTGCATCCCTAGTAAAGAACTTTGCTGACTAACACCCCCATGCGGTGCTGGAAGAGTCAATTACGAGTGACATATTTATGGAAATGGAGGTCTTGGCCTCTGCCTTTGAAGACTCCGTTTAGGGGATCGAGTTTTAGGTATGGATGGCAGTCAGAGAGTGTGGTCTGAGTCTGCGGAGGGGGGTTCAAGGGGTCAGGAATTCACAGCTGAGCCTGTATTGTTCCATCTGGCACCTGGCTGATTGCATTACCTCAGACAAGGTGTGTCACCGGGCTCCAAATCACTTTTTTTCTGCCTCCATCCGCCCGACCGCACTTCAATTTTAACACATTTCCTCATCACGCGAAAGTTTGTTTGTGTTGTAGCCTCCTGCAGCCACCCAATGCCGGACTCTGACCTTATCTTGTCCGGGGGGAATGCGCTGTTTGCAAGATGTGTGTTGAGATAAAAGTGTGTAGACAACAACACAGCAGCAGCTGTCTTCCTCCACTCTTTCCACTAATTTCCACCATGACAGCCTTCCTTCTTTCCTCTCTCGTTTGGTTCAGGGCGCCGAGGCCCCAGCTGTCCCTGTCTCTCAGTAACTAACCTTCATGACACAAAGGGCTCACTATGTGGATAACAACCCAATTTTTTTTGTTGTAATATGACTTAAACCCCACCAATCAAATAAATGGGCAATCAGCAATATTCGATGGGTTAAATTAATTCAATGTATAATCCCCATCAAGAAGGGTTTAGTGTGAGGACTCTTCTTCGGCATGGTAATGCCGGTGTTGTTTTCCCGTGGATGCGTCGAAGCAGAACACAGCAAAAGTAAGATATCAGGTATTTATTTAATAACAAAAGGCTACACTGGTGTAAAGAGAAAGCAAACAAAAGACGCTAGCGTGAAAGCTAGGATAAAACACTAGAAAACTAAAACTTGGCACGAGAGCACAAACGAGAGAACAAATCGTCAGTATGAAAACTCGAATAAACAAGCGGCATAGCGAGAAAATACATACAATAGAAATATGAGAGTCTTCACTTTAGCACGTAGGCAAATTAGGATCCGAGAATGAATAACGAAAAGGGGCGAGTTTAAATAAGGGAGGTGATTAGAAGAAAACAGGTGTGTGTGGATAACAAGGGGCAGGTGAACTAATGAGCTACCATGGTGACGGACTAAACAGGAAATGAAGACGTTAAACAACAGGGTGATACTAAAATGGAACAATAAACCAGAATATGTACAGATCCGAGCAGCGGATCGCAACATTTAGTTTTGAATAGGGATGTATTGCTATTAACGTTTCTTATCACGGTTTTTATACACATACTGGAATCTTTTGAACAAGTTTTTTTCTTTTATAAATAAAATGAATAGACACACTTAGAAAACTGACTATTTTGTTTCTCATGCTTCTCCGATAGTGTTTGGTTCGAATTAGAGATGTCCGATAATATCGGCAGTCCGATATTAACGGCCGATAAATGCTTTAAAATGTGATATCGGAAATTATCGGTATCGGTTTCAAAAAGTAAAATTTTTTACTTTCGGAAACACTGCTGTACGGAGTGGCGCACAAACGTAGGGAGAAGTACAGAGTGCCAATAAACCTTAAAGGCACTGCCTTTGCGTCCCAGCCCAAACACATAAATATCTACGGCTTTTCACACACACAAGTGAATGCTACGCATACTTGGTCAACAGCCATACAGGTCACACTGAGGGTGGCTGTATAAACACTATTAAAAATATGCACCACACTGTGAACCCACATCAAACAAGAATGACAAACACATTTTGGCAGAACATCCGCACCGTAACACAACATAAACACGACAGAACAAATACCCAGAGCCCTTTGCAGCACAAACTGTTGCGATCCGCTGCTCGGATGTACACATATTAGTTATTTTTCCTTTCTGGTATCACTCTCCGTCAAGTGACTGTTTATTTCCTGTTTATCCTGTCACCATGGTAACTCATCAGTCCACCTGCCAATCCCGGTCCACACACACCTGTTTTGTCTAATCACCCTCCTATTTAAGACAGCCTATTTGTTCATTTCTTCCTGGGTTCATAAAATTACTCTCATGCAACAAGTGACGACTGCTACTTTTTTTACGTTTATTCTCGCTAGCTCATATGCTAAGCCACCGGCCTTTTCTTAGCTCACATGCTAATTGTTTTTGTTTTTACATTTTTGTGCTTTCATGCCAAGTTTAGTTTTCTGTTTGTATTTCCTAGTTTTCATATTAGCGTCTTTGGTTTGCCTTTTCATTAGCTCCAGTATTTCTGTTTAGAGCTCTCTTTTTGTTAAATAAATATTCTAAGATCCTACCTTTTGTTGTGTTCACGTCACCGCCTCCACGGATTGAGAAACCCGGCATTACCATGCCCACCAGACCTCCGGGACGCTACAATATATACCCCCAAATATCGGAATATCGGACGTCAGCAAAAAATCCATTATCGGACATCTATAGTTTGAATATTTTGTCTGTTTTAATGGCTAAGGTTTTATTATTTCAAAAATTGGTCCAGGGAGGTGACCAAGAACCTGATGGTCATTCTGTCAGAGCTACCGCATTCCTTTGTAGAGAGAGGAGAACCTTCCAGAAAGACAACTATCTCTCAAGCAATCCACCAATCTGGCCTGAATGGTATAATGGCCAGACGGAAGCCATTTCTTAGTAAAACCTTTATCCATCCATCCATCCATCCATTTCCTACCGCTTATTCCCTTTCGGGGTCGCGGGGGGCGCTGGCGCCTATCTCAGCTACAATCGGGCGGAAGGCAGGGAGTTTTAGTCCAGGGGTGTCAAACTCAAATACAGAGTGGGCCAAATTTTAAAACTGAACAAAGCCGCGGGCCAAGTTTGAACAAATGAACCTTTTAATAGGGACCCAAACAGGTTTTGCATTGAATATTAAACAAGCAAGGCTTATGTAGCTTTATAGTCACATATAAAATCGAGTTTCAAATTATAATAATGAGTAAAAATATCAATGGCATATCAAATACAATGTAAATAAAAATTGGGGGAGCGGGGTTTGGTGGTAGTGGGGGTGTATATTGTAGCGTCCCGGAAGCAATTTATGTTTGCTACGGTGCGAATGTTCTCCCGAAATGTTTGTTTGGTGTGGCTTCATTTTTACACATTGAGTCTATTTGCACTGCCATGAGGTGGCGACTTGTCCAGGGTGTACACCACCATCCGCCCCATTGTAGCTAAGATAGGCACCAGCGCCCCCTCTCCCTGTCCCCCAAAAAGGGAATAGGCGGTAGGAAATGGATGGATGGATGGAGTCTATTTGCAATGCTGTCAAAAAATGAACTTTAATAAATGCAAAACACACACATGCGCACACACACACACACACACACACACACACACACAATATATTCTTGTATTTGTTACCTTCTTGAGACCCCCAAAAAATGCCTACCTCTGTAGGACCACCCTTTCTAGATATATAAAGATTTGTATTTACAACATTAGTAATATACATACCATGCAAATATAAAAAAGTAAGCTTTTAGTTAATAACTTTGGGGGGGATGTTTTGTAATTGGTTTTTAATGTTCATTATTTCCTTCAAGTTATTACAGTATGTCTCTATATACATATTTATTTAGTTTGTTTTAATTATTTCTGGCCAAATTAAAATATTTACACACAGTTGTTATTTCATATGTTGACCAGAGGGGGAGCCTTTTTAAAACCGACACACAGTCGATTTAAAAAAATCCCCCCTTAATGGGACCACCCTAATTTTGATAGATTTCACCACCAGGGGTGCAAATGAGATATTATGGGGACCATGATTTTGGTCCTAACTTGTCCACTGGTCCTCATATGGAAGGTACTTTTCCTTGTTGATGTCTCAAGAAGGGTAGAAATACAAGAACACACACACACACACACACACACACACACACACACACACACACACACACACACACACACACACACTGAGAGAAACTGACAGGCACCAATTTATAGGCATCAAAAGACTAAACATACAATCTATTAAATAGCAAACATTTTAATAATTAATCAAATATAAATTTTTACACATTGAGTCTATTTGCACTGAGATGAGGTGGCGACTTGTCCAGGGTGTAAACCACCATCCGCCTCATTGTAGCTAAAATAGGCACCAGCGCCCCCTCTCCCTGTCCCCCAAAAAGGGAATAGGCGGTAGGAAATGGATGGATGGATGGAGTCTATTTGCAATGCCGTCAAAAATTGAACTTTAATAAATGCAAAACACACATGCGCGCACACACACACACACACACACACACACAATATATTCTTGTATTTGTTACCTTCTTGAGACCCCCCAAAAATGCCTACCTCTGTAGGACCACCCTTTCTAGATATATAAAGATTTGTATTTACAACATTAGTAAAATATACATACCATGCAAATATAAAAAAGTAAGCTTTTAGTTAATAACTTTGGGGGGGATGTTTTGTAATTGGTTTTTAATGTTCATTATTTACTTCAAGTTATTACAGTATGTCTCTATATACATATTTATTTAGTTTTTTTAATTATTTCTGGCCAAATTAAAATTTCTTACACACACTTGTTATTTCATATGTTGACCAGAGGGGGAGCCTTTTTAAAACCGACACACAGTCAATTTAAAAAAATCCCCCCAAATGAGATATTATGGGGACCATGATTTTGGTCCTAACTTGTTCACTGGTCCTCATATGGAAGGTACTTTTCCTTGTTGATGTCTCAAGAAGGGTAGAAATACAAGAACACACACACACACACACACACACACGCACACACACACACACACACACACACAAATAAGATAAAATAGCCAACATATTAATGGTAATGCGATTGTCTGTCTTGACGTGTCTGAATGCTGACAAACCAACTTGTGCTGACTCACACAATCCGAAAACACACACACACACACACACACACACACGCACAAGCGCGCGTGCACGGCTCAAAAGCTTTTTTGTGTTACATTTAGTGTGGTGAGGTGGTCAGGCCGGCTGTTAATGGCAGCAAAGTGCAGAGACGGGAGAGCTGAAGTGAACTTTCTTCTCACTTGTTGACCACCGAAGGACTCTGGGGAGTACATGTAAAGTTTAAGTAAAAAGTTTAAGCGTAAAGGGCTCACACACACACACACATCCACACACACACACTTTAGTCCGGCGTTCCTCAGCTCTCTTACACTGTGGCACGCAACAAGAGACGGCAGTGTGTGTGATCTGTAAATAGCCTGATGCTGAAAACAGTTGGTGCATTAATCACTTGCATTAGCATGAGTCAACCTCATTTCACCATCCCAACGCTGCAAAAAGCTTTGCCTCTTTGCTCCGGCGAGCCCGTCTGAGTTATGGCGCACGGCGATCCGTGACGGTGTTTTTCAACCTTTTTTTGAGCCAAGGCACATTTTTTGCGCCGAAAAAATCTGGAGGCACACCACCAGCAGAAATCATTCAAAAATAAAACTCAGTTGACAGTAAAAAGACGTTGTCGCAATTGTTGGATATGACTTTAAACCAGGGGTTTCAGACACGCGGGCCAATTGCAGCCCTCAAGACGTTATTTTGCGGCCCCCATTTTAATATGAAAGTTTAATGTTAGTGCGGCCCGCAAGTTTTATATGAATGGCGCTTGACATGTTGTGTTATTTGGGTCCAAAATGGCTCTTTCAGCGTTCTGGGTTGCCTACCCCTGCATTAGTGGAAAAGCGGCAGGTGAGTGAAAGCGACAGAGGCGTTGCCATGGAGACAACGGTTTTCTTCAGCTTTGCTGTCTCAGTGGCCTAGTGGGTGGAGTGTTCTCCCTGAGATCGGTAGGTCGTGAGTTCAAATCTCGACTGAGTCATACCAAAGACTATAAAAATGGGATCCATTACTTCAATTGCGGCCCGCAACATGTTATTTTGCGGCCCCCACCTTAATATCAAAGTTTAATGTTAGTGCGGCCCGCGAGTTTTATATGAATGGCGCTTGACAGCGTTGTGTTATTTGGGTCCAAAATGGCTCTTTCAATGTTCTGGGTTGCCTACCCCTGCATTAGTGGAAAAGCGGCAGGTGAGTGAAAGCGACAGAGGCGTTGCCATGGAGACAACGGTTTTCTTACGTGCCTGGCTGCAGTCACACCGCGATACCTGTCCGTCAGTAATAACCTGGACCAACTCAAACCGTTATTTGTTTTTTTTATTGTTTAATTTGCATTGCCTCACACGATGAACACTACATATATTTCTATGTGACGCCGGATAACACTTTTTTGCGCTCGCTATCCCCGTACTTTCCCGGCTATTATCCGCCGACCGCCGTGTTGCTGTAGGGAGGAAAAGGGGAACGACACACATTGCAGAAATAACATTATTCTCCGTGCATCGGTTAAACACAAATATATTCCACAACCCCAAACATGTCTTTTTCAAAGTCTACAGTGAAGAGAGCGATATTTCCCGCATCCACTTTTTTTTAGCAGTCAATAATATTTCAGTAATGTTTTATCCTTCTTTGTGGGGACATTGTTGATTGTCATGTCATGACAACAAGCTGGACTGGACCGTTAACACGGACCACTTGTACAGGAAAGAACGGAGCAGGCTGTACTTCCTGAGGAGACTCCACTCCTTCAACATTTGTAGAAAAAACTCTTGTTGATGTTGACTGCCAGCTAATCGATGCTAACATGCTACGCTAATCGATGCTAACATGCTATTTACCGGCGGTGCTAAAGCAGACATGGCACAGAGATGTATGGATAACCTGCAGATGCATTTGCAACGATAGTCAACGAAATCACAAAGGTGAGTTTTGTTGATGTTGACTGCCAGCTAATCGATGCTAACATGCTACGCTAATCGATGCTAACATGCTATTTACCGGCGGTACTAAAGCAGACATGGCACAGAGATGTATGGATAACCTGTAGATGCATTTGCAACTATATTACGTTTCCTTCCACCCACATTTAATGCGAAACAAACACTTACCAATCGACGGATTTAAGTTGCTCCAGTGTCAAAAGATGCGAAAGTCCTGATCGTTTGGTCCGCACATTTTACCGGCGATGCTAACGCAGCTATTCGGCCATGCTATGGCTATGAATTCGCTCAATAGCTTCAGTTTCTTCTTCAATACTTTCCTACTCCAACCATCTGTTTCAATACATGCGTAATCTGTTGAATCGCTTAAGTCGCTGAAATCCGAGTTTGAATCCGAGCTAATGTCGCTATATCTTGCTGTGGTATTCCCATTGTTTGTTTACATTGGCAGCACTGTGTGACGTCACAGGGAAATGGCCAGTGTCTTCGCAGAGAGCGAAAATAAGGCACTTTAAAGCTTTATTTAGGGATATTTCGAGACCGGTAAAATTTTGAAAAAAACTTCAAAAAATACAACAAGCCACTGGGAACTGATTTTTATTGTTTTTAACCCTTTTGAAGTTGTGATAATGTTCCCCTTTAAGCATTAAACACCTATTTACCTGCATCTACAAAGGAATTAGCTACCGGCTGCCACCTACTGATATGGAAGAGTATTACACGGTTACTCTGCCGAGCTCCAGACAGCACTGACATTCAACAACAACACATCATTTGCAGACTATAATTCAGGAGTAGGGAACCTATGGCTCTAGAGCCAATTGTGGCTCTTTTGATGACTGCATCTGGCTCTCAGATAAATCTCAGCTGACATTGCTTAACGCGATACTTTTGAATAATTTCGCTGGTAATCACAGTGCTAAAAATAACGTGCAAAATATAAAACATTCTCATGCATTTAAATCCATCCATCCATTTCCTACCGCACCTGTTCAAGAAGTCGCATTAATGGTAAGAAGTATTTTATGTCACAGGGTTGTTCTCCCAGGAAGGCAGACGGACTACTCGGACATGGCATTTAGGTAAAAACATGATTTAATTTAAACTACAAAAAGATGCAAACAAAAATCGCGAACAGTGGAGGCACAACTTGGGCTAAGGAACAAAGCTAACGCATAAACAGACTATGAACATAAATCAAACAAAACTTACTTGGCATGGCATGAAGCACGACACTATGGCAAGGCATGAAACAAGTCAGCACAGAGCAAGAAAAGATCACATTGACGCCAGGGCGACTGACTGGCAAAGACGAGCTTAAATACTGCCTCTGATTAGTGCTCAGGAAGCAGGTGAGCAGCATTTTGTCCACCAGAGACAGGTGGACAAAATGAGTAACAAAGGAAACAAGACAAGGGAGTGGAAAAAAACAGGAACTTATTGATTGATTGATTGATACTTTTATTAGTAGATTGCACAGTTCAGTACATATTCCGTACAATTGACCACTAAATGGTAACACCCCAATAAGTTTTTCAACTTGTTTAAGTCGGGGTCCACGTTAATCAATTCATGGTACAAATATATACTATCAACATAATACAGTCATCACACAAGTTAATCATCATAGTATGTACATTGAATTATTTACATTATTTACAATCCGGGGGGTGGGATGAGGAGCTTTGGTTGATATCAGAACTTCAGTCATCAACAATTGCATCAACAGAGAAATGTGGACATTGAAACAGTGTAGGTCTTATTTAGTAGGATATGTACAGCCAGCAGAGAACATAGTGAGTTCACATAGCATAAGAACAAGTATATACATTAGAAGTACATTTGAGTTGTTTATAATCCGGGGAGATGGGATGTGAATGGAGGAGGGTATTAGTAAAGTGTTGAAGTTGCCTGGAGGTGTTGTTTTAGAGCGCTTTTGAAGGAATATAGAGATGCACTTACTTTTATACCTGTTGGGAGTGCATTCCACATTGATGTGGCATAGAAAGAGAATGAGTTAAGACCTTTGTTGGATCGGAATCTGGGTTTAACGTGGTTTGTGGAGCTCCCCCTGGTGTTGTGGTTATGGCGGTAATTTGACATGTACTTCGGTATCAAGGAGGTGTAGCGGATTTTATAGACCAGGCTCAGTGCAAGTTGTTTGACTCTGTCCTCCACCCTGAGCCAGCCCACTTTGGAGAAGTGGGTTGGATTGAGGTGTGATCCGGGGTGGAGGTCTAAAAGTAACCGGACTAGCTTATTCTAGGATGTTTGGAGTCCAGATTTGAGGGTTTCGGAGGTGCTGGGGTACCAGGAGAAAGAGTCCAAAGGACAAACAGCACATGGCCAAACAAAAACATGATCAACAGATATGACATTTGATTTATTATTGGTTAGCTTCAGAATAACAGTGGTAATAAAAAGAATAAGAGACTTATTATACTCAAAAAATGTTGGTCTTACTTAAAAATGCACACATTTAGTTGTATTCAGTGTTAAATAATATAATATGGCTCTCACGGAAATACATTTTGAAATATTTGGCTTTCATGGCTAACCCTAAGAGGCGAAGGACTCGTGCTGGGGGGGAGTCTTTGTCATTGGGCCAGGAGATCAGGTGGAGACGCAGTGGAGACATAATGCCACTAGATGGTGCTGTTTCCTTTCATTCGAATAGCTTCAAATACCGTAGTATTTTGTGTTTCTTGAGTTATCCGTTGGGCTTCACGGTGGCGGAGGGGTTAGTGCGTCTGCCTCACAATGAGTGATCACACGTATTAACTCTTAAATAAACGTATTTGTGACGAGTGCTGTTGACAGTTTAACAATATCAATAGAAAATTTGAACTAGTTCCCTTTCTTTTATTTCATAAAATCACAAACTCTGTCGTAGGACACAATAACGTAACAATAAACGAGCTACTATCTGTTACTCTTTGAAATAATATTGGCCTTAAAGTCCTCCCGTGTCCAGGTACTTATTCTTTGAATTTGTAACAAAAACAAATGTTTTGAGAAAATAAAAATATCGATCTAATCACTCTAGCATCGATTGTATACTTTTATTACCTTTGGTGTCGACGTCACCAATTTATGGATCGATCAACCCTCTTACATGTGGCCTTTTGAAGCATTAATCGGCACTGGCGGTTTTATACTTTTTCAAGAAAGTCGGTCAATACCGATTGGTGGCATTTTCTTCCCCAGAAAATTTTGGTTGAATATTACATTTTAAAGTTCCACTGCAGTGTAGTGTACCAAATTTTCGGACTGTAATCCGCAACTTTTTTCGACCCTTTGGACTCTATGGCTTATAAAACGGTGCGGTGCGGCTAATTGATTGGTTCGTATTCACTAACGGCCATAAGGTTTTGTTTTCATCGAAAAGATTTCATATAACACAGACAGACACACTGAAAAGGTATGTTATTGTTTGTGCTATGGTGTCATCTTTTGGATGAGTTCGCTTACTGTAGTTGCAGTATTTCCTTGCCTTCCTGCCTTGAACCGGAAGTACAAGTGTGGTTCCATCTACTAGTCTTCCATAGCGTTCTACTAGTATGGTTTCTTCATTCATCACTCCAAGCAACGTTACAATCAATCAATCAATCATTCAACCAATCAAACTTTATTTATATAGCACTTTTTGGCAAACACAAAGGGCCGTACATAAATTTAAAAAAAAAAGAAAGAAGAGCGCTGATGACGAAGTTCCTGCAGTCCTGGGTTCAAATCCAGGCTCGGGATCTTTCTGTGTGGAGTTTGCATGTTCTCCCCGTGACTGCGTGGGTTCCCTCCGGGTACTCCGGCTTCCTCCCACTTCTAAAGACATGCACCTGGGGATAGGTTGATTGGCAACACTAAATTGGCCCTAGTGTGTGAATGTTGTCTGTCTATCTGTGTTGGCCCTGCGATGAGGTGGCGACTTGTCCAGGGTGTACGCCGCCTTCTGCCCGATTGTAGCTGAGATAAACGCCAGCGCCCCCCGCCACCCCAAAAGGGAATAAGCGGTAGAAAATGGATGGATGGATACTAGAACAAAACCAAACAAAGGGTACAAACAAAAAGCGCGCACGTGGGCGGATAACAAACAAAAAGGCCTAGCGTGGTCTATGCGTTACCTGCTGTCACCGGCCCTCGCTCACCTCTGGGAGTGTGGAAACGGTACAAAAACACGTTACGTAATTTAGCCCATGTGGGTTAATTGGACCCCCCCCCCACTCTCATCTCTCGCTTTCAGTTTCTGATGCAGCTGATGCTTGTTTGAAAATTTCACAAGAATGTGTCGGACGCTGATGATGAGCGGAGGGAAACGGGGTGGGGGGGGGGTGGGGAAGGGGGTGTTGCCTTAATGCCAAAAGGGGCCAATTTGCACTCATGCGTAGCCACAAAAATAAATAAAGAAACACAATCCTGTGCAGGAGTTTGCATGGAAAGAGAGGGTGGCCTAAGGAGCTAAAAAGAGAAGGGGAGTTGGGGGGTGGGGGGGATGTTAAAAGATGGAAACAAGAGGAAAGGGGGGTGCTGGTAGACAAAAGGGAGGGAGGGAGGGAGGGGTGTGGGAGGCGGTGCTAATGCAGACAAGCAGGGAGGGAAAGCAGAGAGGAGTGAGAGGAGGACAGGAGAGGAAAAGAAGGCGGGGGTGTCCGTTTTGGAAGTCCTCGTGTCAGGATATGAAGAAGTCTGGTAGAGGACGGCGGCACGGGACGAATGTTGGACAGCAGCGGGCAAGTGGTTGACCAACCTGGCCCGGACTGATCGTTTTCGGGTTTTTTTCCCCCCGCAAAAGAAGAGCGAGCGCCCCAAGAGGAGGCAGAGATGCAAGGCTCTCACTGGGGTGAGTCTTTTCAGAATGTAAAGTCTAAATGCCTTCTTTTTAAGTCAATACCCTGCTGTTTTTGCCTCATTTGCATGAAGTTGCTTTGGAAAAATGTGTGTTGATGAAGCCACAAATGGAGGGTAGATCTACTTGGACACTAAAGTTGCTTGGCAGGAGCACTCCCACATTCCCAGTGGACTTATCGGGAGCTGGAAGCCTAATTAAGATCTGATGTCTGTGATTACATTATGAATGTTGGGAAGTGAAAGCAATTGGATGGTTCGGTTGACTGCTTTTATAAATCTGTGGCCAGACCAAAGCTGGTCTTTTGTGTTTATGATATGGATTAAAGACCACACGCAAACTTTTTAAAGTCCTGACAACTGATAAGAACAGTGCGGTTTTGGGTTATTTGTTGACATGACAATGGTGTTTTGTAGCCTGAATACACAAACCTTCTGGGTCTGAGTTGAAACGTTGTTGTAGTTATCTAGCAAAGTAAAGTGTGCAACGCCGCTACTCAATACTTGCTTACATCGAGTTCTAAACTCACAAACGTATGCCAAATAAGTAGGGATGCACCGAAATGAAAATTTGTGGCCGAAGCCGAATAAAATTCAAACGCCGAATACCGAATAATGAATGCAGTTTTTCATAATTTTTTTAAAATTGCATAAATAGCCTAGAATAAATATTTAGACATGTTTTTCAAATAAAGTATTTTTTTCTTGAATATTGACATTTTTTTAATATTCCAGTAGCCTTTGCTTTTCAAAAAAAAAGCACAACATTTTTCATTTCTATTAGGCCTTCAAACAAAACATGCATTCCAAAAAAACAAATAAAGTGCATTAAAGTGGATAAACCCACAACAAATGAATTATTGTCCTTTTGGCCAAAGTCTGCTTAGCCACAGTAGATATGCTAATAATGTAAACAGAAGGCTCAAGTAAATCTCAATTAAGTGTGTGCTTGTAACCTCATACACTTATACAGGTAGCCTACACAACAGGCTAATAATGTAAGCGGTATAGCTCGATTGACTAGTAGATGGAACCACACTTGTACTTCCGGTTCAAGGCAGGAAGGCAAGGAAATACTGCAACTACAGTAAGCGAACTCATCCAAAAGATGACACCATAGCACAACCAATAACATACCTTATTGTTCGTGCATAGCTCGGTTGGTAGAGTGGCCGTGCCAGCAACTTGAGGGTTGCAGGTTCGATTCCCGCTTCAGCCATCCTAGTCACTGCTGTTGTGTCCTTGGGCAAGACACTTTACCCACCTGCTCCCAGTGCCACCCACACTGGTTTAAATGTAACTTAGATATTGGGTTTCACTATGTAAAGCGCTTTGAGTCACTAGAGAAAGGCGCTATATAAATATAATTCACTTCACTAAATCTCAATAAGTGTGTGCTTGTAACCTCATACACTTATACAGGTACACAACATATCCCAACGTCACCGCACGTTGGTTGATTGCGTCACCGCGTCAAAAAATGGCGTCACACGCCACTATTCGGCCTTGTTTTTAACCGAATGTGGCTTTTTTTTTGCCATATTCGGCCGAATATATTCGGTTACCGATTAATCGGTGCATCCCTACAAATAAGTGTATTCCAAGGTTGCTTTTGTCCAGGAGGACATGTACCTTGCGTTGTTGCATTGCGTGACATTGCCAACATTTTAACAGGTTCACGTAAAAAGCCATTGTTTTGACAGTATTGTCACCTGTATGTGAAACTTGTCAAAAACTAAAGTTTTTATCGCAAAAAACCTTAATGAACGTTTAAAGTTAAAGTACCAATAATTGTCACACACATACTAGATGTGGCGAAATGATTCCCTGCATTTGACCCATCACTCTTGATCAGTGCGGTTTTGTTGTTATTTGTTGACATGACAATGGTGTTTTGTAGCCTGAATACACAAACCTTCTGGGTCTGAGTTGAAACGTTGTTGTAGTTATCTAGCAAAGTAAAGTGTGCAACGCCGCTACTCAATACTTGCTTACATCGAGTTCCAAACTCACAAACGTATGCCAAATAAGTAGGGATGCAGTGAAATGAAAATTTGTGGCCGAAGCCGAAGCCGAATAATGAATGCAGTTTTTCATAATTTTTTTAATATTGCATAAATAGCCTAGAATAAATATTTAGACATGTTTTTCAAATAAAGTAATTTTTTATTGAATATTGACATTTTTTTAATATTCCAGTAGCCTTTGCCTTTCCAAAAAAAGCACAAAGTTTTTCATTTATATTAGGCCTTCAAACAAAACATGCATTCCAAAAAGAAAAAAAAAGTGCATTAAAGTGGATAAACCCACAACGAATGAATTATTGTCCTTTTGGCAAAAGTCTGCTTAGCCACAGTAGATATGCTAATAATGTAAACAGAAGGCTTAAGTAAATCTCAATAAGTGTGTGCTTGTAACCTCATACACTTATACAGGTAGCCTACACAACAGGCTAATAATGTAAGCGGTATAGCTCGATTGACTAGTAGATGGAACCACACTTGTACTTCCGGTTCAAGGCAGGAAGGCAAGGAAATACTGCAACTACAGTAAGCGAACTCATCCAAAAGATGACACCATAGCACAAACAATAACATACCTTATTGTTCGTGCATAGCTCGGTTGGTAGAGTGGCCGTGCCAGCAACTTGAGGGTTGCAGGTTCGATTCCCACTTCCGCCATCCTAGTCACTGCCGTTGTGTCCTTGGGCAAGACACTTTACCCACCTGCTCCCAGTGCCACCCACACTGGTTTAAATGTAACTTAGATATTGGGGTTTCACTATGTAAAGCGATTTGAGTCACTTGAGAAAGGCGCTATATAAATATAATTCACTTCACTAAATCTCAATAAGTGTGTGCTTGTAACCTCATACACTTATACAGGTACACAACATATCCCAACGTCACCGCACGTTGGTTGATTGCGTCACCGCGTCAAAAAATGGCGTCACACGCCACTATTCGGCCTTGTTTTTAACCGAATGTGGCTTTTTTTTTGCCATATTCGGCCGAATATATTCGGTTGCCGATTAATCGGTGCATCCCTACAAATAAGTGTATTCCAAGGTTGCTTTTGTCCAGGAGGACATGTACCTTGCGTTGTTGCATTGCGTGACATTGCCAACATTTTAACAGGTTCACGTAAAAAGCCATTGTTTTGACAGTATTGTCACCTGTATGTGAAACTTGTCAAAAACCAAAGTTTGTATCGCAAAAAACCTTAATGATCAGTTAAAGTTAAAGTACCAATAATTGTCACACACATACTAGATGTGGTGAAATGATTCTCTGCATTTGACCCATCACCCTTGGTCAGTGCGGTTTTGTTGTTATTTGTTGACATGACAATGGTGTTTTGTAGCCTGAATACACAAACCTTCTGGGTCTGAGTTGAAACGTTGTTGTAGTTATCTAGCAAAGTAAAGTGTGCAACGCCGCTACTCAATACTTGCTTACATCGAGTTCTAAACTCACAAACGTATGCCAAATAAGTAGGGATGCAGTGAAATGAAAATTTGTGGCCGAAGCCAAAGCCGAATAAAATTCAAACGCTTGGCCGAATACCGAATAATGAATGCAGTTTTTCATAATTTTTTTAAAATTGCATAAATAGCCTAGAAAAATATTTAGACATGTTTTTCAAATTAAGTAATTTTTTATTGAATATTGACATTTTTTTTAATATTCCAGTAGCCTTTGCTTTTCAAAAAAAGCACAAAGTTTTTCATTTATATTAGGCCTTCAAACAAAACATGCATTCCAAAAAAAAAAAATAAAGTGCATTAAAGTGGATAAACCCACAACAAATGAATTATTGTCCTTTTGGCAAAAGTCTGCTTAGCCACAGTAGATATGCTAATAATGTAAACAGAAGGCTCAAGTAAATCTCAATAAGTGTGTGCTTGTAACCTCATACACTTATACAGGTAGCCTACACAACAGGCTAATAATGTAAGCGGTATAGCTCGGTTGTCTAGTAGATGGAACCACACTTCAATCAATCAATCAATGTTTACTTATATAGCCCTAAATCACTAGTGTCTCAAAGGGCTGCACAAACCACCACGACATCCTCGGTAGGCCCACATAAGGGCAAGGAAAACTCACACCCAGTGGGACATTGGTGACAATAATGACCCAGTGGGACGTCGGTGACAATGATGACTATGAGAACCTTAGAGAGGAGGAAAGCAATGGATGTCGAGCGGGTCTAACATGATACTGTGAAAGTTCAATCCACAATGGATACAACACAGTCGCGGGAGTCCAGTCCAAAGAGGATCCAAGACACAGCAGCGAGAGTCCCGTTCACAGCGGAGCCAGCAGGAAACCATCCCAAGCGTAGGCGGACCAGCAGCGCAGAGATGTCCCCAGCCGATACACAGGCAAGCAGTACATGGCCACCGGATCGGACTGGACCCCCTCCACACGGGAGAGTGGGACATAGAAGAAAAAGAAAAGAAACGGCAGATCAACTGGTCTAAAAAGGGAGTCTATTTAAAGGCTAGAGTATACAAATGAGTTTTAAGGTGAGACTTAAATGCTTCTACTGAGGTGGCATCGCGAACTGTTACCGGGAGGGTATTCCAGAGTACTGGAGCCCGAACGGAAAATGCTCTATAGCCCGCAGACTTTTTTTGGGCTTTGGGAATCACTAATAAGCCGGAATCCTTTGAACGCAGATTTCTTGCCGGGACATATGGTACAATACAATCGGCAAGATAAGATGGAGCTAGACCGTGTAGTATTTTATACGTAAGTAGTAAAACCTTAAAGTCACATCTTAAGTGCACAGGAAGCCAGTGCAGGTGAGCCAGTACAGGCGTAATGTGATCAAACTTTCTTGTTCTTGTCAAAAGTCTAGCAGCCGCATTTTGTACCAACTGTAATCTTTTAATGCTAGACATGGGGAGACCCGAAAATAATACGTTACAGTAGTCGAGGCGAGACGTAACAAACGCATGGATAATGATCTCAGCGTCTTTAGTGGACAGAATGGAGCGAATTTTAGCGATGTTACGGAGATGAAAGAAGGCCGTTTTAGTAACGCTTTTAATGTGTGCCTCAAAGGAGAGAGTTGGGTCGAAGATAATACCCAGATTCTTTACCGTGTCGCCTTGTTTAATTGTTTGGTTGTCAAATGTTAGAGTTGTATTATTAAATAGAGTTCGGTGTCTAGCAGGACCGATAATCAGCATTTCCGTTTTTTTGGCGTTGAGTTGCAAAAAGTTAGCGGACATCCATTGTTTAATTTCATTAAGACACGCCTCCAGCTGACTACAATCCGGCATGTTGGTCAGCTTTAGGGGCATGTAGAGTTGGGTGTCATCAGCATAACAGTGAAAGCTAACACCGTATTTGCGTATGATGTCACCTAGCGGCAGCATGTAGATGCTGAAGAGTGCAGGGCCAAGGACCGAACCTGGGGAATTCCACACGTTACCTTAACGTAGTCCGAGGTCACATTGTTATGGGAGACACACTGCATCCTATCAGTAAGATAAGAGTTAAACCAAGACAGGGCTAAGTCTGACATACCAATTCGTGTTTTGATACGTTCTAATAAAATATTATGATCGACGGTATCGAAAGCAGCGCTAAGATCGAGGAGCAGCAACATAGATGACGCATCAGAATCCATCGTTAGCAATAGATCATTAGTCATTTTTGCGAGGGCTGTCTCCGTCGAGTGATTTGCCCTGAAACCGGATTGAAAGGTTTCACATAGATTGTTAGACGCTAAGTGTTCATTTAACTGCTCCGCAACAATTTTTTCAAGGATTTTTGAAATAAAGGGAAGGTGAGACACCGGTCGGTAATTTACCATGAGGTCAGGATCGAGGTTAGGTCTTTTAAGAAGAGGATGAATAACCGCTTTTTTGAATGCTAGGGGAACAGTGCCCGAGGAGAGTGATAAGTTTATAATATTTAGCACTGATGGACCTAATAATACAAAGAGTTCCTTGATCAGTTTCCCAGGAAGAGGGTCAAGTAAACATGTTGTCTGTTTTATTCCCTTAACACGTTGTAACAATTCCTCTAATGTTATTTCCTCAAAACGAGAGAAACTATTTTGGAGGGCAGTATCCGCCGTATATGCAATCGTGTCAGTGTTAATAGAACCCCGTTGTAGCTGGGACGCATTGTCTTTAATCTCCTTTCTAATGACTTCAATTTTCTTACTAAAGAATTGCATAAAGTCATCAGCTGAGTGGGTTAAGCTACTGGAAGGAGTCCCTTGTTGGGTTAGCGATGCTACCGTACTAAACAAAAATTTAGGATCGTTTTTATTACGGTGGATGAGATTTGAGTAATAATTAGCTTTAGCTAAGGTAAGCATGCGTTTATAAGTTATTAAACCATCACTCCATGCTTGATGGTGCACCTCAAGTTTAGTCGTGCGCCATTTGCGTTCCAGCTTTCTGCATAATAATTTCTGAGCTCTAGTTTCTTCTGTAAACCACGGGGTGCGCTTTTTTGGAGCCTTTTTTAACTTTAGCGGTGCTATGTTATCAATGGTTTCGCGCAGGGCGTCGTTAAAGTTGTTAGTGAGGTTGTCAATAGAGCCCACATACTTTGGGAATGGTGCCATTACCGAGGGCAGTAGGTCCGCAAGAGTTGTCGTTGTGGCTGTATTAATGTTGCGGCTGCTATAGCAGTTATTATTATTATTAGTTTGACGAACATGCGTCTGAACCTCGAATTTTATAAGGTAATGATCGGACAATACTTTAGTATACGGGAGTATCGTAACTTTGGAAACGGTGATGCCCCTGACAAGCACTAGGTCTATCGTATTACCGTTGCGATGCGTGGGTTCATTTATTATTTGTGTGAGACCACAGCTATCAATTACAGTCTGGAGCGCTACGCACGGTGGGTCCGATGGGGTATTCATATGGATATTAAAGTCCCCCATTATGATTATATTATCGGCGTGTGTCACTAGATCAGCAACGAACTCTGAGAATTCATTAATAAAGTCCGAATAGGGCCCTGGGGGGCGGTAGATAACAGCCAGGTGTAGAGGCAGCGGTGTGACAGACCTCATAGTAAGCACCTCAAACGATTTATATTTATTATTTATGTTAGGACTAAGGTTAAAGTTTTCGTTGTATATTAGTGCGACCCCCCCACCCCTTTTGAGCGGACGGGCAATATGCGCATGTGTAAAGTTAGGAGGACATGCCTCATTTAGCGCAAAAAAGTCGTTTGGTTTAAGCCAGGTTTCGCTGAGACCGATGACGTTAAGATTGTTGTCTCTGATAATATCATTAACTAACAACGTTTTGGGAGACAATGATCTTATGTTTAAAAAACCTACATTATAGGTAGTGGGCTGTTTTAGGGAGTTTTTGATCAAATTATCCGTAGTAGCAATATTAATAATGTTGTGTTTATTATGCCCAGTGCATTTAGTATAGTTACGACCATATCTAGGAATTGATACGACAGGAATTTTCCGATTGTTTGATTGTTGCTTTGATAAACTGCACGCATCATGGTTAGCCACCTCAGTAACGGGGATTTTCCGATTGTTTGTTTGTTGCTTTGATAAACTGCACGCATCATGGTTAGCCACCTCAGTAACGGGGATTTTCCGATTGTTTGTTTGTTGCTTTGATAAACTGCACGCATCATAGTTAGCCACCTCAGTAAAACACATGTCCAACTCTGAAACACTCAAAGCAGACACAACTTGTTCTAATTTAACAGACTCCTTACCCAGACCAGTAGTCGCGCATTTTCCATCTAAATCCGTCTTCGGGATGGAGGAAAGTGGTGTTCTGTGGGGATTAGCCTTCTGCTTTGTTTTTAGCCCCGCTCGGCATCCGCGTTTCCGATCACACCGCTGGCGTCTGCTCCGTAGACGGCCCCCGCTGCTACTAGACTCCCCTGCTTCACAGGCCGCTGGATGTAGCCGCCGATGTAATCCCATGCTAGTTAGCAAGTCTAGCACGCAAGTGTCTATCGGTCCAAAACGGCCCGATGTGTCCACATCCAGAAGTGTCTGGCGGTCGTACGTGATCACGGAGTGACCACGATGTGAGCCAGCCATAAAGTTTGTGGAATTGTCCGGTATTTCTGCCAAATGTTCCATCTTTAGCAGCAGCTCCTCGAGAGCGCAGCCCGTCCGGGCGCCGCCATCTTGTGATACACTTGTACTTCCGGTTCAAGGCAGGAAGGCAAGGAAATACTGCAACTACAGTAAGCGAACTCATCCAAAAGATGACACCATAGCACAAACAATAACATACCTTATTGTTCGTGCATAGCTCGGTTGGTAGAGTGGCCGTGCCAGCAACTTGAGGGTTGCAGGTTCGATTCCCGCTTCCGCCATCCTAGTCACTGCCGTTGTGTCCTTGGGCAAGACACTTTACCCACCTGCTCCCAGTGCCACCCACAGTGGTTTAAATGTAACTTAGATATTGGGTTTCACTATGTAAAGCGCTTTGAGTCACTTGAGAAAGGCGCTATATAAATATAATTCACGTCACTAAAGCTCAATAAGTGTGTGCTTGTAACCTCATACACTTATACAGGTACACAACATATCCCAACGTCACCGCACGTTGGTTGATTGCGTCACCGCGTCCAAAAATTGCGTCACACGCCACTATTCGGCCTTGTTTTTAACTCATTCCACCGAAGGCCGAATGTGGCTTTTTTTTGCCATATTCGGCCGAATATATTCGGTTACCGATTAATCGGTGCATCCCTACAAATAAGTGTATTCCAAGGTTGCTTTTGTCCAGGAGGACATGTACCTTGCGTTGTTGCATTGCGTGACATTGCCAACATTTTAACAGGTTCACGTAAAAAGCCATTGTTTTGACAGTATTGTCACCTGTATGTGAAACTTGTCAAAAACTAAAGTTTTTATCGCAAAAAACTTAAAGTTAAAGTACCAATAATTGTCACACACATATTAGATGTGGCGAAATTATTCTTTGCATTTGACCCATCACCCTTGGTCAGTGCGGTTTTGGGTTATTTGTTGACATGACAATGGTGTTTTGTAGCCTGAATACACAAACCTTCTGGGTCTGAGTTGAAACGGTGTTGTAGTTATCTAGCAAAGTAAAGTGTGCAACGCCGCTACTCAATACTTGCTTACATCGAGTTCTAAACTCACAAACGTATGCCAAATAAGTAGGGATGCAGTGAAATGAAAATTTGTGGCCGAAGCCGAATAAAATTTAAACGCTTGGCCGAAGGCCGAATAATGAATGCAGTTTTTCATAATTTTTAAAAATTGCACAAATAGCCTAGAATAAATATTTAGACATGTTTTTCAAATAAAGTATTTTTTTATTGAATATTGACATTTTTTAAATATTCCAGTAGCCTTTGCTTTTCAAAAAAAAGCACAAAGTTTTTCATTTATATTAGGCCTTCAAACAAAACATGCATTCCAAAAAAAAAAATAAAGTGCATTAAAGTGGATAAACCCACAACAAATGAATTATTGTCCTTTTGCAAAAGTCTGCTTAGCCACAGTAGATATGCTAATAATGTAAACAGAAGGCTCAAGTAAATCTCAATAAGTGTGTGCTTGTAACCTCATACACTTATACAGGTACACAACATATCCCAACGTCACTGCACGTTGGTTGATTGCGTCACACGCCACTATTCGACCTTGTTTTTAACCGAATGTGGCTTTTTTTTCCATATTCGGCCGAATATATTCGGTTACCGATTAATCGGTGCATCCCTACAAATAAGTGTATTCCAAGGTTGCTTTTGTCCAGGAGGACATGTACCTTGCGTTGTTGCATTGCGTGACATTGCCAACATTTTAACAGGTTCACGTAAAAAGCCATTGTTTTGACAGTATTGTCACCTGTATGTGAAACTTGTCAAAAACTAAAGTTTGTATCGCAAAAAACCTTAATGATCAGTTAAAGTACCAATAATTGTCACACACATACTAGATGTGGCGAAATGATTCTCTGCATTTGACCCATCACCCTTGATCAGTGCGGTTTTGTTGTTATTTGTTGACATGACAATGGTGTTTTGTAGCCTGAATACACAAACCTTCTGGGTCTGAGTTGAAACGTTGTTGTAGTTATCTAGCAAAGTAAAGTGCGCAACGCCGCTACTCAATACTTGCTTACATCGAGTTCTAAACTCACAAACGTATGCCAAATAAGTAGGGATGCAGTGAAATGAAAATTTGTGGCCGAAGCCGAATAAAATTCAAACGCCGAATACCGAATAATGAATGCAGTTTTTCATAATTTTTTAAAAATTGCATAAATAGCCTAGAATAAATATTTAGACATGTTTTTCAAATAAAGTAATTTTTTATTGAATATTGACATTTTTTTAATATTCCAGTAGCCTTTGCTTTTCCAAAAAAAGCACAAAGTTTTTCATTTATATTAGGCCTTCAAACAAAACATGCATTCCCCCAAAAAAAATAAAGTGCATTAAAGTGGATAAACCCACAACAAATGAATTATTGTCCTTTTGGCAAAAGTCTGCTTAGCCACAGTAGATATGCTAATAATGTAAACAGAAGGCTCAAGTAAATCTCAATAAGTGTGTGCTTGTAACCTCATACACTTATACAGGTAGCCTACACAACAGGCTAATAATGTAAGCGGTATAGCTCGGTTGGTAGAGTGGCCGTGCCAGCAACTTGAGGGTTGCAGGTTAGATTCCCACTTCAGACATCCTTGTCACTGTTGTTGTATTCTCTTTGGGCAAGACACTTTACCCACCTGCTCCCAGTGCCACCCACACTGGTTTAAATGTAACTTCGATATTGGGTTTCACTATGTAAAGCGATTTGAGTCACTAGAGAAAGGCGCTATATAAATATAATTCACTTCACTAAATCTCAATAAGTGTGTGCTTGTAACCTCATACACTTATACAGGTACACAACATATCCCAACGTCACTGCACGTTGGTTGATTGCGTCACCGCGTCAAAAAATGGCGTCACACGCCACTATTCGGCCTTGTTTTTAACCGAATGTGGCTTTTTTTTTGCCATATTCGGCCGAATATATTCGGTTGCCGATTAATCGGTGCATCCCTACAAATAAGTGTATTCCAAGGTTGCTTTTGTCCAGGAGGACATGTACCTTGCGTTGTTGCATTGCGTGACATTGCCAACATTTTAACAGGTTCACGTAAAAAGCCATTGTTTTGACAGTATTGTCACCTGTATGTGAAACTTGTCAAAAACTAAAGTTTTTATTGCAAAAAACCTTAATGATCAGTTAAAGTTAAAGTACCAATAATTGTCACACACATACTAGATGTGGCGAAATGATTCTCTGCATTTGACCCATCACCCTTGATCAGTGCGGTTTTGTTGTTATTTGTTGACATGACAATGGTGTTTTGTAGCCTGAATACACAAACCTTCTGGGTCTGAGTTGAAACGTTGTTGTAGTCATCTAGCAAAGTAAAGTGTGCAACGCCGCTACTCAATACTCGCTTACATCGAGTTCTAAACTCACAAACGTATGCCAAATAAGTAGGGATGCACCGAAATGAAAATTTGTGGCCGAAGCCGAAGCCGAATAAAATTCAAACGCTTGGCCGAATAATGAATGCAGTTTTTCATAATTTTTTAAAAATTGCATAAATAGCCTAGAATACATATTTAGACGTTTTTCAAATAAAGTAATTTTTTATTGAATATTGACATTTTTTTAATATTCCAGTAGCCTTTGCTTTTCAAAAAAAGCACACAGTTTTTCATTTATATTAGGCCTTCAAACAAAACATGCATTCCAAAAAAAAAAATAAAGTGCATTAAAGTGGATAAACCCACAACAAATGAATTATTGTCCTTTTGGCAAAAGTCTGCTTAGCCACAGTAGATATGCTAATAATGTAAACAGAAGGCTCAAGTAAATCTCAATTAAGTGTGTGCTTGTAAACTCATACACTTATACAGGTAGCCTACACAACAGGCTAATAATGTAAGCGGTATAGCTCGATTGACTAGTAGATGGAACCACACTTGTACTTCCGGTTCAAGGCAGGAAGGCAAGGAAATACTGCAACTACAGTAAGCGAACTCATCCAAAAGATGACACCATAGCACAAACAATAACATACCTTATTGTTCGTGCATAGCTCGGTTGGTAGAGTGGCCGTGCCAGCAACTTGAGGGTTGCAGGTTCGATTCCCACTTCAGACATCCTAGTCACTGCCGTTGTGTCCTTGGGCAAGACACTTTACCCACCTGCTCCCAGTGCCACCCACACTGGTTTAAATGTAACTTAGATATTGGGTTTCACTATGTAAAGCGCTTTGAGTCACTTGAGAAAGGCGCTATATAAATATAATTCACTTCACTAAATCTCAATAAGTGTGTGCTTGTAACCTCATACACTTATACAGGTACACAACATATCCCAACGTCACTGCACGTTGGTTGATTGCGTCACCGCGTCCAAAAATTGCATCACACGCCACTATTCGGCCTTGTTTTTAACCGAATGTGGCTTTTTTTTTGCCATATTCGGCCGAATATATTCGGTTACCGATTAATCGGTGCATCCCTACAAATAAGTGTATTCCAAGGTTGCTTTTGTCCAGGAGGACATGTACCTTGCGTTGTTGCATTGCGTGACATTGCCAACATTTTAACAGGTTCACGTAAAAAGCCATTGTTTTGACAGTATTGTCACCTGTATGTGAAACTTGTCAAAAACTAAAGTTTTTATCGCAAAAAACCTTAATGATCAGTTAAAGTTAAAGTACCAATAATTGTCACACACATACTAGATGTGGCGAAATTATTCTCTGCATTTGACCCATCACCCTTGGTCACCCCCTGGGAGGTGAGGGGAGCAGTGAGCAGCAGCTGTGGCCGCGCCCGGGAATCATTTTTGATGATTTAACCCCCAATTCCAACCCTTAATGCTGAGTGGGAGGTAATGGGTCCCATTTTTATAGTCTTTGGTATGACCTACCGTTTTCTGGGCGGACACTCAACCACTAGGCCACTGAGTAGGTTATGTCCACAGTCAAGATTAACCAGAATTTTCAGTGTTTATGTGATTTTACGGCAAGTTTTCTAAACTTAGACAATTTTAAGTTTAGTTGTGATAAACAATTATTGTCACTAATAGTCCACAATTGTCTCTATTTACCATTGTGGCTGTCTGGCTTCTGATTAGCTACACCTTTAATGGGATTTAAAGTAGGGACGTTCCAATTAGGGTTTTTGTCTGTCGATTCCGATACTGATCAACAATGAGTGATCACACGTATTAACTCTTAAATAAACGTATTTGTGATGACCATGAATTGATTAACGTGGACCCCGACTTAAACAAGTTGAAAAACTTATTGGGGTGTTACCATTTAGTGGTCAATTGTACGGAATATGTACTGTACTGTGCAATCGACTAATAAAAGTATCAATCAATCAATCAATCAATCAATGAGTGCTGTTGACAGTTTAACAATTCAATAGAAAATTTGAACTAGTTCAATTTCTTTTATTTCATAAAATCACAATCTCTGTCGTAGGACACAATAACGTAACAAGTGAAGTGAAGTGAAGTGAATTATATTTATATAGCGCTTTTCTCTAGTGACTCAAATCGCTTTACATAGTGAAACCCAATATCTAAGTTACATTTAAACCAGTGTGGGTGGCACTGGGAGCAGGTGGGTAAAGTGCCTTGCCCAAGGACACAACGGCAGTCACTAGAATGGCGGAAGCGGGAATCGAACCTGCAACCCTCAAGTTGCTGGCACGGCCACTCTACCAACCGAGCTATGCCGCCCCAAAAGAGCTACTATCTGTTACTCTTTGAAATAATATTGGCCTTAAAGTCCTCCTGTGTCCAGGTACTTATTCTTTCAATTTGTAACAAAAACAAATGATTTTGAGAAAATAAAAATATCGATCTAATCACTCTAGCATCGATTGTATACATATATTACCTTTGGTGTCGACGTCACCAATTTATGGATCGATCTACCCTCTTACATGTCGTCTTCTGAGGCATTAATCGCCAATGATTGGTGGCATTTTTTTCCCCAGAAAATTTTGGTTGAATATTAAATTGTAAAGTTCCACTGCAGTGTAGTGTACCAAATTTTCGGACTGTAATCCGCAACTTTTTTCGACCCCTTTGAACTCTACGGCTTATAAGACGGTGCGGTGCGGCTAACTGATTGGTTCGTATTCACTAACGGCCATAATGCTTTGTTTTCATCGAATAGATTTCATACAACACAGACAGACACACTGAAAAGGTGAAGTGAATTATATTTATATAGCGCTTTTCTCAAGTGACTCAAAGCGCTTTACATAGTGAAACCCAATATCTAAATTACATTTAAACCAGTGTGGGTGGCACTGGGAGCAGGTGGATAAAGTGTCTTGCCCAAGGACACAACGGCAGTGACTAGGATGGCACAAGCGGGAATCGAACCCGCAACCCTCAAGTTGCTGGCACGGCCACTCTACCAACCGAGCTTTGCACGAACAATAAGGTATGTTATTGTTTGTGCTATGGCGTCATCTTTTGGATGAGTTCGCTTACTGTAGTTGCAGTATTTCCTTGCCTTCCTGCCTTGAACCGGAAGTACAAGTGTGGTTCCATCTACTACTACATTGTTTTTATTATTTTTGTAATATTTCTCTATTTTGTTTCCTTTTAAACCCCCATTATTTACTTTTTACTTCTTTTTTTTATTGATCTCAACTCTGTACACTGCTGCTGGAATTTAAATTTTCCTGAAGGAATCAATAAAGTACTATCTATCTATCTATCTATCTATCTATCTATCTATCTATCTATCTATCTATCTATCTATCTATCTATCTATCTATCTATCTATCTATCTATCTATCTATCTATCTATCTATCTATCTATCTATCTATCTATCTATCTATCTATCTATCTAGTCTTCCATAGCGTTCTACTAGTATGGTTTCTTCATTCATCACTCCAAGCAACGTTTCAATCAATCAATCAATCAATCATTCAACCAATCAAACTTTATTTATACAGCACTTTTTGGTAAACACAAAGGGCCGTACATAAATAAAAAAAAAAGAAATAAGAGCGCTGATGACAATTAAAAGCACTAAGAATTAGAGGAAATACACCACCTTTGAGGCGTCCACACCAAAGAATAACTCAAATTAACGGCATCCGAAAGATAGTATAAAACATGAACAAGTATATGTAAAAATAAAATATAATTACATTGATAATTAATAAAAAAAACCATAACATTGAAAGAAAAATAGTAGTAATATTAGCAATAACTAAGATGGGAAATAACACAGTAAAATGAAACATTTTAAAATAATAAAAAACACAAAGAGTTTAACATGATCAGTAAAAAGCCTGATTATAAAGATGTCTTCAGCCTTTTTTGAAAGAAAAAACATGTTCTCTGCAGTCCTGAGGCTCTCTAGCGGGCTGCTCCACAGGTGGGGGCGGTAGTGGCTAAACGCCGCCTCACCGCGGGTCTTTGTTCTAGTATTTGGTAAAGATAAACGTTTGCCACCAGAGGATCTCAGGGTTGATACGGTAAAAGCAGGCCGGATAGAAAAGAAGGCACAATGCCATTAAGACGTTGAAAAAGTAATAATGGAACATTAAAATCTACTCTGAAGCGACTTTAAAACTGGTGTAATGTGCTCCCGCCCTCTGGTCCTCGTCAGCACATGTGCTGCTGAGTTTTGTAATAAATGTAGACTTCTGATATTTTTGGGTGGGAAGACCAGAGTCTGAATGATAAGAAATAAAAGCATGCCTTAGCACAGGGGTGCCCACACTTTTTCTGCAGGCGAGCTACTTTTCAATTGACCAACTCGAGGGGATCTACCTCATTTATATATATCATTTATATTTATTTATTTATGAAAGAGACATTTTTGTAAACAAGTTAAATGTGTTTAATGATAATACAAGCATGTGTAACACATATAGATGTCTTTCTTTCACAAAGACAAGAATATAAGTTGGTGTATTACCTGATTCTGATGACTTGCATTGATTGGAATCAGACAGTAATGATGATAACGCCCACATTTTCAAATGGAGGAGAAAAAAAAGTTGTCCTTTCTGTACAATACCACATGAAAGTGGTTGGTTTTTGGCATCTAATTCATCCAGCTTCCATACACTTTACAAGAAAAACATTGGCGGCAAATTCCGTAGCTTGCTTGATTGACATTCACGGCACCCGAGGGTCTTGTGAGATGACGCTGGCTGCTGCCAGTTCATTATTATGAAAAAATGACAGAGAGGAAGGCGAGAAACACTTTTTATTTCAACAGACATTCGCGCCGTCCCTTCCGTCAAAACTCTAAAGGCCGACTGCACATTTCCTATCTTCACAATAAAAGCCCTGCTTCATGCTGCCTGCGCTAACAAAATAAGAGTCTCGGAAAGCTGGCGTGCACAAGTGATGTGAAGTGAAGTGAATTAGTGAAGTGAATTATATTTATATAGCGCTTTTTCTCTAGTGACTCAAAGCGCTTTTACATAGTGAAACCCAGTATCTAAGTTACATTCAAACCAGTGTGGGTGGCACTGGGAGCAGGTGGGTAAGTGTCTTGCCCAAAGACACAACGGCAGTGACTAAGATGGCGGATGCGGGAATCGAACCTGCAACCCTCAAGTTGCTGGCACGGCCGCTCCACCAACCGAGCTGTGCACGCCAGCTTTCTGAGGGATCGCTTGTGCACGCCAGTTTTCCGAGACTCTGTATTTAGTTAGAGCAGGCAGCATGAAGCAGGGCTTTTATTGTGAAGATAGGAAATGTGCAGTCGGCCTTTAGAGTTTTGACGGAAGGTACGGCGCGAGAGTCTGTTGAAATAAAAAGTGTTTCTGGCCTTCCTCTCGGTCATATTTTCATAATAATGATCTTGCAGCAGCCAGCGTCATCTCACAAGACCCTCCGGTACCGTGAATGTCATTTAAGTGACGTCTTGGTGAAGATTGATGATCACTCATTTTTAGGTCTATTTTTTTTAAAAGCCTGGCTGGAGATGGACTGACACACCCCCCGCGGTCGACTGGTAGCTCGCCATCGACGTAATGGGCACCCCTGCCTTAGCACCTCTGGTGGTGGGTAGTAGTGGGTTTCAGTAGGCCTTTAAGAAGAGATATAGTCAAAGATAATAGTCAAAATACCAATTTATCACCACATATTTGCTGAAAATGATTAACTTTCCTGAGTATAAGCTACATATTTTAAAACGGACAATGTAAGGCAGTAAAAACGGTGGTACTTGCAAAGCCTGATATTTTTTTAGGTTTGAGAGCCAGTGTTCTGTTGGAGTGAGTACTTTTTCTTCTGCTGCTGCTCATTATAGACTGCCGGGGCATTGATTTGAAATATTAGCCTTGGAAGAACAGTAAGAGCTGGGTTACCGGCCTCTGGACAGTTGGCCTACAGAGGACGTTATCCAATCTGTGCAGACACACACACACATTTTTACATACCACACGTTGAAGATTAGAGGGTACATGAGTGACGCCACAGATAGCAGACTATTAGGCTGCACTGCTATCAGTACAACACACATTTACGCCAAAGGTCACAAAAAGTTGTGTTGCTGTGTTGTTAGATCTTGTGTATGTGGACTGCACATTATTTGCCTCTTGCCATGTTTTAAAATTGTATTTCTAGAAAAAACAAAAAGTAGTTTTAAGAGCTACAGTATATACTTATTTGAAGTAATTGACTAATGTTAATTTTAGCATGTATTTAGCATGTATTTTAACTATTATAGTTAAAAAATGTGTTAAGATTGAGAAAATAACTATTCTAATATTTTGGTTCCTCGTTTAAGGATTCTTCAACAGCTCAAGGATGCTGAATTTAGGAATTGAAAGTTAAAAAAATGCATGTTTTCAAAGTCCATCCATTCATTTTCTACCGTTTATTCCCTTTGGGGTCGATAAAATACTTATTTTTAGCTTAATAGTCCTGCTAATTTGTAGATATCCATCCATCCATCCATTTCTACCGCTTATTCCCTATTGGGGTCTCGGGGGGCGCTGGCGCCTATCTCAGCTACAATCGGGCGGAAGGCGGGGTACACCCTGGACAAGTCGCCACCTCATCACAGGGCCAACACAGATAGACAGACAACATTCACACTCACATTCACACACTAGGGACCATTTAGTGTTGCCAATCAACCTATCCCCAGGTGTAGATATACAAAGCTTAATTTAGGATGCCTTATTAAGTAATTTGATATGTCCCTAAAAGTAGGTAATTTCACTAGTTTTTAGTACAAAACCCAAAACCAGTGAAGTTGACCCGTTGTTTAAATCGTAAATAAACACAGAATACAATGATTTGCTAATCCTTTTCAACCTTTATTCAATTGAATAAACAAAACCAGTGAAGTTGAGACGTTGTGTAAATCATTAATAAACACAGAATACAATGCTTTGCTAATCCTTTTCAACCTAAATTCAATTGAATAGGCTGCAAAGACAAGATATGTAACTTTCTAACTGGAACTGTTTAAGAACAACATTTCTCAATGAGCTACTGCAAGGAATTTAGGGATTTCACCATCTACGGTCCCTAATATCATCAAGAGAATCTGGAGAAGTCACAGCACCTAGGCTGCTAAGCCCGTGACGATCCCTCAGGCGGTACTGCATCAAAAAGCGAAATCAGTGTGTAAAGGATATCGCCACACGGTCTCCGTTTAAGGATTCTTCAACAGCTCAAGGATGCTGAATTTAGGAATTGAATGTTTAAAAAATGCTTGTTTTCAAAGTCCATCCATCCGTTTTCTACCGTTTATTCCCTTTGGGGTCGATAAAATACTTATTTTTAGCTCAATAATCCTGCTAATTTGTAGATATACAAAGCTTAATTTAGGATGCCCTATCAAGTAATTTGATATGTCCCTAAAAGTAGGTAATTTCACTAGTTTTTAGTACAAAACCCAAAACCAGTGAAGTTGACACGTTGTTTGAATCGTAAATAAACACAGAATACAATGATTTGCTAATCCTTTTCAACCTTTATTCAATTGAATAAACAAAACCAGTGAAGTTGACACGTTGTCTAAATCATTCATAAACACAGAATACAATGATTTGCTAATCCTTTTCAACCTAAATTCAATTGAATAGGCTGCAAAGACAAGATATGTAACTTTCTAACTGGAACTGTTTAAGAACAACATTTCTCAATGAGCTACTGCAAGGAATTTAGGGATTTCACCATCTACGGTCCCTAATATCATCAAGAGAATCTGGAGAAGTCACAGCACCTAGGCTGCTAAGCCCGTGACGATCCCTCAGGCGGTACTGCATCAAAAAGCGAAATCAGTGTGTAAAGGATATCGCCACACGGTCTCCGTTTAAGGATTCTTCAACAGGTCAAGGATGCTGAATCTAGGAATTGAAAGTTAAAAAATGCTTGTTTTCAAAGTCCATCCATTTTCTACCGTTTATTCCCTTTGGGGTCGATAAAATACTTATTTTTAGCTTAATAGTCCTTCTAATTTGTAGATATACAAAGCTTAATTTAGGATGCCTTATTAAGTAATTTGATATGTCCCTAAAGGTAGGTAATTTCACTAGTTTTTAGTACAAAACCCAAAACCAGTGAAGTTGGCACGTTGTTTAAATCGTAAATAAACACAGAATACAATGATTTGCTAATCCTTTTCAACCTATATTCAATTGAATAAAAAAACCCAGTAAAGTTGACACGTTGTGTAAATCATTAATAAACACAGAATACAATGATTTGCTAATCCTTTTCAACCTAAATTCAATTGAATAGGCTGCAAAAACAAGATATGTAACTTTCTAACTGGAACTGTTTAAGAACAACATTTCTCAATGAGCTACTGCAATTTAATTTAGGGATTTTACCATCTACGGTCCCTAATATCATCAAGAGAATCTGGAGAAGTCACAGCACCTAGGCTGCTAAGCCCGTGACGATCCCTCAGGCGGTACTGCATCAAAAAGCGAAATCAGTGTGTAAAGGATATCGCCACATGGTCTCCGTTTAAGGATTCTTCAACAGCTCAAGGATGCTGAATTTAGGAATTGAATGTTTAAAAAATGCTTGTTTTCAAAGTCCATCCATCCATTTTCTACCGTGTATTCCCTTTGGGGTCGATAAAATACTTATTTTTAGTTTAATAGTCCTGCTAATTTTTTAGATATACAAAGCTTAATTTAGGATGCCCTATCAAGTAATTTGATATGTCCCTAAAAGTAGGTAATTTCACTAGTTTTTAGTACAAAACCCAAAACCAGTGAAGTTGACCCGTTGTTTAAATCGTAAATAAACACAGAATACAATGATTTGCTAATCCTTTTCAACCTTTATTCAATTGAATAAACAAAACCAGTGAAGTTGAGACGTTGTGTAAATCATTAATAAACACAGAATACAATGATTTGCTAATCCTTTTCAACCTAAATTCAATTGAATAGGCTGCAAAGACAAGATATGTAACTTTCTAACTGGAACTGTTTAAGAACAACATTTCTCAATGAGCTACTGCAATTTAATTTAGGGATTTCACCATCTACGGTCCCTAATATCATCAAGAGAATCTGGAGAAGTCACAGCACCTAGGCTGCTAAGCCCGTGACGATCCCTCAGGCGGTACTGCATCAAAAAGCGAAATCAGTGTGTAAAGGATATCACCACATGGTCTCCATTTAAGGATTCTTCAACAGCTCAAGGATGCTGAATTTAGGAATTGAAAGTTGAAAAATGCTTGTTTTCAAAGTCCATCCATCCATTTTCTACCGTTTATTCCCTTTGGGGTCGATAAAATACTTATTTTTAGCTTAATAGTCCTGCTAATTTGTAGATATACAAAGCTTAATTTAGGATGCCCTAACAAGTAATTTGATATGTCCCTAAAAGTAGGTAATTTCACTAGTTTTTAGTACAAAACCCAAAACCAGTGAAGTTGGCCCGTTGTTTAAATCGTAAATAAACACAGAATACAATGATTTGCTAATCCTTTTCAAACTAAATTCAATTGAATAGGCTGCAAAGACAATATATGTAACTTTCTAACTGGAACTGTTTAAGAACAACATTTCTCAATGAGCTACTGCAATTTAATTTAGGGATTTCACCATCTACGGTCCCTAATATCATCAAGAGAATCTGGAGAAGTCACAGCACCTAGGCTGCTAAGCCCGTGACGATCCCTCAGGCGGTACTGCACCCAAAAGCGAAATCAGTGTGTAAAGGATATCACCACATGGTCTCCATTTAAGGATTCTTCAACAGCTCAAGGATGCTGAATTTAGGAATTGAAAGTTTGAAAAATGCTTGTTTTCAAAGTCCATCCATCCATTTTCTACCGTTTATTCCCTTTGGGGTCGATAAAATACTTATTTTTAGCTTAATAGTCCTGCTAATTTGTAGATATACAAAGCTTAATTTAGGATGCCTTATCAAGTAATTTGATATGTCCCTAAAGGTAGGTAATTTCACTAGTTTTTAGTACAAAACCCAAAACCAGTGAAGTTGACCCGTTGTTTAAATCGTAAATAAACACAGAATACAATGATTTGCTAATCCTTTTCAAACTAAATTCAATTGAATAGGCTGCAAAGACAAGATATGTAACTTTCTAACTGGAACTGTTTAAGAACAACATTTCTCAATGAGCTACTGCAAGGAATTTAGGGATTTCACCATCTACGGTCCCTAATATCATCAAGAGAATCTGGAGAAGTCACAGCATTCTTACCGGAGATCAGCTGAGCCAGTGACCTGCAGCTGCTGTGACTTCTCTCAGAGACTCTGGCGTCAAAACACCCGTGGCCACACCCCTCAGAATTTAAGGTACTGTTTTAACTCACTAAAACACTAGTAACACAATAAGCAGATAAGGGATTTTCCAGAATTATCCAAAGAAATGTGTCTAATAATATCTGAATCGCTCTCACTGTAATCGCCTTTTTTTTTTTTCTAGTCCTTCACTCTAAATTTCCTCATCCACGAATCTTTCATCCTCGCTCAAATTAATGGGGAAATTGTCACTTTCTCGGTCCGAATCGCTCTCGCTGCTGCTGGCTATGATTATAAACAATGTTCAGATGTGAGGAGCCCTACAACCCGTGACGTCATCGTCTGCTACTTCAGGTACAGGCAAGGCTTTTTTATTAGCGACCAAAAGTTGCCAACTTTATCGATGTTCTCTTCTAAATCCTTTCAGCAAAAATATGACAATATGGTGAAATGATCAAGTATGACACATAGAATGGACCTGCTATCCCCGTTTGAATAAGAAAATCTCATTTCAGTAGGCCTTTAATGATTATTTGCCCCAAAAAAAATCAGTTTCTCAGTTGGAACATTAAATATCTTGTGTTTGCAGTCTATTCAATTGAATATAAGTTGAAAATAATTTGCAAGTCGTTGTTTTGTGTTTTGGGCTTCACGGTGGCAGAGGGGTTAGTGCGTCTGCCTCACAATACGAAGGTCCTGCAGTCCTGGGTTCAAATCCAGGCTCGGGATCTTTCTGTGTGGAGTTTGCATGTTCTCCCCGTGACTGCGTGGGTTCCCTCCGGGTACTCCGGCTTCCTCCCACTTCCAAAGACATGCACCTGGGGATAGGTTGATTGGCAACACTAAATGGTCCCTAGTGTGTGAATGTTGTCTGTCTATCTGTGTTGGCCCTGCGATGAGGTGGCAACTTGTCCAGGGTGTACCCCGCCTTCCGCCCAATTGTAGCTGAGATAGGCGCCAGCGCCCCCCGCGACCCCAAAAAAGGGAATAAGCGGTAGAAAATGGATGGATGTTTTGTGTTTTTATTTACGAATTACACAACGTGCCAACTTTAGTAGTTTTTCGTAAAATGTAGTCTTTTTATCTTATATTTTGTCAGTTCTTTTTGCAGTGTGTAATTCCAAGTGCCGCGGGCCACATATCGCAGTTTGTCAGCAGACATGTTTACAGTCAGCGTGCTTAGAAGCCGTGCATGCTTTCAAGTCTTTGCAGTCGTCACCGTGACGTGTTGACATTTCATTTGTGCGAAGGCCGTAATTAAGTTGGAGGGCTCGATGTTTCTCTTCGTAAACACGGCAGCCATAAAAGGGCAGGTGCTAAGATGCCGACATAAAGTTTGAAATGGAAAAAGGGGGCTTGACTCACACAAGGTGGGTTACCTCATTCCCTGTGAGAGATATCAATGAGGTAAACAAGCCTTGCAGGTCGCACGAAACATTTTTTTTTTTTTTTTTTTTTGCTCTGCTGACTCATATATGGACATAACGGCAAGGTAATAACATTCAAGGTTTACTGTCCTCAGCTCCACTTTTTCCAGGGCTCATGTTGAGCTAAACCCCGAGCCAGGTATTTATGTAAAGCCTAGCCGGGACTACCGAGACCAAGAGGAGACAGCGAGAGATTAGAAGTCAGCCTGGCTTCTCCTCACTTTGCTGAATGAGACTTTTCCAAGCTAGTATGCCTCCTTTCTCCTGCTCCCCCTCCATCTTTCCTCCACTTCCCAGCGAATAAACGCTTCAATACGTATGCTGTGCTCCGCCATGTCAGATATTTTTTTTTTTTTTTAGATGAGTGGAAGTGAATTATACATCAAGGCTAGCACAGTTGAACTGAGGCATTTGCTGCTTATGCAATAGCAACTTGTGTTCTAGCATCATTGTGAGTACCCTGGACTCACTGCAGAGCTGCAACATCTTTGCTGGTATCTCAACGGTTTCTTATTGTAATAGTTTTCAACACTTTTAACTTTTTCCTAGAGCTCAAAAAAAGTCTGCGGGCTATAGAGCGTTTTCCGTTCGGGCTCCAGTACTCTGGAATGCCCTCCCGGTAACAGTTCGAGATGCTACCTCAGTAGAAGCATTTAAGTCTCATCTTAAAACTCATCTGTATACTCTAGCCTTTAAATAGACCTCCTTTTTAGACCAGTTGATCTGCCGCTTCTTTTCTTTCTCCTATGTCCCCCCCTCCCTTGTGGAGGGGGTCCGGTCCGATGACCATGGATGAAGTACTGACTGTCCAGAGTCGAGACCCAGGATGGACCGCTCCTCGGGACCCAGGATGGACCGCTCGCCTGTATCGGTTGGGGACATCTCTACGCTGCTGATCCGCTTGAGATGGTTTCCTGTGGACGGGACTCTCGCGGCTGTGTTGGAGCCACTATGGATTGAACTTTCACAGTATCATGTTGGACCCGCTCGACATCCATTGCTTTCGGTCCCCTAGAGGGGGGGGGGGGGGGTTGCCCACATCTGAGGTCCTCTCCAAGGTTTCTCATAGTCAGCATTGTCACTGGCGTCCCACTGGATGTGAATTCTCCCTGCCCACTGGGTGTGAGTTTTCCTTGCCCTTTTGTGGGTTCTTCCGAGGATGTTGTAGTCGTAATGATTTGTGCAGTCCTTTGAGACATTTGTGATTTGGGGCTATATAAATAAACATTGATTGACTGATTGAATGTCTCAAAGGACTGCACAAATCATTACGACTACAACATCCTCGGAAGAACCCACAAAAGGGCAAGGAAAACTCACACCCAGTGGGCAGGGAGAATTCACACCCAGTGGGACGCCAGTGACAATGCTGACTATGAGAAACCTTGGAGAGGACCTCAGATGTGGGCAACCCCCCCCCTCTAGGGGACCGAAAGCAATGGATGTCGAGCGGGTCTAACATGATACTGTGAAAGTTCAATCCATAGTGGCTCCAACACAGCCGCGAGAGTTCAGTTCAAAGCGGATCCAAGACAGCAGCGAGAGTCCCGTCCACAGGAAACCATCTCAAGCGGAGGCGGATCAGCAGCGTAGAGATGTCCCCAACCGATACACAGGCGAGCGGTCCATCCTGGGTCTCGACTCTGGACAGCCAGTACTTCATCCATGGTCATCGGACCGGACCACCTCCACAAGGGAGTGGGGGACATAGGAGAAAAAAGAAAAGAAGCGGCAGATCAACTAGTCTAAAAAGGAGGTCTATTTAAAGGCTAGAGTATACAGATGAGTTTTAAGGTGAGACTTAAATGCTTCTACTGAATCAATCAATGTTTAATTATATATGTCAGGCTTGCCACTGACAGTTTGTTTGTGTTTTAGTTTTTCCTCTGTGTGTGCGTGTGTGTGTTTAGTATTCCTGTTTTTAGTTCCATTCAGCCCTCTTATTTTGTCTGTTTCCTGTTTTTTTTCCCTGTGCGCTGTTTTCCCTCAGCTGCGGCTGATTGGCACCTGGCCACACCTGGTGTCAATCAGCCCGCACCTATTTTACCTGCTTTGTTCTTCCAGTCAGGGCTGGATTATTGTCTTGTCGACAATAATCGGGACGGCGTGGCACAGTGGAAGAGTGGCCGTGCGCAACCCGAGGGTCCCTGGTTCAATTCCCACCTAGTACCAACCTCGTCACGTCCGTTGTGTCCTGAGCAAGACACTTCACCCTTGCTCCTGATGGCTGCTGGTTGGCGCCTTGCATGGCAGCTCCCTCCATCAGTGTGTGAATGTGTAAATGTGGAAGTAGTGTCAAAGCGCTTTGAGTACCTTGAAGGTAGAAAAGCGCTATACAAGTACATCCCACTTATCATTTATTTATTTTTTCTACTTATTAAATATGCATTGTAACTCTGCATTTGTCCAACATAGTAGATGCAATTTGTCACATTGCTGGATAACATCAATCAATCAATCAATCAATCAATCAATCAATCAATCAATGTTTATTTATATATGTCAGGCTTGCCACTGACAGTTTGTTTGTGTTTTAGTTTTTCCTCTGTGTGTGCGTGTGTGTGTTTAGTATTCCTGTTTTTAGTTCCATTCAGCCCTCTTATTTTGTCTGTTTCCTGTTTTCCCTCAGCTGCGGCTGATTGGCACCTGGCCACACCTGGTGTCAATCAGCCCGCACCTATTTTACCTGCTTTGTTCTTCCAGTCGGGGCTGGATTATTGTCTTGTCGATGTCACTTCTTGTCGCTCTTTTCATTGCTACCTGTCGTATATTGTCGAGTCAATGCAGCGGTAAGCTATATTTAGTTGGATGTTTTTAGCTTACTATCTTTTGTTCCCTGCTTCCAGTTTGTTTTCTTATTATAAGTACGACTTCTATTTCCTGCTAGATACATGCTAGCTTACACGCTAGGCCTTTTGGTTTGTTATCCGCCCACGTGCGCGCTTTTTGTTTGTACCCTTTGTTTGGTTTTGTTCTAGTATCCATCCATCCATTTTCTACCGCTTATTCCCTTTTGGGGTGGCGGGGGGCGCTGGCGCCTATCTCAGCTACAATCGGGCGGGAGGCGGGGTACACCCTGGACAAGTCGCCACCTCATCACAGGGCCAACACACATAGACAGACAACATTCACACACTAGGGCCAATTTAGTGTTGCCAATCAACCTATCCCCAGGTGCATGTCTTAGGAAGTGGGAGGAAGCCGGAGTACCCGGAGGGAACCCACGCAGTCACGGGGAGAACATGCAAACTCCACACAGAAAGATCCCGAGCCTGGATTTGAACCCAGGACTGCAGGAACTTCGTATTGTGAGGCAGACGCACTAACCCCTCTGCCACCGTGAAGCCCTTTGTTCTAGTCCATCCATCCATCCATCCATCCATCCATTTCCTACCGCTTATTCACTTTCGGGGTCGCGGGGGGCGCTGGCGCCTATCTCAGCTACAATCGGGCGGTGTTCTAGTATTTTATATTAAATTTTTATATAAATGCCTCCCTCCTTCTCTGCATCTTGGGGTCGGTCACCAACAAACTCTGACAATATAGCCCTAAATCACACGTGTCTCAAAGGGCTGCACAAACACTGGGACACAGATGTGGTAAAGATCAGCCAGGCTCATCAGTTAATCAGTTCAAAAAGGTAAATACCTGCCTGGCTCTGACATTTTTACAAAGCCGTCCTTTGTTTAGTGGGGTGGGCGAACCTAGCAAGTCATGACTATGTCCATGAGGAAGGAAGTTTTTCCTTCGTTAAAAAACAAACAAACTCCAAAAGTGTCCATTTGAGTGCGAGATACAATGTTTTTTTTGTTGCTACATGTAAGCTATCTCAGCCCCCTCACTTCTAAACAATCTAAAATGGGAGATAACCGCCCCTTTCTCTCTGCTTTCTGCCCTCTGTTTAACTGAAACAATGGACCTCCACTGCGTGGACAGCCAGGGGCCACAGGGGGTGAAGGAAGGAAGGGAAGTCACGGAGGGAAAGCTTCTCTGCAAGGTGGGGACAAAGAGGAGTCAGACTTAAATTTCAATCAAAGATCAATGTGTCAGCAAAGGTAAAGTCAAGAGGTATCATTGATTCTTGCACACATGTACGTTGTGCCCTTAAAAAGGACTTTTCATGGTATTTCCACTGTCTGCGTGTCTGACTGCTGCCGGCTTGCTGTCAGCGGCTGGAAAAACTCCTGGAAAACACAACATTTCCAACAGATCGGGAATTTAAGCCGTTCTCCCACTTTTAACAGACTTTTACCCTTCTTTCTCTTTCCACCTGCACCGGCTTACTGGAAACTGCATCAGCCCGAATGACTACTTTTGTAAATCGGGTCTGCTATGAAAGCAACAATTCAATTAGTCATGCCGTGTTTTGATCAGAATCAGCACCTCCAAGTCCGAGTCCATGGTTCTCGCCCGGAACTCCTGGGGAGGAGTTCAAGTACCTAGGAGTCTTGTTCACGAGTGAGGGAAGAGTGGATCGTGAGATCGACAGGCGGATCGGTGCGGCGTCTTCAGTAATGCGGACGTTGTACCGATCCGTTGTGGTGAAGAAGGAGCTGAGCCGGAAGGCAAAGCCCTCAATTTACCGGTCGATCTACGTTCCCATCCTCACCTATGGTCATGAGCTTTGGGTCATGACCGTAAGGATAAGATCACGGGTACAAGCGACCGGAATGAGAATCAGCACCCCCAAGTCCGATTCCGTGGTTCCCGCCCGGAAAAGGGTGGAGTGCCCTCTCCGGGTTGGGGAGGAGACCCTGCCCCAAGTGGAGGAGTTCAACTACCTAAAAGTCTTGTTCACGAGTGAGGGAAGAGTGGATCGTGAGATCGACAGGCGGATCGGTGCGGCGTCTTCAGTAATGCGGACGTTGTACCGATCCGTTGTGGTGAAGAAGGAGCTGAGCCGGAAGGCAAAGCTCTCAATTTACCGGTCGATCTACGTTCCCATCCTCACCTATGGTCATGAGCTTTGGGTCAAGACCGAAAGGATAAGATCACGGGTACAAGCGACCGGAATGAGAATCAGCACCTCCAAGTCCGATTCCGTGGTTCCCGCCCGGAAAAGGGTGGAGTGCCATCTCTGGGTTGGGGAGGAGACCCTGCCCCAAGTGGAGGAGTTCAAGTACCTAGGAGTCTTGTTCACGAGTGGGGGAAGAGTGGATCGTGAGATCGACAGGCGGATCGGTGCGGCGTCTTCAGTAATGCGGACGTTGTACCGATCCATTGTGGTGAAGAAGGAGCTGAGCCGGAAGGCAAAGCCCTCAATTTACCGGTCGATCTACGTTCCCATCCTCACCTATGGTCATGAGCTTTGGGTCATGACCGAAAGGATAAGATCACGGGTACAAGCGGCCGAAATTAGTTTGGGTCTCTCCCTTAGAGATAGGGTGAGAAGCTCTGCCATCCGGGAGGAACTCAAAGTAAAGCCGCTGCTCCTTCACATCAAGAGGAGCCAGATGAGGTGGTTCGGGCATCTGGTCAGGATGCCACCCGGGAGGTGTTTAGGGCACGTCCAACCGGTAGGAGGCCACGGGGAAGACCCAGGACACGTTGGGAAGACTATGTCTCCCGGCTGGCCTGGGAACGCCTCGGGATCCCCCGGGAAGAGCTAGACGAAGTGGCTGGGGAGAGGGAAGTCTGGGTTTCCCTGCTTAGGCTGTTGCCCCCGCGAGCCGACCTCGGATAAGCGGAAGATGATGGATGGATGGATGGATGTTTTGATCATCCGTTTGAGCGATTTCCTTTTAAAGGGAATTAGATTGTGGACCAAGCTAAATGTTATCTTGATCTGTTTTAAACTCTACGCTAAATTTCTCCTATATTTCCGGCTTTTTGTTGGCTGGGAAAAACATTGACTTTTGTACACTTTTTTTATGATCTGCTTTTACATTAAGATTTACAGAATGCCCTCCCGGTAAAAGTTCGAGATGCCACCTCAGTAGAAGCATTTAAGTCTCACCTTAAAACTCATTTGTATACTCTAGCCTTTAAATAGACTCCCTTTTTAGACCAGTTGATCTGCCGTTTCTTTTCTTTTTCTCCTATGTCCCACTCTCCCTTGTGGAGGGGGTCCGGTCCGATCCGGTGGCCATGTACTGCTCGCCTGTGTATCGGCTGGGGACATCTCTGCGCTGCTGATGCGCCTCCGCTTGGGATGGTTTCCCGCTGGCTCCGCTGTGAACGGGACTCTCGCTGCTGTGTCGGATCCGCTTTGGACCGGACTCTCGCGACTGTGTTGGATCCATTATGGATTGAACTTTCACAGTATCATGTTAGACCCGCTCGACATCCATTGCTTTCCTCCTCTCCAAGGTTCTCATAGTCATCATTGTCACCGACGTCCCACTGGGTGTGAGTTTTCCTTGCCCTTATGTGGGCCTACCGAGGATGTCGTAGTGGTTTGTGCAGCCCTTTGAGACACTAGGGATTTAGGGCTATATAAGTAAACATTGATTGATTGATTGATGTTTTGAAAATTTTAACAAGACTGTTGGAAAAATATTTTCCATGATTGAAGGAAAACTTTGCGGGCAAGACTTGGCAACTATTTGACTATACGTGATTGACTATTTGCCTAATGATATTGTATATTCATACTGTATATACTGTACATTAACATGTAGCTGTATTTGACAAGGCAAAGTGCTAAAGAGTTCCAAGGGCAGTCAGACCATAGATCAGACATTTTGTCTGGTCTAGTAAGTTTTCCTCGACAAGCTGTGCTTCTAACCTCATTTTCCGAGACACCGAGGGGACAAGTTGCTTCAAAACGAGCCCATAAATAAGTATGGCCCGGACAGTTTGCGTCCCCAAATGACCATCTTGTCTCCACAAGACCGAGTGATGTCTAATTCCTCCTCCTTTTGTAGTGAGCTGGCTGCTCTCTCCGCCAACCCCCACAGGGACATTTGGAGTGTCCCTGCAATACAATCTAGGTTGGGGTCACCCCATATTTAAGAGCTCTCACATCCAAATGAAAGAAACTGTAGCCCTCTGGTTCTTCTTTTTTTTTTTACCTCAGGGACCCAATTTTTCAACTACAGAGGGTCCTCACATATTAACACTGAATTAGTAATCTTTGTCTTGATGTTGATCGTATTCAATAATTATATCTAACCTACTTGCAGTTTAAAACTTTTTAAAATGATGTGAAACGATGTTTTAATCACAAAGATTATTATCAAGGTTTAGGTCAGGGAGATTAGAAAAATAAAAACCAATCCAATATACTGAAGGGAGATTCATAAAAACTGATGAAAAAATAGATTTACATAAAAATAAGCAGTGCTAAAATCAATAAATTCTAACTATATTTATAATAAATCATTCTAATATGTTTCCTAGATAAACTGTTGAAGTGCAGTTTCAGCACTTAAGTCATAATTTTGGCGCTGAAGAAACTTCTGCGAATTTAGCTCTTGTCGTTACTGCCGCAAATGGTGAAATATGTATCACAACTGAGTGCCACTGGCCCATACAAACCACAGCTGAGAAACCTCTAGGGAGTGCTCACGGCCCAACAATGGGCCCTGGCCCTATGGTTAAAGGGGAACATTATCACAATTTCAAAAGGGTTAAAAACAATAAAAATCAGTTCCCAGTGGCTTGTTGTATTTTTTGAAGTTGTTTTCAAAATTTTACCGGTCCCGGAATATCCCTAAATAAAGCTTTAAAGTGCCTTATTTTCGGTATCCTCGAAACCACTATCCATTTCCCTGTGACGTCATACAGGGCTGCCAATACAAACAAACATGGCGGTTACCCCAGCAAGATATAGCGACATTAGCTCGGATTCAGACTCGGATTTCAGCGGCTTAAGCGATTCAACAGATTACGCATGTATTGAAACAGATGGTCGGAGTATGGAGGCAGATAGCGAAAACGAAATTGAAGCTATTGAGCGAATAGCTATTGACGCTATTCGGCCATAGCGTGGGTGTACCTAATGAAGTGGCCCATAGCATGGCTGCCTTATTAGCATCGCCGGTAAAATGTGCGGACCAAACAATCAGGACTTTCGCATCTTGTGACACTGGAGCAACTTAAATCCGTCGATTGGTAAGTGTTTGTTTTGCAATAAATGTGGGTATGTAGTTTTAAATGTACATACAGCTAGCATAAATAGCATGTTAGCATCGATTAGCGTAGCATGTTAGCATCGATTAGCTGGCAGTCATGCCGTGACCAAATATGTCTGATTAGCACATAAGTCAACATCATCAACAAAACTCACCTTTGTGATTTTGTTGACTTAATCGTTGCAAATACATCTGCAGGTTATCCGTACATCTCTGTGCCATGTCTGTCTTAGCATCGCCGGTCAAATGTGGAGACACTCTGGTACATTCAATGGGGGTCTGGCGACAGATTTCTTGCCAGTGGTGCAACTTGAATCCCTCCCTGTTAGTGTTGTTACACCCTCCGACAACACACCGACGAGGCATGATGTCTCCAAGGTTCCAAAAAAATAGTCGAAAAAAACGGAAAATAACAGAGCTGAGACCCGGTGTTTGTAATGTGAAAATGAATATGGCGGGTGTGTTACCTCGGTGACGTCACGTTCTGACGTCATCACTAAAAGACCGATAAACAGAAAGGCGTTTAATTTGCCAAAATTCACCCATTTAGAGTTCGGAAATCGGTTAAAAAAATACATGGTCTTTTTTCTGCAACATCAAAGTATATATTGACGCTTGCATAGGTTTGGTGATAATGTTCCCCTTTAAGATCTAATTTAGTTGCCGACCGGCACCGTGCGGGTCTGTAAATCCTAAACAGTCTTATGCTAGATTACAGAGATACAGAGTGTAACTCGTCAATAATTTAAAAAAGAAGCAGAAAAATGTGAATTTGTGCAAACAAACTACATAAACACTGTTTGTGTTCCATTGTACCGCAGAAGTGACAATTCTCTGTGGACCAATCAATGGACTACGGCGTGTGCAGCTCCACCTAGCTTTGGTCAATGGAATGTGGAAGTCTGTAAAGTAAAAGGACAAACAAATGAGTACTATACCAAAGCGAAATATACTACTTAATTGAAACAAGGCTCAAAAGCCTATGGAGCAAACATTCCTGAAACTAATGGGCCTAAAATCTATATGGATATTAGGGCTGTGGGAAAAAATCGATTCGAATACGTTGTGCGAATCAGAATCGATTCTCTTTTTTTTTTTTTAATCAATTTTTTTCATTTTTAATTTTTTTTTTTTTTATCAATCCAACAAACCAATTCCAAAACCGAACCTGACTCAGCAACACTCAGAACTGCAATAAACAGCAATTGAGAGGAGACACAAACACCACACAGAACAAACCAAAAGTAGTGAAACAAAAATGAATATTATCAACAACAGTATCAATATTAGTTATAATTTCAGCATAGCAGTGATTAAAAATCCTTCACTGACATTATCAGTAGACATTTATAACAAATACAAAAAAGAACAATAGTGTCACAGTGGCTTACACTTGCATGGCATCTCATAAGCTGGACAACACACTGTGTCCAATGTTTTCACAAAGATAAAATAAGTCTTATTTTTGGTTTGTTTAATAGTTATTGCAATCAGTTGATAAAACATTGTCCTTTACAATTATACAAGCTTTTATAAAAAAAAAATCTACTACTCTGCTAGCATGTCAGCAGACTGGGGTTAGATCCTGCTGTGTATTGAATGATACAGAATCGTTTTGAATTGGAAAAATATCGTTTTTGAATGGAGAATCGCGTTGAATCGAAAAAATCGATTTATAATCGAATCGCGACCCCAAGAATCGATATTGAATGGAATCGTGGGACAGCCAAAGATTGGCAGCCCTAATGGATGTATATTGCAGCCCCCTGTGGGACAATGTACATGACCATATGTTATTTGGGATGTAGATAACAAATCTGGGTTCAATTCTTCGTTTGGACAAGTTTGTGTGGTGTTTGCATGTTCAACCTATGTGTGCGTTTTTTTTTTTTCCCGGGTACTCAAGCTTCCTTCCACATTCCAGAAATATGCATGTTAGGTTAATTTCAGACTCAAATTGTCAATAGGTAAGAATGTGAGTGTGAATGATTGTTTGTCTATATGAGTTTCCCGCCCTTTTACCTGCGACCCTAATGAAGAGAAGCAGTATATAAAATAGATGGATTGATTAATGATAATAGAACCATTTTAAAATAGGTTACAATGGCTTCTAATTTGATTGCAGACATATGTGGTAACATAATGCGTCATTTACGGTTGCATTATTTTGTCAAATGATCTACTTGCTGGTCAACAGATGTTCTTATTCATCCAGGTCATTGTATTCTCATTCAATTGATCACAACGGGTCTGTTTGTCTTAAAAAATGTTTTGCCTCTCATCCAAGTAGGCTTTAGCAGTTCATGTTCACAGACTTGGATTGGTCAGCTCTAGTTTTAGACTTAGATTGGTCAGTCTAGTCTTAGACTTAGATTGGTCCATCTGGTCTGAGACTTTGACAGGTCAGCTCTAGTTTTAGACTTAGATTGGTCAGTCTAGTCTTAGACTTAGATTGGTCGGTCGAGTCTTGGATTTTGATTGGTCAGATCTAGTCTTAGACTTAGATTGGTCCATCTAGTCTGAGACTTTGACAGGTCAGCTCTAGTCTTAGACTTAGATTGGTCGGTCGAGTCTTGGATTTTGATTGGTCAGATCTAGTCTTAGACTTAGATTGGTCCATCTAGTCTGAGACTTTGACAGGTCAGCTCTAGTTTTAGACTTAGATTGGTCAGTCTAGTCTTAGACTTAGATTGGTCAGTCGAGTCTTGGATTTTGATTGGTCAGCTCTAGTCTTAGACTTAGATTGGTCAATCTAGTCTTAGACTTATATTGGTCAGTCGAGTCTTGGATTTTGATTGGTCAATCTAGTCTGAGACTTTGACAGGTCAGCTCTAGTTTTAGACTTAGATTGGTCAGTCTAGTCTTAGACTTAGATTGGTCAGTCGAGTCTTGGATTTTGATTGGTCAGATCTAGTCTTAGACTTAGATTGGTCAATCTAGTCTGAGACTTTGACAGGTCAGCTCTAGTTTTAGACTTAGATTGGTCAGTCTAGTCTTAGACTTAGATTGGTCAGTCGAGTCTTGGATTTTGATTGGTCAGCTCTAGTCTTAGACTTAGATTGGTCAGATCTAGTCTTAGATTTAGATTGGTCAGTCGAGTCTTGGACTTTGATTGGCCAGATCTAGTCTTAGACTTAGATTGGTCAATCTTGGCTTAGATTTACTGTAGATTGGTCAAGTCTAGTCTGAGACTTAGATTGGTCAGATCTAGTCTAGCCGCTGGTGCCGAAACCCCAAATAATTATACTCCAACACCGGGTCTACTTGCTAATTTACTGTTAATGTCTGGTTTACTATCTGCTGTACATGGTTTTATTTACACATCTGTTAAAATGCAATAAGCAGTTATTTTTCAGTTTTTTAGATACAGTACTCTACTTACTGTATCTGGTACCTAAACCCCAAATAATTATACTCCAACACCGGGTCTACTTGCTAATTTACTCTTAATGTCTGGTTTACTATCTGCTGTAACATGGTTTTATTTACACTTCTGTTAAAATGCAATAAGCACTTATTTTTCAGTTTTTTAGATATAGTACTTTACTAACTTTATTAGTTTTGGATGATACTACAAAATTAGGTATGGATTCTATACCAAGTAGTTAAAGGTGAAGTATTGATCATACCAATGCTGATACTCATACTTAAAATTGTCAAGATCGATTGATTTAATTTTTGATCAAAACTATAATCAGAACTATAATAATATTTAAATTATTTATTACTATTGGTCTTGATTTAAATTATCTGTTTTTTGCCCTTAAAGTCTTCCTGTGTCCATTGACCAATTTACTGAGTTTGCAAACAATAACAAAAACGACGACAAAATATTTTTGATAATAAGGAAAAATAAATTTAACCACCTTTTTGGCTGAGAGCCAAAATGCCAAATATTTTAAAATATATTTACGTAAGAGCCATATAATATTTTTTTAACACTGAACACAACTAAACACGTGCATTTTTAAGTAAGACCAACATTTCTAGAGTATAACAGGTCTCTTATTCTTTGTAATAACATTGTTATTCTGAAGCTAACTGTGGAGGGGGCGTGGCCTGCGGGCCTGCAGCGACAGGTGCGTAAGAGCCCCACCTGGGCCTTGTTATCTAATCACCTGTCACTCTGTTATAAGCAGCAGCCAGGAGGAGAGACGGGGTTGGGGCTGGAAATACTATTGCTGGAAACTTATTGAAAAATAAAACAATATTGTAACCCTGAAACAGGCTCTCATGTCGGTGCTTGGTGGTCTGAAGAACCCCCAGGAGGGCAAGCCCCACACTAACCAATAATAAACGCAAGAAATCTGCGTTCAAAAGACTCCGGCTTATTAGTGATTCCTAGAGCTCAAAAAAAGTCTGCGGGCTATAGAGCGTTTTCCGTTCGGGCTCCAGTACTCTGGAATGCCCTCCCGGTAACAGTTCGAGATGCTACCTCAGTAGAAGCATTTAAGTCTCATCTTAAAACTCATCTGTATACTCTAGCCTTTAAATAGACCTCCTTTTTAGACCAGTTGATCTGCCGCTTCTTTTCTTTCTCCTATGTCCCCCCCTCCCTTGTGGAGGGGGTCCGGTCCGATGACCATGGATGAAGTACTGACTGTCCAGAGTCGAGACCCAGGATGGACCGCTCGTCGGGACCCAGGATGGACCGCTCGCCTGTATCGGTTGGGGACATCTCTACGCTGCTGATCCGCTTGAGATGGTTTCCTGTGGACGGGACTCTCGCTGCTGTCTTGGAGCCACTATGGATTGAACTTTCACAGTATCATGTTAGACCCGCTCGACATCCATTGCTTTCGGTCCCCTAGAGGGGGGGGGGTTGCCCACATCTGAGGTCCTCTCCAAGGTTTCTCATAGTCAGCATTGTCACTGGCGTCCCACTGGATGTGAATTCTCCCTGCCCACTGGGTGTGAGTTTTCCTTGCCCTTTTGTGGGTTCTTCCGAGGATGTTGTAGTCGTAATGATTTGTGCAGTCCTTTGAGACATTTGTGATTTGGGGCTATATAAATAAACATTGATTGATTGATGATTGATACTCCGCCTACTGCTCAAATGCAGCTGGTATAGGCGGTAGGAAATGGACGGATGGATATATGCATGTTCGAAATAAACTGAAACTGAACTGAAGTGAACTGGAATGTCGACCTACATATTTTCTCATGTTACACATGACCTACTGTAGTGCTGCCCCAGCTTCATAATCACCAATGAGCTTGTCAAGTCTCGACAAAACTATTCCTCTCCTTTCTACTCATGCATGAACAATGTGGGCCCTCTGCTTCCATGGCAATGTTGCAAACAGAGAGAAAAGTCCAGAACCAGCACCGAGTTAGGAGGGGGGAAAAAAGGTCTGAGTCTGTTGCCAATTACTACCGGTAAACTCTCTTTACAGACCTGATTCCTCTGTTTCATCGCACAGAGGCCGCTTAATCAAGTCTCAGCAGAGCCTAGCCGCCCGGACGCTTGATCTCTCACAGCTTTTGTTCAAAGTTGCAATCAAGCATGTTCCTTTGCCAAACTGGACAAAAAGAGCTCTGGCACCCACGGCGGCGTTTTTTTTTTTTTTTTTTTTGCAATCCCAAACAGGCCCACGGCTCAGAGCGAGAGGCCAAGTGGGGGAAGGTGACAGTGTGCAGCCTCTCAGACAAGACGGTGGCTCTGTTGGAATGGAGCAACAATATAACCTCAAGTCTTCTGGCAGGACTTGAAAAGACTCCCCTCGCTCTCGCTGGATGGCAGCTTCATTGCAAGCATGCGACGGCAAACAAATGCAAGTGTGATGAGGTGGCTGGCCGTGGCTGCACTGGTGCATCATTCTTTGTTTGTGTGACTCACCTACCAGCCTGTTGACTTATTCTCACCATTAATGGCCGCCACCCAGGCTGTAAAAAGCTGCCTATTTCCTCCCATTTCAATGGCCAGCTCTCAACTTCTTGCCACATTCTTTCAGTGCCATGCTTAATAGTCCTGGTGCCTAGCAAAGCTCTTTGATTTAAGACTAAACATTATACTTACTAGGGTGGCTCCGTATTATAAACGGGGCGGTATAGCTCGGTTGGTAGAGTGGCCGTGCCAGCAACTTGAGGGTTGCAGGTTCGATTCCCGCTTCCGCCATCCTAGTCACTGCCGTTGTGTCCTTGGGCAAGACACTTTACCCACCTGCTCCCAGTGCCACCCACACTGGTTTAAATGTAACTTAGATATTGGGTTTCACTATGTAAAGCGCTTTGAGTCACTAGAGAAAAGCGCTATATAAATATAATTCACTACACTAATTCACTGTTTCCATATGAGTTGGGGAATTGTGTTGGATGTAAATATAAACAGAATACATCCATCCATCCATCCATCTTCTTCCGCTTATCCGAGGTCGGGTCGCGGGGGCAACAGCCTAAGCAGGGAAACCCAGACTTCCCTCTCCCCAGCCACTTCGTCTAGCTCTTCCCGGGGGATCCCGAGGCGTTCCCAGGCCAGCCGGGAGACATAGTCTTCCCAACGTGTCCTGGGTCTTCCCCGTGGCCTCCTACCGGTTGGACGTGCCCTAAACACCTCCCTAGGGAGGCGTTCGGGTGGCATCCTGACCAGATGCCCGGACCACCTCATCTGGCTCCTCTCGATGTGGAGGAGCAGTGGTTTTACTTTGAGTTCCTCCCGGATGGCAGAGCTTCTCACCCTATCTCTAAGGGAGAGACCTGGAAACTCATTTGGGCCGCTTGTACCCGTGATCTTATCCTTTCGGTCATGACCCAAAGCTCATGACCATAAGTGAGGACGGGAACGAATTGAGAGCTTCGCCTTCCGGCTCAGCTCCTTCTTCACCACAACGGATCGGTACAACGTCCGCATTACTGAAGACGCCGCACCGATCCGCCTGTCGATCTCACGATCCACTCTTCCCTCACTCGTGAACAAGACTCTTAGGTACTTGAACTCCTCCACTTGGGGCAGGGTCTCCTCCCCAACCCGGAGATGGCACTCCACCCTTTTCCGGGCGAGAACCATGGACTCGGACTTGGAGGTGCTGATTCTCATTCCGGTCGCTTCACACTCGGCTGCGAACCGATCCAGTGAGAGCTGAAGATCCCGGTCAGATGAAGCCATCAGGACCACATCATCTGCAAAAAGCAGAGACCTAATCCTGCGGTCACCAAACCGGAACCCCTCAACGCCTTGACTGCGCCTAGAAATTCTGTCCATAAAAGTTATGAACAGAATCGGTGACAAAGGAATACAATGATTTGCAAATTATTTTCAACCCCTATTCAGTTGAATGCACTACAACAGGGGTAGGGAACCTATGGCTCTAGAACCAGATGTGGCTCTTTTGATGACTGCATCTGACTCTCCTATAAATCTGAGCTGACATTGCTTAACACGATACTGTAAATAATGAATGATTCCACTTGTAATCACGGTGTTAAAAATAACGTTCAAAACATAAAACATTCTCATGCATTTTTAATCCATCCATCCGTTTTCTACCGCACCTGTTCAAGAAGTTGCGTTAATGGTAAGAAGTTATTTATTTATTATTGGTTATTTTGGGGCTTGCTCCCCTGGGGGTTCTTCAGACCACCAAGCACCGACATGAGAGCCTGTTTCAGGGTTAAAATATTGTTTTATTTTTCAATAAGTCTCTCAGTTGCTTTCCAGCAATTGTATTTTTCTCTTTTGTTCCCGCTCGCACTCTGGCTCCAGCCCCAACCCCGTCTCTCCTCCTGGCTGCTGCTTATAACAGAGCGACAGGTGATTAGATAACAAGGCTCAGGTGGACCATCTACGCACCTGTCGCTGATTTCGAGGCTGGTCCTGGCACACCCCAGTTTGCTGCAGGCCCGCGGGCCACGCCCCCTCCACAGTTAGCTTTCAGAATAACAATGTTATTACAAAGAATAAGAGACCTATTATACTCTAGAAATGTTGGTCTTACTTAAAAGTGCACACGTTTAGTTGTGTTCAGTGTTAAGAAAAATATTATATGGCTCTTACGGAAATATATTTTAAAATATTTGGCTTTTTGGCTCTCTCAGCCAAAAAGGTTCCCGACCCCTGCACTACAAAGACAAGATATTTGATGTTCAAACTCATAAACTTTATTTTTTTGAACAAGGAACCTTCAGGTTGCTGGCACTGTCACTCTCCCAACAGCACCACGCCGTCCCCAATTTGACAGTTATTGAAATATATTGAGTGACATCATGCACAAAAGTGCACTCTATTTGTTTTTAACTATTGTAGTGGTGTTCTGTGCAAAAAGTACACTTTAATTCAGTGTTGTTTTGATATGTCATCTTAGTGACATCATGCACAAAAGTGCACTAAGAGCTTGTTTTACAAACCCCGTTTCCATATGAGTTGGGAAATTGTGTTAGATGTAAATATAAACGGAATACAATGATTTGCAAATCCTTTTCAACCCATATTCAGTTGAATATGCTACAAAGACAAGATATTTGATGTTCAAACTCATAAACTTTTTATTTTTTGCAAATAATAATTGACTTATAATTTCATGGCTGCAACACGTGCCAAAGTAGTTGGGAAAGGGCATGTTCACCACTGTGTTACATCAACTTTTCTTTTAAAAGTACTCGATAAACGTTTGGGAACTGAGGAAACTAATTGTTGAAGCTTTGAAAGTGGAATTCTTTCCCATTCTTGTTTTATGTAGAGCTTCAGTCGTTCAACAGTCCGGGGTCTCCGCTGTCATACAAACGTAGTATAGCACCTCGATACTAATGAATCATATTCGGTACTATACTGCCTCTAAAAGGTACCGGTCCCCCACCCGTCGTGTCATACAGAACACCCTCAGGAAGAGATGCTTTAATACATGGCTAGCTAGCTAGCTAGCGGCTTATGTCTGTCCGTAGACAGCAGTGTTGTAACTACTTCAATATCACTAATCCTTGTCTCCATGGAGACAAGTCAAATATGATTATTTCAAGTACAAACTCTACATGCTTTACTTCATATTGTCATGTCTTTGTGATCATGTTCTGTTTAGTTATCTTCTTTTTTGTTGTCGACTCCATTAGTTCCTGTTTTTGTTTCCATGACTACCAATCAGGTCACCAGTTCTCACGACTCACGCACCTGATTCACTTGGACTCATGCACCTGTTGACCATCACCACCTCACCATTTAAGCCTGTAGTTGCCAGGCAGTCAGCCTGGCGACATCACCCTCGTAATCCATGCTGATGAACCATGCTCCCTTTTTTCAGTCCAAGTAAGTTTTCTTAATTCAACCCATAGTTTACAAGTTTTGTTTCATGACCATAGTTTTGCCTTAATGCAAGTCTTTGTTTTCATAGCCAAGTTTTTGTACCTCGTCTGTGAGCACTTTTCGTTTGTACCTTTTTTGAGTTATTAATTAAAATATGTCCTTACCTTCACGCCATTTCCGTTCCAATCGCTTTGCACCACAGGAAAACAAACCCCACCTTAGTCCTCGCCTTGACACACAACCACAACACATCAGAGCTTGATAATCATAATGGATGAAAGAAAACTTGACTATAGTTGATGAAGTCAAGACAAAATTTCAGTATGTTCTACGGCTAATGAACCATTTAGTCGACAATCTTATCTTCTATCCATCCATTTTCTACTTTCTTTGAACACACTAATTCATGCGAATGAATGCCTTACTTAATCAACAGCCATACATGTCACACTTAAGGTGGCCGTATAAACAATGCCAACACTGTCATAATCATGTGCCATATAGTGAAGCCACACTAAACAACAATGACAATTTTCACCGAAACACAACTTAAACACTACAGAACAAATTCCCAGAATTCCCTGCAGCACCAACTCTTCCGGACGCTACAATATAAATGTAGAGGTTTCCCTCTTGTGGTGGGTTCTCCTGACGCCGACAGATCTTCGGGAGCCCGGTAGACAGTTTGAATCAAGTCTTTTATTGACATAAACCCCAGGGGGTGGCTTGCTTTCCAGCAATATATGTTTAACTTTCCAGTCCGGCGTGTCTCTCTCTGTGCGTGTCTTGTCCGTCTGCTCACCAGCAACTCCAACTCCCACCACGTGTCTCGGTCCGGCTGCTGCTCATGAGGGCGAAAGGTGATTAGATAACCAGTCCTAGCTGGGCAATCGACTCACCTTCCGCTGACTTCGAGCCGTTCCTTACACACCCCGCTCCGTGGCAGGCCCGCAGACCACGCCCCCCTCCACAATAAACAAAAATCATGCCAATAATGACATTTTTTGTGTTACCATTTGTTTAGTAAAGTACCGAAATATTTTGATACCGGTACCAGTACCACAATATTGGTATCGGGACAACAGTAATACATGCTTTCCCCCCAAAGAATGTCTCTTACTATTACTCCCATAGACATGGGGCCGTCATTGATTTGACAATATCCTACTTCCCACCTGTCGCTCTCTGCGTGCTGGCTTTGCCCACAGTTAGTCATGCTGTGTGTATTGCTACAATATAAATGTAGAGGTTTCCCTCTTGTGGTGGGTTCTCCTGACGCCGACAGATCTTCGGGAGCCCGGTAGACAGTTTGAATCAAGTCTTTTATTGACATAAACCCCAGGGGGTGGCTTGCTTTCCAGCCTTTTTTGTGTAACTTTCCAGTCCGGCGTGTCTCTCTCTGTGCGCGTCTGTCCGTCTGCTCAACAGCAACTCCAACTCCCACCACGTGTCTCGGCCCGGCTGCTGCTCATGAGGGAGAAAGGTGATTAGATAACCAGTCCTAGCTGGGCAATCGACTCACCTGCCGCTGGCTTCGAGCCGTTCCTTACACACCCTGCTCCGTGGCAGGCTCGCAGACCACACCTCCCTCCACAATAAACAAAAATCATGCCAATAATGAAATTTTTTGTGTTACCATTTGTTTAGTAAAGTACCGAAATATTTTGATACCGGTACCAGTACCACAATATTGGTATCTGGACAACAGTAATACATACTTTCCCCCCAAAGAATGTCTCTTACTATTACTCCCATAGATATGGGGCCGTCATTGATTTGACAATATCCTACTTCCCACCTGTCGCTCTCTGCGTGCTGGCTTTGCCCACAGGTAGTCATGCTGTGTGTATTGCTACAATATAAATGTAGAGGTTTCCCTCTTGATGTGGGTTCTCCTGACGCCGACAGATCTTCGGGAGCCCGGTAGACAGTTTGAATCAAGTCTTTTATTGACATAAACCCCAGGGGGTGGCTTGCTTTCCAGCATTATATGTGTAACTTTCCAGTCCGGCGTGTCTCTCTCTGTGCGTGTCTGTCCGTCTGCTCAACAGCAACTCCAACTCCCACCACGTGTCTCGGCCCGGCTGCTGCTCATGAGGGCGAAAGGTGATTAGATAACCAGTCCTAGCTGGGCAATCGACTCACCTGCCGCTGGCTTCGAGCCGTTCCTTACACACCCTGCTCCGTGGCAGGCCCGCAGACCACGCCCCCCTCCACAATAAACAAAAATCATGCCAATAATGACATTTTTTGTGTTACCATTTGTTTAGTAAAGTACCGAAATATTTTGATACCGGTACCAGTACCACAATATTGGTATCGGGACAACAGTAATACATGCTTTCCCCCCAAAGAATGTCTCTTACTATTACTCCCATAGATATGGGGCCGTCATTGATTTGACAATATCCTACTTCCCACCTGTCGCTCTCTGCGTGCTGGCTTTGCCCACACTTAGTCATGCTGTGTGTATTGCTACAATATAAATGTAGAGGTTTCCCTCTTGTGGTGGGTTCTCCTGACGCCGACAGATCTTCGGGAGCCCGGTAGACAGTTTGAATCAAGTCTTTTATTGACATAAACCCCAGGGGGTGGCTTGCTTTCCAGCATTATATGTGTAACTTTCCAGTCCGGCGTGTCTCTCTCTGTGCGTGTCTGTCCGTCTGCTCACCAGCAACTCCAACTCCCACCACGTGTCTCGGCCCGGCTGCTGCTCATGAGGGCGAAAGGTGATTAGATAACCAGTCCTAGCTGGGCAATCGACTCACCTTCCGCTGACTTCCAGCCGTTCCTTACACACCCCGCTCCGTGGCAGGCCCGCAGACCACGCCCCCCTCCACAATAAACAAAAATCATGCCAATAATGACATTTTTTGTGTTACCATTTGTTTAGTAAAGTACCGAAATATTTTGATACCGGTACCAGTACCACAATATTGGTATCGGGACAACAGTAATACATGCTTTCCCCCCAAAGAATGTCTCTTACTATTACTCCCATAGATATGGGGCCGTCATTGATTTGACAATATCCTACTTCCCACCTGTCGCTCTCTGCGTGCTGGCTTTGCCCACAGGTAGTCATGCTGTGTGTATTGCTACAATATAAATGTAGAGGTTTCCCTCTTGTGGTGGGTTCTCCTGACGCCGACAGATCTTCGGGAGCCCGGTAGACAGTTTGAATCAAGTCTTTTATTGACATAAACCCCAGGGGGTGGCTTGCTTTCCAGCAATATATGTTTAACTTTCCAGTCCGGCGTGTCTCTCTCTGTGCGTATCTGTCCGTCTGCTCACCAGCAACTCCAACTCCCACCACGTGTCTCGGCCCGGCTGCTGCTCATGAGGGCGAAAGGTGATTAGATAACCAGTCCTAGCTGGGCAATCGACTCACCTTCCGCTGACTTCGAGCCGTTCCTTACACACCCCGCTCCGTGGCAGGCCCGCAGACCACGCCCCCCTCCACAATAAACAAAAATCATGCCAATAATGACATTTTTTGTGTTACCATTTGTTTAGTAAAGTACCGAAATATTTTGATACCGGTACCAGTACCACAATATTGGTATCGGGACAACAGTAATACATGCTTTCCCCCCAAAGAATGTCTCTTACTATTACTCCCATAGATATGGGGCCGTCATTGATTTGACAATATCCTACTTCCCACCTGTCGCTCTCTGCGTGCTGGCTTTGCCCACAGTTAGTCATGCTGTGTGTATTGCTACAATATAAATGTAGAGGTTTCCCTCTTGTGGTGGGTTCTCCTGAGGCCGACAGATCTTCGGGAGCCCGGTAGACAGTTTGGATCAAGTCTTTTATTGACATAAACCCCAGGGGGTGGCTTGCTTTCCAGCATTATATGTGTAACTTTCCAGTCCGGCGTGTCTCTCTCTGTGCGTATCCGTCCGTCTGCTCACCAGCAACTCCAACTCCCACCACGTGTCTCGGCCCGGCTGCTGCTCATGAGGGCGAAAGGTGATTAGATAACCAGTCCTAGCTGGGCAATCGACTCACCTTCCGCTAACTTCGAGCCGTTCCTTACACACCCCGCTCCGTGGCAGGCCCGCAGACCACGCCCCCCTCCACAATAAACAAAAATCATGCCAATAATGAAATTTTTTGTGTTACCATTTGTTTAGTAAAGTACCAAAATATTTTGGTACCAGTACCACAATATTGGTATCGGGACAACAGTAATACATGCTTTCCCCCCAAAGAATGTCTCTTACTATTACTCCCATAGACATGGGGCCGTCATTGATTTGACAATATCCTACTTCCCACCTGTCGCTCTCTGCGTGCTGGCTTTGCCCACAGTTAATCATGCTGTGTGTATTGCTACAAAATAAATGTAGAGGTTTCCCTCTTGTGGTGGGTTCTCCTGACGCCGACAGATCTTCGGGAGCCCGGTAGACAGTTTGAATCAAGTCTTTTATTGACATAAACCCCAGGGGGTGGCTTGCTTTCCAGCAATATATGTTTAACTTTCCAGTCCGGCGTGTCTCTCTCTGTGCGTATCTGTCCGTCTGCTCACCAGCAACTCCAACTCCCACCACGTGTCTCGGCCCGGCTGCTGCTCATGAGGGAGAAAGGTGATTAGATAACCAGTCCTAGCTGGGCAATCGACTCACCTTCCGCTGACTTCCAGCCGTTCCTTACACACCCTGCTCCGTGGCAGGCCCGCAGACCACGCCCCCCTCCACAATAAACAAAAATCATGCCAATAATGACATTTTTTGTGTTACCATTTGTTTAGTAAAGTACCGAAATATTTTGATACCGGTACCAGTACCACAATATTGGTATCGGGACAACAGTAATACATACTTTCCCCCCAAAGAATGTCTCTTACTATTACTCCCATAGACATGGGGCCGTCATTGATTTGACAATATCCTACTTCCCACCTGTCGCTCTCTGCGTGCTGGCTTTGCCCACAGTTAGTCATGCTGTGTGTATTCCTCCTACAGAAGCGGATTGAATTTTTAATTTAACCGCCTTGGTGAGCGAGCGTTGGAGTCCTCCGTTTGAGGTTTTCCTTTCATTGCATAAAATGAATCACCACTCCAGCAACTGACAACAAGTAAGAGGTGTCCTAAAGAGATGAATGGTGGGGTCAGCTTGCCTCGGTGCAATTTTTGGAAGAGTACAAGCTAATCTGGCCTGTGTTCCTAGTGCTTGGGTGTACATCACAGCAGCGTGACACAATGTGATCCGCCGATGAATGGACAAAGAAGACCCAGTACCACAACAATGGAGGTGATCCAGTATTTCTGGCATGGCTGTTTATCAGAAGCAGAGGACCATTCCCACATTGCATGACACACACTTGTTATTTTGCTGCCATTCGCAATTTTTTGACAATGGAAACACACAATTATTGTGATGCTGTAATGAGCTCAAACATGCTGTCGTGCTTTACTTTTCGGTCTGATTTTATTAATACCTTTGATGTATTCCTGGGCGATATGGCTTTTTATTAATATCTCGATATTTTTAGGCCCTGTCACAATACACGATATATATTTCGATATTTTGCCTATGCCTTGAATGAACACTTGATGCATATAATCAGACCAGTATGATGACTCTGTGTGTTCATTAAAACATTATTATCACATACTGCATTAATATATACTAATTTTAAACTTTCATGCAGAGGGAGAAATCACAACTAAGTCAATTGACCAAAACTGTTTTTATTAAACAGTTATTAAGCAGTGGCCCAAACATACATGTTATTTACAAACAGAAAGTGCAAGATTGTCAGAGACATTTTAAAACAAGCTCTCTGTGCACTTTTGTGCATGATGTCACTAAGATGACATATCAAAACAACACTAAATTTGTACGACAGCGGAGACCCCGGACTGTTGAAGGACTGAAGCTCTACATAAAACAAGAATGGGAAAGAATTCCACTTTCAAAGCTTCAACAATTAGTTTCCTCAGTTCGCAAATGATTATCGAGTGTTGTTAAAGGGGAACATTATCACCAGACCTATGCAAGCGTCAATATATACCTTGATGTTGCAGAAAAAAGACCATCTATTTTTTTTAACCGATTTCCGAACTCTAAATGGGTGAATTTTGGCGAATTAAACGCCTTTCTGTTTATGGCGCCGGAGGTGATGACGTCAGAAAGTGACGTCGCCGAGGTAACACACCCACCATTTTCATTTTAACATTACAAACACCGGGTCTCAGCTCTGTTATTTTCCGTTTTTTCGACTATTTTTTGAAACCTTGGAGACATCATGCCTCGTGGGTGTGTTGTCGGAGGGTGTAACAACACTAACAGGGAGGGATTCAAGTTGCACCACTGGCCCGAAGATGCCAAAGTGTCTGCCGCCAGACCCCCGTTGAATGTGCCAGAGTGTCTCCACATTTTACCGGCGATGCTAAGGCAGACATGCATGCCTTACCGCATGCCTTTGGTAAGCGCAGGAGTGAGAAGAGGTTTTAAATGAATTAGCGCCCTGGCGGCAATTCAAGGAAATACGGTAATAGTGCTTTACGGACCCACTTTGAAGTGAAAGCCCTCCCCTGCTCTCTGTGACTACGGTCTGGGAGCCGACAAGCAGGAAAGGTGTAAAACAATACTTGCAATGCAATGCCTACCTAATTAATGCATCACCTTTATTTTGAGTTTGGAAGCCCAAATACCTCCATATTGTACTTCACTCACCCTCTTCATTAACCAGTAGAATTCTCTTTTTTTTTTGCCATTTTTCCTCAAGCAAAATGTTATTACTTGTGTGCACTTTGTGTGTACGTTTTGACACACTCAACATCATGGGCCTCGGTTCTGTAGTCACCGGCGCAAAGCGGCACTCAGATGAAAGAGCGGTAGCGGTACTTTTAAAAGGTGGTATAGTACAGATTTTGATTGATTAGTACTGCGATACTTTACTAGGACCGGTATACCGTACAACCCAAGTACGTTTTGAAACTTTTGATTGATTGAAACTTTTATTAGTAGATTGCACAGTACAGTATAGAGATACGCGATTTGCGGTCTCATCCGCGCAGTCCGCGGATAAACCGCGGATCGGGCGGGTGACGTGACGAAAAAATAGATTTTAATTAGATTCGGGCGGGTGGCGGTTGAACCATCCGGAAATATTTGATAAACATGGTTCTGGGATCGGTATCCTTTGCCATTCAAAGAGCCATTTAAGACCCGTGTTATAAAGCGAAGAAGACAATACGAGACGGTATTATTCTCTTGAATGACTGCCGACAGTCACCCAGATAATAAGTATTAGTGCGTGCTATGAAGCCGTTGACTTTGTCGCCTACTACAACATGTACGATCTGCTTGTCAGTCCAGCAACATGTTGTGTGTGGTTTCTGCGGCAACACGCACACGACTGCAAGGCATACTGGGTGACACAGAGTACACTAATGGTTGTGATATAAACAATTTTAACACTTAGTAATATGCGCCACGCTGTGAAGCCACACCAAACAAGATTGACAAACACATTTCGGGAGAACATCCTCCCAGTAACACAACATAAACGCAACACAAAAATACCCAGAATCCTTTGTATCCATGACACTTCCTGACTATTTTATAGACCCCGCTAGCAGCAAACCCCCCCCCCCCCCCCCCATGCGTCGGTAAGGTGGGTGAGGTTGGGGGCGCGGGGGTGTAAAATATATTCAGGTAGTGTCACGGATACGAAGGATTCTGAGTATTTGTGGTGTTGCGTTTATGTTGTGTTACTGGGAGGATGTTCTCCCGAAATGTGTTTGTCAATCTTGTTTGGTGTGGCTTCACAGCGTGGCGCATATTAGTAAGTGTTAAAGTTGTTTATATCACAACCCTCAGTGTACTTTGTATCAACCAGTATGCCTTTCAATCTTGTACGTGTGATTGCGGAAGCTGCATACAACATGTTGGCGGACTAAAAATGGGTTCGTACATGTTGTTGAAGGTGTCTAAGGCAATGGGTTCACAGCACGCCCATATTCTTGTCATCAGGATGAACGCCAATAGGATATTCGCGAGAACGTTAGCGGCTCCAATTGTCTTCATTACTCTGTGAAACGGGTTTAAATAACTGTGAGTGGTAAAGATGGCCGACCTCTGATGTATTTCAGCGGGCGGGCGGTTCTGATAAAATGCTGGTTCGGGTGGACGACGGGTGGATGACGACTTTGGTGATGCGGTTGCGGATGATATAATTGCCTATCCGCGCATCTCTAGTACAGTACATATTCCGTACAATTGACCACTAAATGGTAACTCCCAAATAAGTTTTTCAACTTGTTTAAGTCAGAGTCCATGTTAACCAAGTCATGGTACAAATATATACTATCAACATAATACAGTCATCACAAGTTAATCATCATAGTATATATTTTTAATTATTTACAATCCAGAGGGTGGAATGTGGTGGGGGGAGGGGGAGGGTGTTGTTTGATATTAGCACTTCAGTCATCAACAATTGCATCATCTGAGAAATGGACATTGAAACAGTGTATTTCTGACTTGGTAGGATATGTACAGCAAGTAGTGGACAAAAAGTATCAGTGCATTGGCCTGGAATTGAACCCGGGCCTCCTGCGTGGCAGGCGAGAATTCTACCACTGAACCACCAATGTGTGGTAGATATTCACATGAGTTGGACTAAACCAGGGGTGCCCATTACGTCGATCGCGAGCTACCAATCGACCGCAGGGGGTGTGTCAGTCGATCTCCAGCCAGGCTTTTAAAAAAAATAGACCTAAAAATGAGTGATCATCAATCTTCACCAAGACGTCACTTAAATGACATTCACGGTACCGGAGGGTCTTGTGAGATGACGCTGGCTGCTGCAAGATCATTATTATGAAAATATGACCGAGAGGAAGGCCAGAAACACTTTTTATTTCAACAGACTCTCGCGCCGTACCTTCCGTCAAAACTCTAAAGGCCGACTGCACATTTCCTATCTTCACAATAAAAGCCCTGCTTCATGCTGCCTGCGCTAACTAAATACAGAGTCTCGGAAAACTGGCGTGCACAAGCGATCCCTCAGAAAGCTGGCGTGCACATCACTTGTGCACGCCAGCTTTCCGAGACTCTTATTTTGTTAGCGCAGGCAGCATGAAGCAGGGCTTTTATTGTGAAGATAGGAAATGTGCAGTCGGCCTTTAGAGTTTTGACGGAAGGGACGGCGCGAAAGTCTGTTGAAATAAAAAGTGTTTCTCGCCTTCCTCTCTGTCATTTTTTCATAATAATGAACTGGCAGCAGCCAGCGTCATCTCACAAGACCCTCGGGTGCCGTGAATGTCAATCAAGCAAGCTACGGAATTTGCCGCCAATGTTTTTCTTGTAAAGTGTATGGAAGCTGGATGAATTAGATGCCAAAAAGCAACCACTTTCATGTGGTATTGTACAGAAAGGACAACTTTTTTTCTCCTCCATTTGAAAATGTGGGCGTTATCATCATTACTGTCTGATTCCAATCAATGCAAGTCATCAGAATCAGGTAATACACCAACTTATATTCTTGTCTTTGTGAAAGAAAGACATCTATATGTGTTACACATGCTTGTATTATCATTAAACACATTTAACTTGTTTACAAAAATGTCTCTTTCATAAATAAATAAATATAAATGATATATATAAATGAGGTAGATCCCCTCGAGTTGGTCAATTGAAAAGTAGCTCGCCTGCAGAAAAAGTGTGGGCACCCCTGGACTAAACAGTTAGTTGGAGTCTAACATTTTAGTGTTTTCTTATTTATACTCTATGGCTAAATCTAAAAATGACTTACCGTCTGTACTGCAGTAATATAAAATAGCAGATGTGTGGAAAGAGATAAGAGAATCCCAAATCAGGCAATGGGTACCATATTTGTAATTATGTCTCCTTTCACAATTGATTTCCCCTGCCGGGGCATCATAAGATGTCTGTGTGCTTGCCAAGTAATCACCAAACAGGATTAGTCATTAGCCCTCCTTTTCCCCAAGGCCTCTGTGGAGTTTCTCTTTAGACAACCAGGTACTGGAATCCCTCTGAACCCCATACTCCCTACTCCCTCCCTTTCCTTCATCATGACTTCCACCCAGCCTGCCTTTTGTCTCCCCGTCCCTGAAACCCTCGTCTTTTTCTTCCGCCGTCCCGCCGAGACCCCGGAGCGACCCCGGCTTGCAGGTTGCGTGTGATTGCAAGGGGTGATGTCTTGCTGCGCGGAATAATGCGCTTCCTCTCTTGGGAATAGGCTGGCGGTATTAAAAGGTTTATAAAAATGGGATTATTTCCCCGTCACGGACCGTGTTTGTGTGTCTTGTTAGAATTCTACCTGGGAATGTCTTTCTTCTCTGTCGTCATCCTGGGCCAGTTGGTAGCATGGGGAGGGTGAACTCCAACCAATTTTACTCTACGTCTAAGGTTTAAGTAAGGCTGCCTTTGAGCAATTCGGCATCGTTTAATAGTTTTAGAGCAGGGGTCGGGAAACTTTTTGGCTGAGAGAGCCAAGAATCCGAATAATTTAAAATGTATTTCCGTAAGAGCCATATAAAAATTTTTTAAAACACAGAACACACCTAAACGCGTGCATTTTTAAGACCAACATTACTAGAGTATAATAGATCTCTTATTTTTTGTAATAACATTGATATTCTGAAGCTAACTGTGGAGGGGGCGTGGCCTGCGGGCCTGCAGCGAAGCGGTGTGTGCCAAATCAGCGACAGGTGCATAGACAACCCACCTGGGCCTTGTTATCTAATCGCCTGTCGCTCTGTTATAAGCAGCAGCCAGGAGGAGAGACAGGGTTGGAGCTGGAGCCAGAGTGCGAGCGAGAACGAAAGAGAAAAATTAAAAAAATATCGTAACCCTGAAACAGGCTTTCATGTCGGTGCTTGGTGGTCTGAAGAACCCCCAGGAGGGCAAGCCCTAAAAAAAATAATAATAAATAAAGTGCGGTAGAAAAAGGATGGATGGATTCAAATGCATGAGCATGTTTAATATTTTGAACGTTATTTTTAACACTTTGATTACAAGTGGAATTAGTCATTACTTATCGTGTTAAGCAGTGTTAGCTCAGATTTATCCGAGAGACAGATGCAGTCATCAAAAGAGCCACATCAATCAATCATCCATCCATCCATCCATTTTCTACCGCTTATTCCCTTTCGGGGTCGCGGGGGGCGCTGGCGCCTATCTCAGCTACAATCGGGCGGAAGGCGGGGTACACCCTGGACAAGTCGCCACCTCATCGCAGGGCCAACACAGATAGACAGACAACATGTGCAATAATAATAAAGGTGCAACTTTGTCTTTTATTGACGTGTTTAACAACGGCACCTTGTGTCAACAACACCCAATGGCAGCCGGCGTGGTCACATATGGAATTCTATCTGTCGCTTTTGGCGTGTTGTGAGTGGCGCAACGGTCTTATGGATGTGCAATAATAATAATAATGAAGGTGCCACTTTGTCTACTATTGACGTGTTTAACGACGGCACCTTGTGTCAACAACACCCGACGGCAGCCGGCGTGGTCACATATGAAATTCTATCTGTCGCTTTTGGCGTGTTGTGAGTGGCGCAACGGTCTTATGGATGTGCAATAATAATAATAATGAAGGTGCCACTTTGTCTACTATTGACGTGTTTAACGACGGCACCTTGTGTCAACAACACCCGACGGCAGCCGGCGTGGTCACATATGAAATTCTATCTGTCGCTTTTGGCGTGTTGTGAGTGGCCCTCAATGTTTATTTATATAGCCCCGAATCACAAATGTCTCAAAGGACTGCACAAATCATTACGACTACAAAATCTTCGGAAGAACATCTGGCTCTAGAGCCATAGGTTCCCTACCCCTGTTTTAAAGTGTGAGTGTCAGGTGCCCCCAAGTTGACCCCCATGATAACTGTTGGGAGTTTATTTTTAAACATCGACTCAAATGCCTTGCAGAAAGAGAGAGAACCATCTCATGAAAAACCATCAGGAACATTTCAGGCTCTTGAGATTTGTCTTTTCTATTTTTAGAATTGATGACAATAGTTTGTTTCTTTTCTATCTTGTACTGAAACCAGAGGAGGATGTAACAAGGAGTTTGGCTCTCCAAGTATCAGAGAGGGAGGATTTAATCACTTCGACCAGTGAGCAACTTCAGAGGGGGAAATTGGCTTTTAGGATTTATTGCTAGAACGACTGGAACAAAACCAAACCCTTGGAGGTCACAGTGGTGGGAGGGCAGCTCGCATCGACTCCTCAGGGGGTCACGGGGTTAACACTCGGGAGGTCATACTTGACGTTCTCGGGGGATTGTTAATTCTATTATCCGTGCCCGAGAGATCCTCGTCCGGGAGCGAAGCAGTGGTTGGAATAAAGAGATAAAAGATAACAGGAGGTTGTGTGGCGTGATTATTTTGGGAGAAGTGATCACATCACAAACATGTCCTTAATCGTTGGGGGATAATGTGCCGTCACGAAACCTGCCTCAGCTCCTAAACATGAAAGAAATGAATGCCACAGTTGGCCAATCATTGACAAATAATAGCCGGATGGCGTGACTTCCACACAGAGGGCCAGCTTCCTGTAGTTATTCTAGTCCACGTTTTTGTTCATTTGAAAACTATACAATCATGGAAAGTTGTTTCTTGTTGTTGTTTCAAAGTCTGTATCCAGTTCAAGATGTAAATAGGCACCTTTTCACTTTAAGCACTTTTTCAGAGATGCAAAGATTAAACATACTTTAAAAATCTGGGCAAATTAAAACTTTTGGGATTGTGGAAGAATTACAATAGACCAGGGGTCTGGAACCTTTTTGGCTGAGAGAGCCAAATATTTCAAAATGTATTTCCGTGAGAGCCATATTATATTATTTAACACTGAATACAACTAAATGTGTGCATTTTTAAGTAAGACCAACATTTTTAGAGTATAATAAGTCTCTCTGGGGACATCTCTGCGCTGCTGATCCGCCTCCGCTTGGGATGGTTTCCTGCTGGCTCCGCTGTGAACGGGACTCTCGCTGCTGTGTTGGATCCGCTTTGGACTGGACTCTCGCGACTGTGTTGGATCCATTGTGGATTGAACTTTCACAGTATCATGTTAGACCCGCTCGACATCCATTGCTTTCCTCCTCTCCAAGGTTCTCATAGTCATCATTGTCACCGACGTCCCACTGGGTGTGAGTTTTCCTTGCCCTTATGTGGGCCTACCGAGGATGTCGTAGTGGTTTGTGCAGCCCTTTGAGACACTAGTGATTTAGGGCTATATAAGTAAACATTGATTGATTGATTGATTATTCTTTTTAATAACATTGTTATTCTGAAGCTAACCAATAATAAATCAAATGTCATGTCTGTTGATCATGTTTTTGTTTGGCCATGTGCTGTTTGTCCTTTGGACTCTTTAAGTTCCTGTTTTTTTCCACTCCCTGGTCTGGTTTCCTTGGTTACTCATTTTGTCCACCTGTCTCTGGTGGACAAAATGCCCGCTCACCTGCTTCCCGAGCACTAATCAGAGGCAGTATTTAAGCTCGTCTTTGCCAGTCAGTCAGCCTGTGCTGATTTGTTTCATGCCTTACCATAGTTTCGTGCTTCATGCCATGTCAAGTAAGTTTTGTTTGATTTATGTTCATAGTCTGTTTATGCGTTAGCTTTGTTTTTTTAGCCCAAGTTGTGCCTCCGCTGTGAGCGATTTTTGTTTGTATATTTTTTTTAGTTAAAATTCAATCATGTTTTTACCTAAATGCCATGTCCCGAGTAGTCCGTCTGCCTTCCTGGGAGAACGACCCTGTGACATAAAATACTTCTTACCATTAACAGGTGCGGTAGAAAACGGATGGATGGATTTAAATGCATGAGAATGTTTTCTATTTTGCACGTTATTTTTAGCACTGTGATTACCAGCGAAATTATTCATAAGTATCGCGTTAAGCAATGTCAGCTAAGATTTATCTGAGAGCCAGATGCAGTCATCAAAAGAGCCACATCTGGCTCTAGAGCCATAGGTTCCCTACCCCTGCACTAGACACTGATGGTTAGCTGTGTATAGGATATGGAAGACTTGTATTCATCAATCAATCAATCAATCAATGTTTATTTATATAGCCCCAAATCACAAATGTCTCAAAGGACTGCACAAATCATTACGACTACAACATCCTCGGAAGAACCCACAAAAGGGCAAGGAAAACTCACACCCAGTGGGCAGGGAGAATTCACATCCAGTGGGACGCCAGTGACAATGCTGACTATGAGAAACCTTGGAGAGGACCTCAGATGTGGGCACCCCCCCCCTCTAGGGGACCGAAAGCAATGGATGTCGAGCGGGTCTAACATGATACTGTGAAAGTTCAATCCATAGTGGCTCCAACAAGGCCGCGAGAGTTCAGTTCAAAGCGGATCCAAGACAGCAGCGAGAGTCCCGTCCACAGGAAACCATCTCAAGCGGAGGCGGATCAGCAGCGTAGAGATGTCCCCAACCCATACAGGCGAGCGGTCCATCCCAAAATGACAAAATTACGTTGTTGCAATGCGGGTTTTTACAAATAGTAACAGAAGTCAATCAATCAATGTTTATTTATATAGCCCTAAATCACTAGTGTCTCAAAGGGCTGCACAAACCACAACAAAAAGTGTAATGAAAAACAAAAAAATTGTAATAATTACTACATACTGCTCATTAACGTGTATAGATAGGATATATAATACAAAAACAAAAAACATTAACATCTGTATTGCACACCATTATTTATATTTATTTGTAATGATTCATGCAGTATTACATTATATTTTTGCTGTGGATTCAGTCCAAGGTACTTTGCTGTTTTAAGTAATAAGGCTCGGTATCCTGGCCAATTTACTAAATGGAATGCAGCTGAGATAGGCTCCGGCACCCCCCGAAAACCCAAAAGGGACATGCGGTAGAAAATATATGGTTGGATGGATATGATTTCAATTCATAAGGCTCCATGACTTGATTTAATTCGATTTGATCTGCTCTGAGATAATGTAAGTCTATTACAAAATATAAATGTGCTTTATTTCTTTTTGTCACTCAGCCTTCCCGGTAAGGTTTATTCAGGTGTACTGGAGAGGAAGCTACGCCGGATAGTCCAACCTCGGATTCAGGAGGAACAGTGTGGTTTTCGTCCTGGTCGTGGAACTGTGGACCAGCTCTATACTCTGGGCAGGGTTCTTGAGGGTGCATGGGAGTTTGCCCAACCAGTCTACATGTGCTTTGTGGACTTGGAGAAGGCATTGGACCGTGTACCCAGGAAGTCCTGTGGGGAGTGCTCAGAGAGTATGGGGTATCGGACTGTCTTATTGTGGCGGTCCACTCCCTGTATGATCAGTGTCAGAACTTGGTCCGCATTGCCGGCAGTAAGTCGGACACGTTTCCAGTGAGGGTTGGACTCCGCCAAGGCTGTCCTTTGTCACCCATTCTGTTCATAACTTTTATGGACAGAATTTCTAGGCGCAGTCAAGGCGTTGAGGGGTTCCGGTTTGGTGACCGCAGGATTAGGTCTCTGCTTTTTGCAGATGATGTGGTCCTGATGGCTTCATCTGGCCGGGATCTTCAGCTCTCACTGGATCGGTTCGCAGCCGAGTGTGAAGCGACCGGATTAAGAATCCGCACCTCCAAGTCTGAGTCCATGGTTCTCGCCCGGAAAAGGGTGGAATGCCATCTCCGGGTTGGGGAGGAGACCCTGCCCCAAGTGGAGGAGTTCAAGTACCTAGGAGTCTTGTTCACGAGTGAGGGAAGAGTGGATCGTGAGATCGACAGGCGGATCGGTGCGGCGTCTTCAGTAATGCGGACGTTGTACCGATCCGTTGTGGTGAAGAAGGAGCTGAGCCGGAAGGCAAAGCTCTCAATTTACCGGTCGATCCACGTTCCCATCCTCACCTATGGTCATGAGCTTCGGGTCATGACCGAAAGGATAAGATCACGGGTACAAGCGGCCCAAATGAGTTTCCAGGTCTCTCCCTTAGAGATAGGGTGAGAAGCTCTGCCATCCGGGAGGAACTCAAAGTAAAGCCGCTGCTCCTCCACATGGAGAGGAGCCAGATGAGGTGGTTCGGGCATCTGGTCAGGATGCCACCCGAAAGCCTCCCTAGGGAGGTGTTTAGGGCACGTCCAACCGGTAGGAGGCCACGGGGAAGACCCAGGACACGTTGGGAAGACTATGTCTCCCGGCTGGCCTGGGAACGCCTCGGGATCCCTTGCTTCACTGATTCCAGTATTTGGCGAGCAGCATTTTGTCCTACTAATTTTACATTTTACATTCATAACTTTCTCCGACTTTCTCAGACGTGATTTAGGCCACTTCTTTTTCTGTCTCATTTTGTCCACCAAACTTATAACGTTGTGCATGAATGCATAAAGGTGAGTTTTGTTGATGTTATTGACTTGTGTGGAGTGCTAATCAGACATGTTTGGTCACTGCTTGACTGTAGGCTAATCGATGCTAACATGCTTTTTAGGCTAGCTGTATGTACATATTGCATCATTTGTAGCTATATTTGAGCTCATTTAGTTTCCTTTAAGTCCTCATAATTCAATTTATATCTCATGACATAATAATAATGCATATGTTCCTTCTTGACTGCACTTAAATGTAGAATATATGTAGAATATGTTTATATTAGTCATATATTATATATGTTATATATTATTTATTATTATTATTGTTTATTGTGAGTGAACTGTGGTGCTGAATTTCCCCCATGGATCAATAAAGTACTTTCTTTTCTATTCTATTCTATTCTATTCTATTCTATGACACTATCTGTAAGTAATATGGTTTTTACATTTTTGCGGCTCCAGACAGATTTGTTTTTGTATTTTTAGTCCAATATGGCTCTTTCAACATTTTGGGTTGCCGACCCCTGTGATAGAGTGATTGGAGTACATACTTGTTGGTCACAAAAACATTCATGAAGTTTGGTTCTTTTTATGAGGGTTTGTGGTCAGATGAAACCAAAATTGAGCTGTTTGGCCACAATACCCTGCAATATGTCAATCAATTAATCAATGTTTATTTATATAGCCCTAAATCACAAATGTCTCAAAGGACTGCACAAATCATTACGACTACGACATCCTCGGAAGAACCCACAAAAGGGCAAGGAAAACTCACACCCAGCGGATCCAAGACAGCAGCGAGAGTCCCGTCCACAGGAAACCATCCCAAGCGGAGGCGGATCAGCAGCGTAGAGATGTCCCCAACCGATACACAGGCGAGCGGTCCATCCTGGGTCCCGACAAGCGGTCCATCCTGGGTCTCGACTCTGGACAGCCAGTACTTCATCCATGGTCATCGGACCGGACGCCCTCCACAAGGGAGGGGGGACATAGGAGAAAAAAGAAAAGAAGCGGCAGATCAACTGATCTAAAAAGGAGGTCTATTTTAAGGCTAGAGTATACAGATGAGTTTTAAGGTGAGACTTAAATGCTTCTACTGAGGTGGCATCTCGAACTGTTACCGGGAGGGCATTCCAGAGTACTGGAGCCCGAACGGAAAACGCTCTATAGCCCGCAGACTTTTTTGGGGCTTTAGGAATCACTAATAAGCCGGAGTCTTTTGAAGGCAGATTTCTTGCCGGGACATATGGTACAATACAATCGGCAAGATAGGATGGAGCTAGACCGTGTAGTATTTTATACGTAAGTAGTAAAACCTTAAAGTCACATCTTAAGTGCACAGGAAGCCAGTGCAGGTGAGCCAGTATAGGTATATATGTATGTATATATGTATATAAAGGTATATACAGTATAGGTATATATGTATGTATATATGTATATAAAGGTATATACAGTATAGGTATATATGTATGTATATATGTATATAAAGGTATATACAGTATAGGTATATATGTATGTATATATGTATATAAAGGTATATACAGTATAGGTATATATGTATGTATATATGTATATAAAGGTATATACAGTATAGGCGTAATGTGATCAAACTTTCTTGTTCTTGTCAAAAGTCTAGCAGCCACATTTTGTACCAACTGTAATCTTTTAATGCTAGACATGGGGAGACCCGAAAATAATACGTTACAGTAATTGAGACAAGACGTAACAAACGCATGGATAATGATCTCAGCGTCTTTAGTGGACAGAATGGAGCGAATTTTAGCGATATTACGGAGATGAAAGAAGGCCGTTTTAGTAACGCTTTTAATGTGTGCCTCAAAGGAGAGAGTTGGGTCGAAGATAATACCCAGATTATTTACCGAGTCACCTTGTTTTATTATTTGGTTGTCAAATGTTAAAGTTGTATTATTAAATAGAGGTCGGTGTCTAGCAGGACCGATAATCAGCATTTCCGTTTTTTTGGTGTTAAGTTGCAAAAAATTAGCGGACATCCATTGTTTAATTTCATTAAGACACGCCTCCAGCTGACTACAATCCGGCGTGTTGGTCAGCTTTAGGGGCATGTAGAGTTGGGTGTCATCAGCATAACAGTGAAAGCTAACACCGTATTTGCGTATGATGTCACCTAGCGGCAGCATGTAGATGTTGAAGAGTGCAGGGCCAAGGACCGAACCCTGGGGAACTCCACACGTTACCTTAACGTAGTCCGAGGTCACATTGTTATGGAAGACACACTGCATCCTGTCAGTAAGATAAGAGTTAAACCAAGACAGGGCTGAGTCTGACATACCAATTCGTGTTTTGATACGCTCTAATAAAATATTATGATCGACGGTATCGAAAGCAGCGCTAAAATCGAGGAGCAGCAACATAGATGACGCATCAGAACTGCCTCAATTGACTTGTGGCAGTTACTGTATAGTCAAACTATTGAAGGAAATTCTGTTCAAGTCCCTGCGGTTCAACCCCACCAAACTAACATTAAAGCAATGAGTTACATCTCTTTACATCCTAAAAAAATGTGTAAGCTTTTTATCCATTAAAAAATATAAGCACTCCTCTATGGTTGGAATGACACATTTCATGCACCTGACATCTTTTCCAACTGATGATGTTCCATGATGGTGTTGGTCCTGGCACACTTTGTGCACTTATATCTGCTGTGGATTATTCCGCTTGGCCAGACGGATTTAGGTTTGGCACGACAGACTGAGGATGCATGTGCCCCAGCACCAGCACCCCCCCCCCCCTCTCGCTGCTCACCCGGTCAGCCAACGCTGATAATACTATCTGCAAACAGAAGGACTTTAATCTGCTTCCACACTTGTGGTTGAAACCTCATGCAAGTTAAAATCATTCCATCACAATATTTGATCGTTGCATCAGTGACAAGATTTACGAACCTGGTAACTTCAGACGGGGATACAGTGGGGGCAAAAAAAGTATTTAGTCAGCCAGCAATTGTGCAAGTTCTCCCACTTCAAATGATGACAGAGGTCTGTCATTTTCATCATAGGTACACTTCAACTGTGAGAGACAGAATGTGAAAAAAAAATCCAGGAATTTTAAAGAATTTATTTGTAAATGATGGTGGAAAATAAGTATTTGGTCAACCATTCAAAGCTCTCACTGATGGAAGGAGGTTTTGGCTCCAAAATCTCACAATACATGGCCCCATTCATTCTTTCCTTAACACGGATCAATCGTCCAGAAAAACAGCCCCAAATTTCCACCCCCATGCTTCACAGTAGGTATGGTGTTCTTGGGATGCAACTCAGTATTCTTCTTCCTGCAAACACGACCAGTTGAGTTTATACCAAAATGGATACATGGATGATACAGCAGAGGATTGGGAGAATGTCATGTGGTCAGATGAAACCAAAATAGAACTTTTTGGTATAAACTCAACTCCTCGTGTTTGGTAGAGCGCGCTGACATCTAGAGAGGAAGAAGAATAAATAGATGAATTTTGCTGTACAAAACACTATATTATTATTTATTGAGTGAATGTTTGGAGCATTCACACGATGAGACAATAAATACGCTTGTATAGGCGTATAAAGAGGAATGTGTCACAACAATTACTGCAGTAGGGGGAACACAACGAGACAAAGGTTCCACACATTCATTCCACAAAATCTCACGATACATGGCCCCATTCATTCTTTCCTTAACACGGATCAATCGTCCTGTCCCCTTAGCAGAAAAACAGCCCCAAAGCATGATGTTTCCACCCCCATGCTTCACAGTAGGTATGGTGTTCTTGGGATGCAACTCAGTATTCTTCTTCCTCCAAACACGACCAGTTGAGTTTATACCAAAATGGATACATGGATGATACAGCAGAGGATTGGGAGAATGTCATGTGGTCAGATGAAACCAAAATAGAACTTTTTGGTGTAAACTCAACTCGTGGTGTTTGGAGGAAGAAGAATACTGAGTTGCATCCCAAGAACACCAAACCTACTGTGAAGCATGGGGGTGGAAACATCATGCTTTGGGGCTGTTTTTCTGCTAAGGGGACAGGACGATTGATCCGTGTTAAGGAAAGAATGAATGGGGCCATGTATCGTGAGATTTTGAGCCAAAACCTCCTTCCATCAGTGAGAGCTTTGAATGGTTGACCAAATACTTATTTTCCACCATCATTTACAAATAAATTCTTTAAGATTCCTGGATTTTTTTTCTCCACACTCTCACAGTTGAAGTGTACCTATGATGAAAATTACAGACCTCTGTCATAATTTGAAGCGGGGAAACTTGCACAAACGCTGGCTGACTAAATACTTTTTTTGCCCCTCTGTATATTGTGGAAAAAAATCACACAGCAGCTGCGAATGAGCTTCACTCATCAGCTCACCCTGCTTCTGTGTCGCTGCTGCTGAACCAAGACATTTTTTTCCTCCTCCTGCCTCATTAATGGAATTGGCAATTATCGTTTAATTCAAAATGAGCCTTTTGCCTAATGCATTTTAGCCATTAGAGTTGGAATCGGTTATTAATTTGGTGTCTTTTTTTGTAAGTGTTGGATTATAATGCAAACAAAAAAAATCGTAGTTAGCTGGGCTCATAATGCAAAGTTGGCACGTCATTAAATTCAACCACAAAATTAATGAGTCATTCTGTTGGATGACACACTGATCACATCACCAAAAATAAACCTTATTAATTAGGATATGTTTCAAGTACAACAAAACACAGCCACGGAGAAAAATAGTGCAAGGGGAAGTTGGTGAGTTTTCCCCATTGTTAAAAGTGCAAGCCCACTTCAGTCGTGGATGTGGTGGTGTTTTGTCTTGCATGGGACAGGGGTCGGCAACCCGCGGCTCTTTGATCACTCTGGTGTGGCTCAGCTGTAAACTTGCCGACATTCCCGAATTTACCGGGAGATTTGTGACCTTGGTGCCTTTCCCTAAAATTCTCTGAGGTTTGCAAACTGCGACTTTCACTTGGACAGCAACATTGAGGGCGGTCCGTGTTGGTAATATCCATAACATCTTCTAATACATGTAGCTGTGCCCGCTGTTTTACACAACAATATGTGCGTGCCAGCCGGTTACGTATTGTGTGAAACCTTTATTACAATCCTCAAGCGATTGCAAGGCATACTTTTTCAACAGCCACGCAGGTTACACTGAGGGTTGTGATATAAACAACTTTAACACTCTTACTAATATGCGCCACGCTGTGAACCACACCAAACAAGAATGACAAACACATTTCGGGAAAACATCCGCACTGTAACACAACATAAACACAACATAACAAATGCCCAGAATCATCAATCAATCAATCAATGTTTATTTATATAGCCCCAAATCACAAATGTCTCAAAGGACTGCACAAATCATTACGGCTACAACATCCTCGGAAGAACCCACAAAAGGGCAAGGAAAACTCACACCCAGTGGGCAGGGAGAATTCACATCCAGTGACAATGCTGACTATGAGAAACCTTGGAGAGGACCTCAGATGTGGACATTTCCTATCTTCACAATAAAAGCCCTGCTTCATGCTGCCTGCGCTAACTAAATACAGAGTCTCGGAAAGCTGGCGTGCACAAGTGATGTGCACGCCAGCTTTCTGAGGGATCGCTTGTGCACGCCAGTTTTCCGAGACTCTGTATTTAGTTAGCGCAGGCAGCATGAAGCAGGGCTTTTATTGTGAAAATAGGAAATGTGCAGTCGGCCTTTAGAGTTTTGACGGAAGGTACGGCGCGAGAGTCTGTTGAAATAAAAAGTGTTTCTGGCCTTCCTCTCGGTCATATTTTCATAATAATGATCTTGCAGCAGCCAGCGTCATCTCACAAGACCCTCGGGTGCCGTGAATGTCATTTAAGTGACGTCTTGGTGAAGATTGATGATCACTCATTTTTAGGTCTATTTTTTTTAAAAGCCTGGCTGGAGATCGACTGACACACCCCCCGCGGTCGACTGGTAGCTCGCCATCGACGTAATGGGCACCCATGTTCTAGATTTTCCAATGTGGGCATTATACCACCTGATCTGGATACAAAGTGGTTTTCAAATTTGCACTTTCTTGGCCCGCTTGAAGCCTCGTCATGATCTATGATGATTGGATGAAAATTGATCTGTTTTAACTCAATTTTATTGTCTCTCTTTACCCAGATTGCGTGGTGTGGCTAACGCCGTCGAGGTGCCATGGCTCTCGTCCAGGCTTTTCCTGTTACTGACCACCCCGATCCCAGTCTCGACGCCCAGCAGTGCCAGCCGTTACCATCTCAGTCATCCCCCGCCTCCTGCAGCACGACCACAGCAGCCATGGGTTCTGTAAGTAGTCTGATATCGGGCCGCACGTACCAAGAGAGGCACTGCCGAGCCGCCAGCGAGTTCACCGCCAAGGCTCGGCGCTCCACGCCAGCTACCAGCTGCTTCCGGCTCCAGGACAACACGCTTGGCAGCGGAAGCTCCTTAGAGCAACTTCTGGTGATCAACAAGCAGGCGCAGCCCCAGGCAAAGATTCTACCTCCACCTCTGCCCACCAAGAAGCAGCCTCGGCCGGGAAACTCCGCGGAGGGCGGAAGCTCAACAACCGCTGGTGGAATGAATAAGAACTTAGGGTGTGTGAGCAATGACATGGTAGTCGGGGACTGGAACGACAACCTGGTCGTGGCCACTGCGAGTCCCTGCAGCGACTCAGAGGACCAAAAGGACAACAGGACTTTGAATGGGAACATCGGAGGACCTCCTCCAAAGCTCATCCCAGTTTCTGGACAGTTGGAGAAGGCAAGTAAAGTCAATTTTGCTTTTAGTTTCACTCTCAAACATTTCAGTGTTTTCAGGATAACATAAACAAGGGTAAAGACTAGGCATGCCATGGTTTTATGCTGCTGATTCTCATATCAATCATCAGTGAGTGAGATCCGCTGATGCTAATACACTCAAAGTTCGATACAACGCGGTCTTCAGAATCCATTAAATCCTGATGGTGTTATTCCCATATAACTTTTTTAAATCTTTACCTCCATTTTCTCTGTTTATCTCTATATTTACCTTCATGCGCTCCTTTTCGCTCCATCTTTACCTTCATGCTCTCCTTTTCTCTCCATTTTGCCATCATTCTCTCCTTCTCTCTCCATCTTTACCTCCAATCTCTCCTTTTATATCTATCTTTACCTTCACTTTCTCCTTTTCCCTCCATCTTTACCTTTATTCACTCCTATTCTCCCCATCTTTACCTTTTTTCTCTGTTTCTCTCCATATTTACCTCCATTCCCTCCGTTTTTCTCCATCTTTACCTCCATTCCCTCCTTTTCTCTCCATCTTTACCTCATTATATCAGTTTCTCTCAATCTTTACCTCCATTGTCTCGTTCTCTCTCCTTCTTTACCTTCATTCTCTCATTTTATATCCATCTTTACCTTCTTTCTCATTTTCTATTTTTTACCTTCGTTCTCTCCTTTTCTTTCAGTCTTCCTCCTTTTCTCTCCGTTTTTATTTTTGTTCTCAACTTTTCTCTCTATCTTTATGTCAATAAGGGACGGCGTGGCACAGTGGTAGAGTGGCCGTGCGCAACCCGAGGGTGACCGGTTCAAATCCCACCTAGAACCAACCTCGTCACGTCCGTTGTGTCCTGAGCAAGACACTTCACCCTTGCTCCTGATGGGTGCTGGTTGGCGCCTTGCATGGCAGCTCCCTCCATCAGTGTGTGAATGTGTGTGTGAATGGGTAAATGTGGAAGTAGTGTCAAAGCGCTTTGAGTACCTTGAAGGTAGAAAAGCGCTATACAAGTACAACCCATTTATTTATTTAAATGTTTTTTTTTAATAATTCAACAAAATGATCCCAATTTCTGTGGTGGATACAGTCTAGGGCAGGGGTGCCCATTACGTCGATGGCGAGCTACCAGTCGACCGCGGGGGGTGTGTCAGTCGATCTCCAGCCAGGCTTTTAAAAAAAATAGACCTAAAAATGAGTGATCATCAATCTTCACCAAGACGTCACTTAAATGACATTCACGGTACCGGAGGGTCTTGTGAGATGACGCTGGCTGCTGCAAGATCATTATTATGAAAATATGACCGAGAGGAAGGCCAGAAACACTTTTTATTTCAACAGACTCTCGCGCCGTACCTTCCGTCAAAACTCTAAAGGCCGACTGCACATTTCCTATCTTCACAATAAAAGCCCTGCTTCATGCTGCCTGCGCTAACTAAATACAGTCTCGGAAAACTGGCGTGCACAAGCGATCCCTCAGAAAGCTGGCGTGCACATCACTTGTGCACGCCAGCTTTCCGAGACTCTTATTTTGTTAGCGCAGGCAGCATGAAGCGGGGCTTTTATTGTGAAGATAGGAAATGTGCAGTCGGCCTTTAGAGTTTTGACGGAAGGGACGGCGCGAAAGTCTGTTGAAATAAAAAGTGTTTCTCGCCTTCCTCTCGGTCATTTTTTCATAATAATGAACTGGCAGCAGCCAGCGTCATCTCACAAGACCCTCGGGTGCCGTGAATGTCAATCAAGCAAGCTACGGAATTTGCCGCCAATGTTTTTTCTTGTAAAGTGTATGGAAGCTGGATGAATTAGATGCCAAAAACCAACCACTTTCATGTGGTATTGTACAGAAAGGACCACTTTTTTTCTCCTCCATTTGAAAATGTGGGCGTTATCATCATTACTGTCTGATTCCAATCAATGCAAGTCATCAGAATCAGGTAATACACCAACTTATATTCTTGTCTTTGTGAAAGAAAGACATCTATATGTGTTACACATGCTTGTATTATCATTAAACACATTTAACTTGTTTACAAAAATGTCTCTTTCATAAATAAATAAATATAAATGATATATATAAATGAGGTAGATCCCCTCGAGTTGGTCAATTGAAAAGTAGCTCGCCTGCAGAAAAAGTGTGGGCACCCCTGGTCTAGGGCAGGGGTAGGGAACCTATGGCTCTAGAGCCAGATGTGGCTCTTTTAATGACTGCATCTGGCTCTCAGATTAATTTTAGCTGACATTGCTTAACAGGATAAGTAATGAATAATTCCACTCCTAATCAGTGTTAAAAATAACGTTCAAAATATAAAAAATTCTCATGCGTTTTTATCCATCCATCCGTTTTCTACCGCACCTGTTCAAGATGTCAAGAATGGTAAGAAGTAATTTATTGATTATTAGTTAGCTTCAGAATAAAAATGTTATTAAAATGAATAACAGACGTCCATCCAGCCATTTTCTAGCGTTTATTCCCTTTGGGGTCGCGGGCGGAAGGCGGGGTACACCCTGGACAAGTCGCCCCTCATCGCAGGGCCATATATATATACACATATACATGGAGTCGATGTCGAGTCGTGGGACACCCGGGGATTCGCGGCCATAATATATATACATACATATATGTACATATATACATGTATATGTATATATGTACATATACATATATATTATACAGTATGTATATTAATCCATCCATTTTCTACCGCTTCACCCATCTATATGTATATATGTATTCATATACATATATATGTACATCAATATATGTATGTATATGCATATGTGTATATATATGCGGGGTTTCCCACACATTCATTTATTTGTGGCGGCCCTCCACGAAAGAAATACGGGAGAGATAAGGGATTTTCCAGAATTATCCTAGTAAATGTGTCTAATAACATTTGAATCGCTCACACTGCCGTCGCCTGGAGCCGTCGCCTTTTCATTTTTATTTATTTTTTATAGTACTTTACTCTAACTTTCCTCATCCACAAATCTTTCATCCTCGCTCAAATTAATGGGGAAATCGTCGCTTTCGCGGTCCGAATAGTTCTTCCTGCTGGTGGCTATGATTATAAACAAGGTTCAGATGTGAGGAGCCCTACAACCAGTGATGTCACGCGCACATCGTCTGCTACTTCCGGTACAGGCAAGGCTTTTTTATTAGCGACCAAAAGTTGCAAACTTTATCGTCGATGTTCTCTACTAAATCCTTTCAGCAAAAATATGGCAATATCGCGAAATGATCAAGTATGACACATAGAATGGACCTGCTATCCCCGTTTAAATAAGAACATCTCATTTCAGTAGGCCTTTAAAACACACATCAGCAAAACTCTGACAATAATGAGTTTAAATTGTCATCATCAATTACAGCCTTGTGAGAGCTTCTCATTGAAAGACCAATGAAGCAATTATGCAGAAGTTGGCCTCCTGCAGCATGTTCTTGACAGATTTATGACAGTTACCTCAGCTTTCTATTTGCTATTAATTCCATTCAACCATAAAAAAAAGGTCCAGGACTAGGCCTGAGAGAATCAAATGGATCATTTGACAGCTACTAACCTTGCACGCTCTTTGTTGATCAATGTCAGAGAAGATACGAGAATAGACGTGTGATGAGATTTCTACCCGCTAGCACAGCTGAGCTTGTATTATTTGCCAACGCTATAATCATTTTCTTCTTTCAGAACATGGAGAAAGTGCTGATCCGTCCAACAGCGTTCAAGCCTGTCGTTCCCAAGAATCGCCATTCCGTGCATTACCTGTCCCCACGGCCAGGGGGCAGCAGTCTGTCAGAAAGCCAGGGCAGCCTCAACCTCCTCCTGCCACTCTCAGCATCCGGTGGTGCCAACGGGCCCGGCGGCGGCGGCGGCGGCGCTTCTGAAGAGAAGCGCGACTCCTACTGCGGGGGGCGCAACGCTCGAAGCAGCCAGTCCTGCTCCATGTCGGACTCCGGGAGGAACTCTCTCTCCAGCCTTCCCACTCACAGCAGCACAGGCTACAGTTTGGCCCCCAGTGAAGGCTCCAGTTCGGGCTCGGGCTCCGGGGGCCAGTTGGAGCCAGGGCAGGCTCTGGTTCGAAACATTTCAGGTGGAATCAATGGACACGGTCACTCAGACAGTGGACGCTCGTCATCCAGTAAGAGCACTGGGTCCGGGTCGATAAGCGGGCGCGGGCAGCCCCTGTCCGACAGCGGCTCATGCGGCCACTCGTCGCCGCCGGCGGAGGCCTACGAGGTGGTGGTGAAGGACCTGGAGGAAAAGCTGAGGGAGCGCGACATGGAGCTTCAGCATCTGAGGGAAAACCTGGATGAGAACGAAGCGGCCATCTGCCAGGTGAGACCTAAAGAAATCGAACCAAAATATGAAGAGACGGTAATGAGCTCCATGTTTTGTTGTCAAAGGTTTATGAGGAGAAGCAACGTCGCTGTGAGAGAGAGATGGAAGAGCTGAGACAAAATTGTGCCACCAAGATGAAGCATGCCTCCCAGAAGGCCCAGAGGGCTCAGCAAGTCTTACAGTTACAGGTGCTTTATTTACTCCAAGCCTATAATCATTTGGATGTTTTTTTAATTTTATGTAACCTTGGGAGACATTGATTATGTCCATCAATCCATGCATCTTCTTCCGCTTATCCGAGGTCGGGTCGCGGGGGCAGCAGCCTAAGCAGGGAAACCCAGACTTCCCTCTCCCCAGCCACTTCGTCTAGCTCTTCCCGGGGGATCCCGAGGCGTTCCCAGGCCAGCCGGGAGACATAGTCTTCCCAACGTGTCCTGGGTCTTCCCCGTGGCCTCCTACCAGCTGGACGTGCCCTAAACACCTCCCTAGGGAGGCGTTCGGGTGGCATCCTGACCAGATGCCCGAACCACCTCATCTGGCTCCTCTCAATGTGGAGGAGCAGCGGCTTTACTTTGAGTTCCTCCCGGATGGCAGAGCTTCTCACCCTATCTCTAAGGGAGAGACCTGGAAACTCATTTGGGCCGCTTGTACCCGTGATCTTATCCTTTCGGTCATGACCCAAAGCTCATGACCATAGGTGAGGATGGGAACGTAGATCGACCGGTAAATTGAGAGCTTTGCCTTCCGGCTCAGCTCCTTCTTCACCACAACGGATCGGTACAACGTCCGCATTACTGAAGACGCCGCACCGATCCGCCTGTCGATCTCACGATCCACTCTTCCCTCACTCGTGAACAAGACTCCTAGGTACTTGAACTCCTCCACTTGGGGCAGGGTCTCCTCCCCAACCCGGAGATGGCATTCCACCCTTTCCCGAGAACCATGGACTCGGATTTGGAGGTGCTGATTCTCATTCCGCCCACTTCACACTCGGCCGCGAACCGATCCAGTGAGAGCTGAAGATCCCGGTCAGATGAAGCCATCAGGACCACATCATCTGCTTTTTGCAGACGATGTGGTCTCGTGGGATCACATTGATTATGTTTGCTTCATAAATGTAAAGCAAGTTGCATTAAAGGGGAACATTATCACCAGACCTATGCAAGCGTCAATATATACCTTGATGTTGCAGAAAAAAAGACCATATATTTTTTTAACCGATTCCCGAACTCTAAATGGGTGAATTTTGGCAAATTAAACGCCTTTCTGTTTATCGGTCTTTTAGCGATGACGTCAGAACGTGACGTCACGGAGGTAACACACCCGCCATTTTCATTTTCACATTACAAACACCGGGTCTCAGCTCTGTTATTTTCCGTTTTTTCGACTATTTTTTGGAACCTTGGAGACATCATGCCTCGTGGGTGTGTTGTCGGAGGGTGTAACAACACTAACAGGGAGGGATTCAAGTTGCACCACTGGCAAGAAATCTGCCGCCAGACCCCCATTGAATGTACCAGAGTGTCTTCACATTTGACCGGCGATGCTGAGACAGACATGGCACAGAGATGTATGGATAACCTGCAGATGCATTTGCAACCATTAAGTCAACGAAATCACAAAGGTGAGTTTTGTTGATGTTGTTGACTTATGTGCTAATCAGACATATTTGGTCACGGCATGACTGCCAGCTAATCGATGCTAACATGCTACGCTAATTGATGCTAACATGCTATTTACACTAGCTGTATGTACATTTGAAACTAGATACCCACATTTAGTGCGAAACAAACACTTACCAATCGACGGATTTAAGTTGCTCCAGTGTCACAAGATGCGAAAGTCCCGATCGTTTGGTCCGCACATTTTACCGGCGATGCTAATAAGGCAGCCATGCTATGGGCCACTTCATTAGGTACACCCACGCTATGGCGTCAATAGCTATTCGCTCAATAGCTTCAATTTCGTTTTCGCTATCTGCCTCCATACTCTGACCATCTGTTTCAATACATGCGTAATCTGTTGATTCGCTTAAGCCGCTGAAATCCGAGTTTGAATCCGAGCTAATGTCGCTATATCTTGCTGTGGTAACCGCCATGTTGTTTGTATTGGCAGCACTGTGTGACGTCACAGGGAAATGGATAGTGGTTTCGAAGATAGCGAAAATAAGGCACTTTAAAGCTTTATTTAGGGATATTCCGGGGCTGGTAAAATTTTGAAAAAAACTTCAAAAAAATACAACAAGCCACTGGGAACTGATTTTTATTGTTTTTAACCCTTTTGAAATTGTGATAATGTTCCCCTTTAAGGAACGTCTTGTGGTTACATCTTACACAATTCACCATATCTGAAAAGGTATCAGAAGAAGCAAACCTTATATTTAATTCATGTATTTTACTGGTAATTAATTCACACCATAACTTTTACATGTTTAAAATAAAGGTCTACTGAAAGGAGATGTTCTTATTTAAACGGGGATAGCAGGTCCATTCTATGTGTCATACTTGATCATTTCGCGATATTGCCATATTTTTGCTGAAAGGATTTAGTAGAGAACATCGACGATAAAGTTCGCAACTTTTGGTCGCTAATAAAAAAGCCTTGCCTGTACCGGAAGTAGCAGACAATGTGGCGTGACGTCACGGGTTGTAGAGCTCCTCACATCCTCTATAATCATGGCCACCAGCAGCGAGAGCGATTCAGACAGAGAAAACAACAATTTCCCCATTAATTTGAGCGAGGATAAAAGATTTGTGGCTGACGATATTGATAGTGAAGGACTAGAAAAAAATAAATAAAATAAAGTTTTTAAAAAAAGGCGATTGTATTGGGAGCGATTCAGATGTTTTTAGACACATTTACTAGGAAATCCCTTATCTTTCTATTGTGTTGCTAGTGTTTTAGTGAGTTAAATAGTCAGAAGGGTGTGTTGATGCCAGTGTCTCAGGGCAGTCACGGCAGCTGCATGGACCGCGCAAGCGCCGCAGATCTCCGGTAAGAGGCGACTTTTTACCACAATTTTCTCACCGAAACCTGCCGGTTAACAAGTGGTCGGAATCCATGTTGGCTTGACCGCTCTGATCCATAGTAAAGCGTCACCTTCGGGAATTTTAAACAACACAGTGTGTTTGTGTGGCTAAAGGCTAAAGCTTCCCACCTCCATCTTTCTACTTTGACTTCTCCATTATTAATTGAACAAATTGCAAAAGATTCAGCAACACAGATGTCCAGAATACTGTGTGATTATGCGATGAAAGGAGATGACTTTTAGCCGCAAGTGGTGCTTGACTAATATGTCTCCTCCAACTCGAGACGTCACAAACACACGTCATCATACACGTCATTATTCCGCGACGTTTTCAACAGGAAACTCCGTGGGAAATTTAAAATTGTAATTTAGTAAACTAAAAAGGCCGTATTGGCATGTGTTGCAATGTTAATATTTCATCATTGATATATAAACTATCAGACTGTGTGGTCGCTAGTAGTGGCTTTCAGTAGGCCTTTAAAGGGAAACATTATCAAAATTTCAAAAGGGTTAAAAACAATAAAAATCAGTTCCCAGTGGCTTGTTGTATTTTTTGAAGTTTTTTTCAAAATGTTACCGGTCTCGGAATATCCCTAAATAAAGCTTTAAAGTGCCTTATTTTCGGCTCTCTGCGAAGACACTGGCCATTTCCCTGTGACGTCACACAGTGCTGCCAATGTAAACAAACAATGGGAATACCACAGCAAGATATAGCGACATTAGCTCGGATTCAAACTCGGATTTCAGCGACTTAAGCGATCCAACAGATTACGCATGTATTGAAACAGATGGTTGGAGTATGAAAATATTGAAGAAGAAACTGAAGCTATTGAGCGAATAGCTATTGACGCTATTCATAGCCATAGCATGGCCGAATAGCTGCGTTAGCATCGCCGGTAAAATGTGCGGACCAAACGATCAGGACTTTCGCATCTTTTGACACTGGAGCAACTTAAATCTGTCGATTGGTAAGTGTTTGTTTCGCATTAAATGTGGGTGGAAGGAAACGTAATATAGTTGCAAATGCATCTACAGGTTATCCATACATCTCTGTGCCATGTCTGCTTTAGCACCGCCGGTAAATAGCTTGTTAGCATCGATTAGCGTAGCATGTTAGCATCGATTAGCTGGCAGTCAACATCAACAAAACTCACCTTTGTGATTTAGTTGACTTTATAGTTGCAAATGCATCTGCAGGTTATCCATACATCTCTGTGCCATGTCTGCTTTAGCACCGCCGGTAAATAGCATGTTAGCATTGATTAGCGTAGCATGTTAGCATCGATTAGCTGGCAGTCAACATCAACAAAACTCACCTTTGTGATTTTGTTGACTTTATCGTTGCAAATGCATCTGCAGGTTATCCATACATCTCTGTGCCATGTCTGTCATCGCCGGTCAAATGTGGAGACACTCTGGCACATTCAATGGGGGTCTGGCGGCAGACACTTTGGCATCTTGGGGCCAGTGGTGCAACTTGAATCCCTCCCTGTTAGTGTTGTTACACCCTCCGACAACACACCGTCGAGGCATGATGTCTCCAAGGTTCCAAAAAATAGTCAAATAACATAGCGACAGGTGATTAGGTAACAAGGCCCAGGTGGGCCGTCTACGCACCTGTTGCTGATTTCGAGGCCGGTCCTGGCAACACCCCGCTTCGCTACATGCCCGCAGGCCACGCCCCCTCCACAGTTAGCTTTAGAATAACAATGTTATTACAAAGAAAAGGGCTTCACGGTGGAAGAGGGGTTAGTGCGTCTGCCTCACAATACGAAGATCCTGCAGTTCTGGGTTCAAATCCAGGCTCGGGATCTTTCTGTGTGGAGTTTGCATGTTCTCCCCGTGACTGCGTGGGTTCCCTCCGGGTACTCTGGCTTCCTCCCACTTCCAAAGACATGCACCTGGGGATAGGTTGATTGGCAACACTAAATTGGCCCTAGTGTGTGAATGTTGTCTGTCTATCTGTGTTGGCCCTGCGATGAGGTGGCGACTTGTCCAGGGTGTACCCCGCCTTCCGTCCGATTGTAGCTGAGATAGGCGCCAGCGCCCCCCTGCCACCCCAAGAGGCAATAAGCGGTAGAAAATGGATGGATGGATTACAAAGAATAAGAGACCTATTATACTCTAAAAATGTTGGTCTTACTTAAAAATGCACGCGTTTAGTTGTGTTCAGGGTTAAAAAAATATTTTACGGCTCTTACGGAAATACATTTTAAAATATTTGGCTTCTTGGCTCTCTCAGCCAAAAAGGTTCCCGACCCCTGCTATATGCTATTGTGGGCTTAGCTGTTGTGTAGCTACTAGCTTATAGCCTACCATGTTTACCTTTTGTTAATGACTTGAGACCAACCTTGTGCGCTTTTGGGAGATTATTTTAGTGTTGACTGCAGAAATGCTTGTATCAGAGATTTTAGATGTTACCATGAATTGATTAACGTGGACCCCGACTTAAACAAGTTGAAAAACTTATTGGGGTGTTACCATTTAGTGGTCAATTGTACGGAATATGTACTGTACTGTGCAATCTACTAATAAATGTATCAATCAATAAGATACAAGCAGATATAATGAGATACTTGTTCGTTCTGATATCGAATTGGGGCACCCCGACATGTATTATTCTCGTGTTTGATATTTTTCATTCAACTCCAGTTACTGTATCTGATGGAAATGAGGTTGTTTTTTTTTATCAATAAATCAATCAATGTTTACTTATATAGCCCTAAATCACTAGTGTCTCAAAGGGCTGCACAAACCACCACGACATCCTCGGTAGGCCCACATAAGGGCAAGGAAAACTCACACCCAGTGGGACATCGGTGACAATGATGACTATGAGAACCTTGGAGAGGAGGAAAGCAATGGATGTCGAGCAGGTCTAACATGATACTGTGAAAGTTCAATCCATAATGGATCCAACACAGTCGCGAGAGTCCAGTCCAAAGCGGATCCAACACAGCAGCGAGAGTCCCGTTCACAGCGGAGCCAGCAGGAAACCATCCCAAGCGGAGGCGGATCAGCATCGCAGAGATGTCCCCAGCCGATACACAGGCAAGCAGTACATGGCCACCGGATCGGACCGGACCCCCTCCACAAGGGAGAGTGGGACATAGAAGAAAAAGAAAAGAAACGGCAGAACAACTGGTCTAAAAAGGGAGTCTAAAGGGAGTCTAATTAAAGGCTAGAGTTTTTAAATATCCATCCATCCATCCATTTTCTACCGCTTATTCCCTTTCGGGGTCGCGGGGGGCGCTGGCGCCTATCTCAGCTACAATCGGGCGGAAGGCGGGGTACACCCTGGACAAGTCGCCATCTCATCGCAGGGCCAACACAGATAGACAGACAACATTCACACTCACATTCACACACTAGGGCCCATTTAGTGTTGCCAATCAACCTATCCCCAGGTGCATGTCTTTGGAAGTGGGAGGAAGCCGGAGTACCCGGAGGGAACCCACGCATTCACGGGGAGAACATGCAAACTCCACACAGAAAGATCCCGAGCCTGGATTTGAACCCAGGACTGCAGGACCTTCGTATTGTGAGGCAGACGCACTAACCCCTCTGCCACCGTGAAGTTTTTAAATAATTAAATAATTTTTCTGTTGAAAAAGGGGTGTGGCTGACCACCCGCTTGTGTCCGTGGCTTCTTCAGGTGTTTCAACTGCAGCAAGAGAAAAAGAAGCTCCAGGAGGACTTCTCGTCTCTGCTGCAGGACAGGGAAACCCTGGAGAGGAGGTGTGCCAGCATCCAGCGAGAGCAGACCCAGCTGGGTCCTCGACTGGAGGAGACCAAGTGGGAGGTGGGTCGCATGTTTTTGAAAATGACGGTTCGGCTTGAGTTCTCACTCTCCGGTGACTGCAGGTGTGTCAGAAGTCAGGAGAGATCTCCCTCCTGAAGCAGCAGCTGAAGGAGATGCAGGCAGAGCTCAGCCAGAAGGGCGGCGACATCGTGGTGCTGAGGGCCCAGCTGAGAGAAGCCCGATCGGAGCTGCAGGCCAGCCAGGTTCGCTCTCAGGAGGCCCAGGCGGCGCTGAGGACACGATCTCTGGAGCTGGAGGTCTGCGAGAACGAACTCCAGAGGAGGAAGAGCGAAGCCGAGCTGCTGCGGGAGAAAGTGCTGCGCCTGGAGGAGGAGCTGGTCCGCCTCCGGGACGCTCTGGCCAATCACGGCGGGAGCATGAAGGGTCAGTGCTTGAACCTGACCCTGCAGCAGGGGAGGGGACTGCCGGGGAGGGGCGGCCCCAGTCCTTCTGTGTACCGGGATGTGGAGGACGGTCATCTGGTCTGGGGAGGAGAGAGCGACGAAGCCAAGGCACAGAGGCAGAATGCAGAATCCCTGCTGGGACTCAGACAACAGGTACGTCAGGGTTTGTGACCTCTGACCTCACAATCGTTCCTCTGGGGGCACATCTGCGAATGGGAGGTTGTCGCTTATATTTTCTTTCATTTATTGCAGGGGTGGGTAAACTTCCGGGATCAAAACTGACAAACTGGCTTGAATAGGGCTATGTGATTATGGCAAAAATCAAAATCACGATTAATTGAATCTTCTACAAACCCCGTAAATTGTGTTAGATGTAAATATAAACAGAATACAATGATTTGCAAATCATTTTCAAGCCATATTCAGTTGAATATGCTACAAAGACAACATATTTGATGTTCAAACTGATAAACATTCATTAACTTTAGAATTTGATGCCAGCAACACATGACAAAAAAGTTGGGAAAGGTGGCAATAAATACTGATAAAGTTGAGGAATGCTCATCAAACACTTATTCGGAACATCCCACAGGTGTGCAGGCTAATTGGGAACAGGTGGGTGCCATGATTGGGTATAAAAACAGCTTCCCAAAAAAATGCTCAGTCTTTCACAAGAAAGGATGGGGCGAGGTACACCCCTTTGTCCACAACTGTGTGAGCAAATAGTCAAACAGTTTAAGAACAACGTTTCTCAAAGTGCAATTGCAAGAAATTTAGGGATTTCAACATCTACGGTCCATAATATCATCAAAAGGTTCAGAGAATCTGGAGAAATCACTCCACGTAAGCAGCATTGCTGGAAAACATAATTGAATGACCGTGACCTTCGATCTCTCAGACAGCACTGTATCAAAAACCGACATCAATCTCTAAAGGATATCACCACATGGGCTCAGGAACACTTCAGAAAACCACTGTCAATAAATACAGTTCGTCACTACATCTGTAAGTGCAAGTTAAAGGCCTACTGAAATGAGATTTTCTTATTCAAACGGGGATAGCAGGTCCATTCTATGTGTCATACTTGATCATTTCGCGATATTGCCATATTTTTGCTGAAAGGATTTAGTAGAGAACATCGACGATAAAGTTCGCAACTTTTGGTGCGGATAAAAAAGCCTTGCCTTTACCGGAAGTAGCAGACGATGACATCACCGGTGTGAGGGCTCCTTACATCCTCACATTGTTTATAATGGGAGCCTCCAGCGGCAAGAGCTATTCGGACTGAGAAAGCGACAATTTCCCCATTAATTTGAGCGAGCATGAAAGATTTGTGGATGATGATATTGATAGCAAAGGACTAGAAAAAATAAAATAAAATAAAATAAAAAGCGACGGCTCCGGCAGTGTGAGCGTTTCAGATGTAATTAGACACATTTACTAGGATAATTCTGGAAGATCCCTTATCTGCTAATTATTTTAATAGTGTTTTAGTGAGATTGTAAAGACATACCTTGAGGTCGGATGGCTGCGGTGAACACGCAGTGTCTCACAGAGAAGCCGAGGAGCCAATCTCACAACCTCCTTTTAGACAACTACTTCAGGAGGACGAATAATCCAATGATGTCTCCGGTAAGATATATATTAAAATTTTCCCATCCAAAAACATGCTGGTTGACGTAGAGAAACATGTTCGCTTGACCGCTCTGTGTTAAAAACAAAGAAACACCGGCTGTGTCTCGGTGCTAAAGACAGCTGCAATACAACGTTTTCCACCAATAGCATTGTTCTTTATAGTCTCCATTATTAAATGAACAAATTGCAAAAGATTCAGCAACACAGATGTCCAAAATACTGTGTAATTATGCGATTAAAGCAGACGACTTTTAGCCGTGACTGGTGCTGCGCTAATATTTCCTGACAGTGCGTGACGTCACGCGCACGCGTCATCATTCCGCGACGTTTTCAACAAGAAACTCAGCAGGAAATTTAAAATTGCAATTTAGTAAACTAAAGCGGCCGTATTGGCATGTGTTGCAATGTTAATATTTCATCATTGATATATAAACTATCAGACTGCGTGGTCGCTAGTAATGGCTTTCAGTAGGCCTTTAAAACTCTACTATGCAAAGCGAAAGCCATTTATCAACAGCACCCAGAAACACCGCCGGCTTCTCTGGGCCCGAGATCGTCTAAGATGGACTGATGCAAAGTGGAAATGTGTTCTGTGGTCTGACGAGTCCACATTTCAAATTTTTGGGGGAAATATTCGACATCGTGTCATCCGGACCAAAGGGGAAGCAAACCATCCAGACTGTTATCGACGCAAAGTTCAAAAGCCAGCATCTGTGAGGGTATGGGGGTGCATTAGTGCCCAAGGCATGGGTAACTTACACATCTGTGAAGGCACCATTAATGCTGAAAGGTACATACAGGTTTTGGAACAACATATGCTGCCATCTAAGCGCCGTCTTTTTCATGGACGCCCCTGCTTATTTCAGCAAGACAATGCCAAACCACATTCAGCACGTGTTACAAAAAAAGAGTGGGGGTACTTTCCTGGCCCGCCTGCAGTCCAGACCTGTCTCCCATGGAAAATGTGTGGCGCATTATGAAGTGTAAAATACGACAGCAGAGACCCCGGACTGTTGAAGGACTGAAGCTCTACATAAAACAAGAATGGGAAAGAATTCCACTTTCAAAGCTTCAAAAATTAGTTTCCTCAGTTCCCAAACGTTTGAGAGTTGTTAAAAGAAAAGGTGATGTAACACAGTGGTGAACATGCCCTTTCCCAACTACTTTGGCACGTGCTGCAGCCATGAAATTCTAACTTAATTATTATTTGCAAAAAAAAATAAAGTTTATGAGTTTGAACATCAAATATGTTGTCTTTGTAGCATATTCAACTGAATATGGGTTGAAAAATATTTGCAAATCATTGTATTCTGTTTATATTTACATCTAACACAATTCCCCAACTCATATGGAAACGGGGTTTGTACATCGATTTAAGTTAATGCACGATTATACAACTCTGAACTACTACTTTTGAACGGACGTCATTGTTTTCGTTCTTTTTTTAAATAATATTTATCTATTCATTTAATATGGAAATTATCATACAGGTACTGAAAAAACAGGAACCCCCCCCACTTTTTTTTTCTAAATAAAAATAAATAAAATAAAAGTAAAATAAGAACACTCCTTCCAAACCCCCCGTCCTACATTTCAGATAGAGAATCACACGAACTGACTAAAAAGGAAAAACAAAAGTTACAACAGAAATAAAAATCACAAACTGTCAGGCTTGGACTTGGTCTTGGTTTGTTTTCCCGAGGTGCGAAGCGAATGGAGTGGAAACGGCGTGAAGGTAAAGACATCTTTATTTTAACACTAAAACTGAAAACAGGAACCAACAAAAAGCGCTCACAATGGCGGTATAAAAAACTGGGCTATGAAACAAAAGACTAGCACAAAGGCTATAAACTACAAACATGAAACAAAAACACTTGCACAATGGCATGAATAACAAAAACTTACGTGGACAAAATGGACTGCATCGCAAGGCATGAAGCAGATAACCGAGGGCGTGAATGAGGTGATGTTGCCAGACTGACTAACTGGTAACTGTGGCTTAAATAATGAATATGATAAGTGAAAACAGGTGTGAGACAAGACAGGTGAACTGATTGGTTGTCATGGTAACAAAACGGAGTGAAAAAAAAAGGAACTTAGAGTCCAAAGGGTCAAAAGCACCTGGTATTCCTAGGCAGTCTCCCATCCAAGTACTAACCAGGCCAGACACTACCTAGCTTTGAGAACAGATAAGATTGGGGATGCTCAGGATAATATGGCCATACAAAACTCATGATCAGACATGACAGAAAACTAAATCAGTTGGCATGGTAAGACAAACAAGGAAATGCAAAACAAAACTATCAATCAATCAATGTTTATTTATATAGCCCCAAATCACAAATGTCTCAAAGGACTGCACAAATCATTACGACTACAACATCCTCGGAAGAACCCACAAAAGGGCAAGGAAAACTCACACCCAGTGGGCAGGGAGAATTCACATCCAGTGGGACGCCAGTGACAATGCTGACTATGAGAAACCTTGGAGAGGACCTCAGATGTGGGGAACCCCCCCCACTCTAGGGGACCGAAAGCAATGGATGTCGAGCGGGTCTAACATGATACTGTGAAAGTTCAATCCATAATGGATCCAACACAACCGCGAGAGTTCAGTTCAAAGCGGATCCAAGACAGCAGCGAGAGTCCCGTCCACAGGAAACCATCTCAAGCGGAGGCGGATCAGCAGCGTAGAGATGTCCCCAACCGATACACAGGCGAGCGGTCCATCCTGGGTCTCGACTCTGGACAGCCAGTACTTCATCCATGGTCATCGGACCGGACCCCCTCCACAAGGGAGGGGGGGACATTGGAGAAAGAAAAGAAGCGGCTGGTCAACTGGTCTAAAAAGGTCTATTTAAAGGCAAAAGTATACAGATGAGTTTTAAGGTGAGACTTAAATGCTTCTACTGAGGTAGCATCTCGAACTGTTACCGGGAGGGCATTCCAGAGTACTGGAGCCCGAATGGAAAACGCTCTGTAGCCCGCAGACTTTTTTTGGGCTTTGGGAATCACTAATAAGCCGGAGTCTTTTGAACGCAGATTTCTTGCCGGGACATATGGTACAATACAATCGGCAAGATAGGATGGAGCTAGACCGTGTAGTATTTTATACGTAAGTAGTAAAACCTTAAAGTCACATCTTAAGTGCACAGGAAGCCAGTGCAGGTGAGCCAGTATAGGTATATATGTATGTATATATGTATATAAAGGTATATACAGTATAGGTATATATGTATGTATATATGTATATAAAGGTATATACAGTATAGGTATATATGTATGTATATATGTATATAAAGGTATATACAGTATAGGTATATATGTATGTATATATGTATATAAAGGTATATACAGTACAGGCGTAATGTGATCAAACTTTCTTGTTCTTGTCAAAAGTCTAGCAGCCGCATTTTGTACCAACTGTAATCTTTTAATGCTAGACATGGGGAGACCCGAAAATAATACGTTACAGTAATCGAGACGAGACGTAACAAACGCATGGATAATGATCTCAGCGTCTTTAGTGGACAAAATGGAGCAAATTTTAGCGATATTACGGAGATGAAAGAAGGCCGTTTTAGTAACGCTTTTAATGTGTGACTCAAAGGAGAGAGTTGGGTCGAAGATAATACCCAGATTTTTTACCGAGTCACCTTGTTTTATTATTTGGTTGTCAAATGTTAAAGTTGTATTATTAAATAGAGTTCGGTGTCTAGCAGGACCGATAATCAGCATTTCCGTTTTTTTGGCGTTAAGTTGCAAAAAGTTAGCGGACATCCATTGTTTAATTTCATTAAGACACGCCTCCAGCTGACTACAATCCGGCGTGTTGGTCAGCTTTAGGGGCATGTAGAGTTGGGTGTCATCAGCATAGCACTGAAAGCTAACACCGTAACTAAATGTCCATAAAACTAAACATCGCATGACCAAAACAAAACATGAACCATAGGCGTGACACAAACATGCAGAGAAGTGTCAATGAATAAAAACAACAACAAAAAAGAATTGAGGTAAGTGAAAAGGTTCATTGTCAATGAGTGTCACATTTATGCTATAGTGTCTTTCATTTAGTCATGTAACTAATTATGCAGCCCCAGATCAAGTTAAATTGCTTTGGTGCACCCCTCAGATTATGTAACATTTTCTCTAAATCTAAGAAAAACATGAGGTCCTGAAGACATAAAGGAGGGCTTGGGGCCAAACTGTGTTTTCCACTCCAATGAAAGGACGTCATTCTTAATGGAACCAAAGTGTGTCCAAACAACTGACTCAGAATTCCTTTTGGGAACAAGCTGCTTCTTCTTAATTATTATCACCAGTGTGCGGCCGACAGAAACCAGATACCTTACATTCTTTTACTTTTGAATCAATAAATATATATTTTAGAATAAAAATAAGCTATCCAAAGTGTGGCCCAGTTACCATTTTAGGCTCGCAACTTGTTTGTTGATACTCAGCAAGCATATCCTAAAAAAAATGTTAATTAATGGGGTGTATTATTAGATATTATTATATTATACAATACTACACTACTAGATATACTACACCAGGGGTGCCCATTACGTCGATGGCGAGCTACCAGTCGACCGCGGGGGGTGTGTCAGTCGATCTCCAGCCAGGCTTTTTAAAAAAATAGACCTAAAAATGAGTGATCATCAATCTTCACCAAGACGTCACTTAAATGACATTCACGGTACCGGAGGGTCTTGTGAGATGACGCTGGCTGCTGCAAGATCATTATTATGAAAATATGACCGAGAGGAAGGCCAGAAACACTTTTTATTTCAACAGACTCTCGCGCCGTACCTTCCGTCAAAACTCTAAAGGCCGACTGCACATTTCCTATCTTCACAATAAAAGCCCTGCTTCATGCTGCCTGCGCTAACAAAATACAGAGTCTCGGAAAACTGGCGTGCACAAGCGATCCCTCAGAAAGCTGGCGTGCACATCACTTGTGCACGCCAGCTTTCCGAGACTCTTATTTTGTTAGCGCAGGCAGCATGAAGCAGGGCTTTTATTGTGAAGATAGGAAATGTGCAGTCGGCCTTTAGAGTTTTGACGGAAGGGACGGCGCGAAAGTCTGTTGAAATAAAAAGTGTTTCTCGCCTTCCTCTCTGTCATTTTTTCATAATAATGAACTGGCAGCAGCCAGCGTCATCTCACAAGACCCTCGGGTGCCGTGAATGTCAATCAAGCAAGCTACGGAATTTGCCGCCAATGTTTTTCTTGTAAAGTGTATGGAAGCTGGATGAATTAGATGCCAAAAAGCAACCACTTTCATGTGGTATTGTACAGAAAGGACAACTTTTTTTCTCCTCCATTTGAAAATGTGGGCGTTATCATCATTACTGTCTGATTCCAATCAATGCAAGTCATCAGAATCAGGTAATACACCAACTTATATTCTTGTCTTTGTGAAAGAAAGACATCTATATGTGTTACACATGCTTGTATTATCATTAAACACATTTAACTTGTTTACAAAAATGTCTCTTTCATAAATAAATAAATATAAATGATATATATAAATGAGGTAGATCCCCTCGAGTTGGTCAATTGAAAAGTAGCTCGCCTGCAGAAAAATCCATCCATCCATTTTCTACCGCTTATTCCCTTTCGGGGTCGCGGGGGACGCTGGCGCCTATCTCGACTACAATCGGGCGGAAGGCAGTGTACACCCTGGACAAGTCGCCACCTCATCGCAGGGCAAAAATCCTTGTCATTTTATATTCAATTGAATAAACTGCATAGACAAGATATTTAATGTTTGAACTGAGAATGTATTTCTTTTTTTTTTTTGGGCGAATAATCATTAACTTAGAATTTAATGGTAGCAACACATTGCAAAAAAAATTGGCACTGGGGCATTTTTACCACTGTGTTACTTGGCCTTTCCTTTGATCAAAACTCAGTAAACATTTGGGAACTGAGATCAATTTTTTAAGTTTTTCAGGTGGAATTATTTCCCATTCTTGCTTGTTGTACAGCATAAGTTGTTCAAAAGTCCGGGTCTTCGTTGTGGTATTTTAGGCTTCATGATGCGCCACACAGGCAGGCCAGTCTAGTACCTGCACTCTTTTACTACGAAGCCACGCTGTTGTAACACGTGGCTTGGCATTGTCTTGCTGAAATAAGCAGGGGCGTCCATGATAACGTTGCTTGGATGGCAACATATGTTGCTCCAAAACCTGTATGTACTTTTCACAGATGTGTAAGTTACCCATGCCTTGGGCACTAATACACCCCCATACCATCACAGATGCTGGCTTTTGAACTTTGCGCCTATAAAAATCCGGATGGTTCTTTTCCTCTTTGGTCCGGAGGACACAACGTCCACAGTTTAAAAAAAAAAAATTGAAATATGGACTCATCAGACCACAGAACACCTTTCCACTTAGCATCAGTCCATCGTAGATGAGCTCGCGCCCGGTGAAGCCGGCAGCGTTTCTGGGTGTTGTTGATAAATGGCTTTCACTTTGCATAGTAGCGCTTTAACTTGCACTTACAAATGTAACGACGAACTGTATTTAGTGACTTTGGTTTTCTGAAGTGTTCCTGAGCCTATGTGGTGATGTCTTTTACACATTGATGTCGATTTTTGAAGCGGTACCGCCTGAGGGATCGAAAGTCATGGGGATTCAATGTTGGTTTTCAGCCTTGCTGCTTACGTGCAGTGATTTCTCCAGATTCTCTGAACCTTTTGATGATATTACAGACCATAGATGTTGAAATCCCTAAATTCCTTGCAATAACTTTTTGAGAAATGTTGTCCTTAAGTAATTTGCTCGGGCATTTGTTCACAAAGTGGTGACCCTCGCCCCATCCTTGTTTGTGATGACTGAGCATTTCATGGAAGCTGCTTTTATACCCAATCATGGCACCCACCTGTTCCCAATTAGCCTGTTCACCTGTGGGATTTTCCAAATAAGTGTTTGATGAGCATACCTCAATTGTTCAGTCTTCTTTTGAAAAATGTATCAGGCATCTAATTCCAAATGAGCTAATATTTGCCAAAAATAGCAAAGTTTTCCAGTTCGAACGTTGAGTATCTTGTCTTTGAAGTCTATTCAATTGAATATAGGTTGGAAAGGATTTGCAAATCATTGTATTCAGTTTTTATTTACCATTCCTTGCAATAACTCTTTGAGAAATGTTGTCCTTAAGCAATTTGCTCGGGCATTTGTTCACAAAGTGGTGACCCTCGCCCCATCCTTGTTTGTGATGGGAGCTGCTTTTATACCCAATCATGGCACCCACCTGTTCCCAATTAGACTGTTCACCTGTGGGATTTTCCAAATAAGTGTTTGATGAGCATACCTCAACTTTCTCAGTCTTTTTTTGAAAAATGTATCAGGCATCTAATTCCAAATGAGCTAATATTTGCCAAAAATAGCAAAGTTTTCCAGTTCGAACGTTAAGTATCTTGTCTTTGAAGTCTATTCAATTGAATATAGGTTGGAAAGGATTTGCAAATCATTGTATTCAGTTTTTATTTACCATTCCTTGCAATAACTTTTTGAGAAATGTTGTCCTTAAGCAATTTGCTCGGGCATTTGTTCACAAAGTGGTGACCCTCGCCCCATCCTTGTTTGTGATGACTGAGCATTTCATGGAAGCTGCTTTTATACCCAATCATGGCACCCACCTGTTCCCAATTAGACTGTTCACATTTTCCAAATAAGTGTTTGATGAGCATACCTCAACTTTCTCAGTCTTTTTTTGAAAAATGTATCAGGCATCTAATTCCAAATATTTGCAGAAAAAAAAGCAAAGTTTTCCAGTTCGAACGTTAATTGTCTAGTCTTTGAAGTCTATTCAATTGAATATAGGTTGGAAAGGATTTGCAAATCATTGTATTCTGTCTTTATTTACCATTTACACAACCTGGCAACTTCACTGGTTTTGGGTTTTGTAGTTTAAACGTGCCGACTTTTGTAAATAAATATTGCAAAGCGGACTCCTTCCACTCAAACGTTGCAATTAGGGCTTCGATCATTGAAAAAGTTGTCATGCTGTTTAATTTCTTTCAGCTTGCACTGGTTGTTAAATGTGTGTCAACAGTTGTGACCGTCCTGTCATTTAGTTTGTGTGTTTGTGTGTTTCCTCAGGTGGACAGGTTGAAGGCGGAGCTCATTTACGAGAGGAGGTCAAGCGAGGAGCAGATGTCTCGATTTGAGGACGAAAGGAGGGTGTGGCAGGAGGAGAAAGAAAAGGTTAGACTGAATCAACATCAGTGCTTTGCGTTTCTTTCTTTGCTTATTGGCGTTCCGTGCACGTGCCGCCTTACAGGTGATCCGCTACCAGAAGCAGCTGCAGCAGAACTACATCCAGATGTACCGACGAAACCGGGACCTGGAGCGAGTGATGCGGGAGCTGACCCTGGAGCTGGAGAACAGGGACATGATGGACGACTACGAGGTCCACAGCGGCAGCAACGAGATCCACTTTGAGGAGATCACCGCCACCGAGATTTAAAAAAAAAAAAACTCAACGTGAAAATTATGAACGGTAGACACAGAACCAAACACCAGACCAAAACAAACACGGCTGACTTTTTACCTCTCGAGCGGCTCCCAAAGGTGCGTTGTCACTCTCTCTCTCCTGCAGCACAAAACCTCTTCTCTTCTTTGGGAGCAAAAGCAGTGTTTGAATCAGGGTATTCAGGAAGTAGGAAATGCAAAAAGAAAAAAGGTAAACAATAGGGCACCAGCATGCATGTTCGATAATGATGTCATCATAATCCTCACTGCTAAATATTCATATAATCCTTTTTGCTCTCAGCATTGTCACCATGCAACTGCTGCACTGAACCTCAAACTTATAACCAAGGGGACAAATACCGTTTTTCCTTGAATTAATTTAAAACCTCTTTTTACTCGGGCGCTTACCAAAAGGCATGAAGTAAAGGTAAGCATGCGCTAATTATTTTAAAACTTCTTCTCACTCCGGCACTTACCAAAGGCATGCAGTAAAAATTTGAGTGTGATGTAAGGATACCATCATGAAAAGCACATTTGATTAAAAAAACGTTTTTATGGTCTTACCATCCATCATCTTCCGCTTATCCGAGGTCGGGTTGCGGGGGCAGCAGCCTAAGCAGGGAAACCCAGACTTCCCTCTCCCCAGCCACTTCGTCTAGCTCTTCCCGGGGGATCCCAAGGCGTTCCCAGGCCAGCCAGGAGACATAGTCTTCCCAACGTGTCCTGGGTCTTCCCCGTGGCCTCCTACCGGTTGGACGTGCCCTAAACACCTCCCTAGGGAGGCGTTCGGGTGGAATCCTGACCAGATGCCCGAACCACCTCATCTGGCTCCTCTCGATGTGGAGGAGCAGCGGCTTTACTTTGAGTTCCTCCCGGATGGCAGAGCTTCTCACCCTATCTCTAAGGGAGAGACCTGGAAACTCATTTGGGCCGCTTGTACCCGTGATCTTATCCTTTCGGTCATGACCCAAAGCTCATGACCATAGGTGAGGATGGGAATGTAGATCGACCGGTAAATTGAGAGCTTCGCCTTCCGGCTCAGCTCCTTCTTCACCACAACGGATCGGTACAACGTCCGCATTACTGAAGACGCCGCACCGATCCGCCTGTCGATCTCACGATCCACTCTTCCCTCACTCGTGAACAAGACTCCTAGGTACTTGAACTCCTCCCCTTGGGGCAGGGTCTCCTCCCCAACCCGGGGATGGTTTTTATGGTCTTACCTTTACTTATAAATGAAGTCCATGCCAGCTCATTCTGATCAAAAGTGTCGATAACTTGTTCATAGAAGTTTTTTTGATTGATTGATACTTTTATTAGTAGTTTGCACAGTTCAGTACATATTCCGTACAATTGACCACTAAATGGTAACACCCGAATAAGTTTTTCAACTTGTTTAAGTCGGGGTCCACGTTAATCAATTCATGGTAAGTCTTCCTTATTTTTCTTCAGTTTTAAAGGGGAACATTATCAGCAGACCTATGTAAGCGTCAATATATACCTTGATGGTGCAGAAAAAAGACCATATATTTTTTTAACCGATTTCCGAACTCTAAATGGGTGAATTTTGGCGAATTAAACGCCTTTCTGTTTATCGCGCTGGAGGCGATGACGTCAGAATGTGACGTCGCCGAGGTAACACACCCACCATTTTCATTTTCAACACATTACAAACACTGGGTCTCAGCTCTGTTATTTTCCGTTTTTTCGACTATTTTTTGGAACCTTGGAGACATCATGCCTCGTGGGTGTGTTGTCGGAGGGTGTAACAACACTAACAGGGAGGGATTCAAGTTGCACCACTGGCCCGAAGATGCCAAAGTGTCTGACGCCAGACCCCCATTGAATGTGCCAGAGTGTCTCCACATTTGACCGGCGATGCTAAGACAGACATGGCACAGAGATGTATGGATAACCTGCAGATGCATTTGCAACGATAGTCAACGAAATCACAAAGGTGAGTTTTGTTGATGTTGACTGCCAGCTAATCGATGCCAACATGCTACGCTAATCGATGCTAACATGCTATTTACCGGCGATGCTAAAGCAGACATGGTACAGAGATGTATGGATAACCTGTAGATGCATTTGCAACTATATTACATTTCCTTCCACCCACATTTAATGCGAAACAAACACTTACCAATCGACGGATTTAAGTTGCTCCAGTGTCAAAAGATGCGAAAGTCCCGATCGTTTGGTCCGCACATTTTACCGGCGATGCTAACGCAGCTATTCGGCCATGCTATGGCTATGAATAGCGTCAATAGCTATTCGCTCAATAGCTTCAGTTTCTTCTTCAATATTTTCATACTCCAACCATCTGTTTCAATACATGCGTAATCTGTTGAATCGCTTAAGTCGCTGAAATCCGAGTCTGAATCCGAGCTAATGTCGCTATATCTTGCTGTGGTATTCCCATTGTTTGTTTACATTGGCAGCACTGTGTGACGTCACAGGGAAATGGATAGTGGTTTCGAAGATAGCGAACATAAGGCACTTTAAAGCTTTATTTAGGGATATTCCGAGACCGGTAAAATTTTGAAAAAAACTTCCAAAAAATACAACAAGCCACTGGGAACTGATTTTTATTGTTTTTAACCCTTTTGAAATTGTGATAATGTTCCCCTTTAAAAGTCTCTCTATCTCGATGGAGATCTTCCTTTATTTCCTCCTGCTTCGATTGAAAGTCCAGTTTAGAAAACCGTCACATCCGTCCCAGCACATATCACGTCACTCGTTGTCACTTCTTCTGCAGCTGAGTAGTCGCAAGAAGGATCACTAGCGCCCTCTACCACCAGGAGGCGGGAGTCATTTAATGACTCATATTTGACACACGCAGCTATGGTATGTTAATAAAACATAGCTGCTTACTGTTCTTTTTAGCATATTCAATAGCTTGGACCTTAAATCCTACTGAATAGCTCTTAATCTTCTTCCCTTTATGCGATGTCCTCCATTTTGAAAATGCTGACAGAGAAAGTGTCACTCGTGACGTCACAAGTTTAACTTGGCGATAATGCTAAGCATGCGCTGATTATTTTGCGAAGCGAGTTTGACCCAAGGCAGGCCCATACTATACACAATTCAAGGAAATACGGTATGCTGTCTTCTCAGTGTGGGATATTGGCCTGGTAGTACCACTCTCTTCCCTAAGGGGGAGCCACAGTGCTAACATTTTCACTGCAATCTTCCAAGTTCGAATTGGACCTGGACGCATCAGGAACGCTAACAATGGAGCACAAGTGTCTCCTATATACTTATTTTATCTAAGAGGAGAATGAGGGCAATAAAGTGGAGTATAATACTGCAGCTTCCGTGTCTAAGCCACACAAACAAGGTAAATAAATATTTAGTTGTTTTCATTTTCCGCCGCGAATCCTCGATTTGTAAAACCAGGGAGTACTACAAATAGTACCTGTTGGTAGTAGGAAGTAGTTGAATATTGGCCCGAACATTTAGTAAAAGTGAAGATTTTTGTCATGTCAAAAAACCTCCCATTTTATGCCTAGTTTTTGAAATGATGATGTAGCCTGATTGTTCACTGCCAAAGATTCGCTAAAATACCCGTTCTTCATTCTGGGGCACATATTTGAAAGGAAATGTACTAAAACATTGTTATATCGTATTAAAATAGTGATGCTGTACAAACATAGTTATACTTCACAAAACAGTTTCCGTATATTGTATTAAAACAGTGTTACTGTACAAAAACAGTAAAAGTGTTCCAAAATTTTTTTAAATGTATATCATACTAAAACAGTGACACTTTACAAAAACAGTTACACTGTTTTAGAACACACAACAGTGTTCTAAAAAAGTCATACTATACTAAAACAGTTATATTGTTCTAAAAGAGTGATACTGTACTAAAACTGTGATATTATTCTAAAACAGTGAAACTATACAAAAACGGTTATACTGTTCATGAATACAGTCAAATTGTACTAAAAGAAAGTTATATTGTATTAAAACAGTGTTACTGTACAAAAACAGTAATATTGTTCAAAAATTTTAAAAAAATGTATATCGTACTAAAACAGTGACACTGTTTTAGAACACAAAACAGTGTTCTAAAAAAGTGATACTATACTAAAACAGTTATTTTGTTCTAAAACAGTGATACAGTACTAAAACTGTGATATTGTTCTAAAACAGTAAAACTTTACAAAAACGGTTATACTGTTCATGAATACAGTTATATTGTACTAAAACAGTGTTACTGTACAAAAACGATTATACTGTTGTAGAACAGTTATATTGTTCTAAAACACAGTTATATCGTATTAAAACGGTGACATTGTACAAAAACGATTATACAGTTTTAGAACACAGTTATATTATTCTAACATAGTGATACTGTACTAAAAGTTATATTGTACTAAAACAGTTATATTGTTCTAAAACAGTGATACTGTACTAAAACAGTTATATTGTATTAAAACAGTGATACTGTACTGAAACAGTAATTTGTTCTAAAACAGTTATATTGTTCTAAAACAGTTATATTGTTCTAAAACAGTGCTACTGTACTAAAAGTTATATTGTACTAAAACAGTTGTATTGTTCTAAAACAGTGATACTCCACTAAAACAGTTATATTGTATTAAAACAGTGATACTGTACTGAAACAGTTATTTGTTCTAAAACCGTTATATTGTTCTAAAACAGTGATACTGTACTAAAACAGTTATATTTTTCTAAAACAGTGACACTCTACTAAAAGTTATGTTGTTCTAAAACAGTGATACTGTACTAAAACAGTTATAGTGTTCTAAAACAGTGATATTGTACTAAAATTGGTACAGTATATTGTTCTAAAACAGTGACACTTTACAAAAACGGTTATACTGTTCTAGAATACAGTTATATTGTACTAAAACACAGTTATACTTCACTATAACAGTTATATTGTACTAAAACAGTGACACTGTACAAAAACGATTACACTGTTTTAGAACATAGTTATATTGTTCTAAAACAGTGACACTGTACTGAAACACTATATATATATATATATATATATATATATATATATATATATATATATATATTTTATTGTATTTTTTTTATACAGTGCTATTGTACATTGCAGTTTGTAGAAGTTCATCACTGGGTAGCAACTATGGTTTGATATTATTATGCACAATTGTGTACAAACAAACCCTCTTTTTTTAAGCCTAATTTTTTGGGAAAATGTTTTTGAGGCAAAAAACCACCAAATTCCTCCTTTTTTTCCCCAATTTTGCTTCAAAAACAAACAAGGTTTTGCCAATTGTGTCTTCAATGATCCGCATCACAACTCCTCTGTTTGAGAGACTGCATTAGTGTGTGAGTGACAGGAAGAAAAGCTGGGATCCGAGCTCTCCAGACCCAGCGTTTGCAGCTTTTTAAAGTCACTTCAACAGCAGCAAAAATAATAGTCGCAACACTTTCTGTTGGCTCCTCTGTGAGGAAGTAATCCTAAATGACCAGCAGGTTGAAAATGCTTCAAAAAAGTCGACCCAAGTTGTTATTTTTTCCTGGTTGTCTGCAACACAAGCGAGAGAAAAGTTCTTTTCGGCGGGAAAGCAGCCGTGGGAGATGTCAGCAGGATGTTTTGTTTTTGGGTTTTTTTGCTCCTCACTCCAAAGTCTATTTTTGGAACAGAAGAAAAGCACATCAGGGTGTCAGCGTTAGAAAAAAAAAAAAAGAAAATACTGCATTTGTTTCAAGCTTTATTTAGCTGCTGGAAGGCCAAAGTCCCACTTTTCATGTGTTCTACATTTCTGCACACGTTCACCACATCTTTTACGTTTCTTCCGCCGCCACGACTGCGAATGGCAGTAGCAGACAGAAAGTGTTTTGTTTGTTTTGGTTTTTTTTATCATTAAGGACCCCAAAAGGGACAAGCAGTAGGAAATGGATTGATGAATCATTAAGATGTGAACCACTTCTATTATTAAGATGGCAGGCATCCTTAGAAAGATTTTGGGAGAGCTGAAGTCGCTCCATTCTCTCTCCACTTCACACAATTGTTTCATGAAAAAAAACACCATTCTTCAAAATTATATCGAATTATTACTAATTGTTAGCTGCTAATTAGCATGTAATACTTGAAGGGGGCGTGTCTCTATGCAGTAGGATGAGTAAAGCAGGCTGCGAGAGAGTTTCAGCCAAGAGAAGAAGAATGCAGATTTACACAGTACATTAAATATAAAGTTGTGAGGGGTGTGGCCTGCGGACCTGCAGCAAACTGGGATGTGCCGGGACCGGCTTGGAGATTATCGACAGGTGCGTGGATGACACAGCTGAGAGTGTTTGTCTGATTACCTGTCGCTCTGTTAAAGGCAGCAGTCGGGAAGGAGAAGAGGAGTTGTTGATGGTCGTTGAGGGTGGATAGTTGGCAGCCGAGCACGAGCGAGAGTGAGAACAGAAACTGAAGACAAACCCTTTGTGTGCTCACTGGTTTGACAGACATAAGGGAAGATTTATTGGAAAAGAAATCATTGTTCGCAAATATGACCGAGGCTGCCATGTCCGTCTTTGGTGATCCGAGGAACCCTGAGGAGCAAGACCTCCACAAGAGTATTATGTAGGATTCACATGGCCCCATTCCTGGGTGAATCTCGCCTGGGAACTATTGGGAAATGACGGAAATGGTAAATGTGTTATACTTTTATAGCGCTTTTCTACCTTCAAGGTACTCAAAGCGCTTTGATACTATTTCCACATTCACACACTGATGGCCGGAGCTGCCATTCAATCAATCAATCAATCAATCAATGTTTATTTATATAGCCCCAAATCACAAATGTCTCAAAGGACTGCACAAATCATTACGACTACGACATCCTCGGAAGAACCCACAAAAGGGCAAGGAAAACTCACACCCAGTGGGCAGGGAGAATTCACACCCAGTGGGACGCCAGTGACAATGCTGACTATGAGAAACCTTGGAGAGGACCTCAGATGTGGGCAACCCCCCCACCCCCCTCTAGGAGACCGAAAGCAATGGATGTCGAGCGGGTCTAACATGATACTGTGAAAGTTCAATCCATAGTGGCTCCAACACAGCCGCGAGAGTTCAGTTCAAAGCGGATCCAAGACAGCAGCGAGAGTCCCGTCCACAGGAAACCATCCCAAGCGGAGGCGGATCAGCAGCGTAGAGATGTCCCCAACCGATACAGGCGAGCGGTCCATCCTGGGTCCCGACGAGCGATCCATCCTGGGTCTCGACTCTGGACAGCCAGTACTTCATCCATGGTCATCGGACCGGACCCCCTCCACAAGGGAGGGGGGGACATAGAAGAAAAAAGAAAAGAAGCGGCAGATCAACTGGTCTAAAAAGGAGGTCTATTTAAAGGCTAGAGTATACAGATGAGTTTTAAGGTGAGACTTAAATGCTTCTACTGAGGTAGCATCTCGAAGTGAGGGCATTCCAGAGTACTGGAGCCCGAAATGAAAACGCTCTATAGCCCGCAGACTTTTTTGGGGCTTTAGAAATCACTAATAAGCCGGAGTCTTTTGAAGGCAGATTTCTTGCCGGGACATATGGTACAATACAATCGGCAAGATAGGATGGAGCTAGACCGTGTAGTATTTTATACGTAAGTAGTAAAACCTTAAAGTCACATCTTAAGTACACAGGAAGCCAGTGCACTTAAGGCCCTAACCAAGACCCATCAGGAGCAAGGGTGAAGGGTCTTGCTCAAGGACACAACTGACGTGACGAGGTTGGTAAAAGGTGGGGATTGAACCAGGAACCCTCTAGGTTGCTAGCACGACCACTCTCCCAACTTTGGCAACTGATGCGGTGGTCAAAGTTGGAATTACCACTAAACACATTTTAAGATACGCAATCAAAACTGGAGAAAATTGTCACGTTTCATGTGTCGGGTAAACTGCAACAAATGGGGCCATATGAATCACCTTCCTATTGGACTATTGTGCACCACGTGGATTCAATACCGTTCCAGTAAGCAGGTTAGGACCTCTTGAACCAACGTCTTCCAGCTCTTTCTCCCTAAGATTGACTTTACACACTTTTTGTACTGTTCGGACCTAGAAGGGACCCGCTCATAAAGGTGCTATAAGTCAGCAAGAAATGTTTTTTTTTTGTACTTTCACCGCTTGGAACTATTTAAACAACTTCAAATCTAGCTATTGGTAAAAGGTTGTTATCATTTGTTTATGTTATATTGCCTTTTTTGTCAAAAATAACTTTCTATAGTGGGAAAATGCAAAATATGCAATGTTTCTAAAAATAAATAAATGAACAGATAAGTGGATAATTTGAGGTTGGGTAATTACAGCCTTTAGTAGGTCAATATTCATGAAAACATTGACCTGCAAACAAAAACTATTACTTTTACAGTGCCTACTGAGCTAGAATGGAAATTAAGTCGTTTGAGTTTGTCTTCACACAAGTCTTTTATAATATCTGACATCTTATATTCAACTGACCAAGATCATTTTAATGGCAGTTTAACTCATTTACGCTCATCAAAGCTCTGATTATTGTCTTCACACAAGTCTTTTATGATATCTGACAACTTATATTTAACTGACCTAGATCATAGTCATTGCATTTCAGCATTTTAATGGCAGTTTAACTCATTTACGCTCATCAAAGCTCTGATTGTCTTCACACAAGTCTTTTATAATATCTGACATCCTTTATGTAACTGACCAAGATCATTGTCTTTGCATTTCACCATTTTAATGGTAGTTTAACTCATTTACGCTCATCAAAGCTCTGATTATTGTCTTCACACAAGTCTTTTATGATATCTGACAACTTATATTTAACTGACCTAGATCATAGTCATTGCATTTCAGCATTTTAATGGCAGTTTAACTAACTAACTAACTAACTTTTATAATATCTGACATCCTTTATGTAACTGACCAATATCATCATCGTTGCATTTCCCCATTTTAATGGCAGTTTAACTCATTTACGCTCATCAAAGCTCTGATTATTGTCTTCACACAAGTCTTTTATAATATCTGACATCCTTTATGTAACTGACCAAGATCATTGTCTTTGCATTTCACCATTTTAATGGCAGTTTAACTCATTTACGCTCATCAAAGCTCTGATTATTGTCTTCACACAAGTCTTTTATGATATCTGACATCTTATATTTAACTGACCAAGATCATCGTCATTGCATTTCAGCATTTTAATGGCAGTTTAACTCATTTACGCTCATCAAAGCTCTGGTTGTCTTCACACAAGTCTTTTATAAAATCTGACATCTTATATTCAACTGACCAAGATCATTTTAATGGCAGTTTAACTCATTTACGCTCATCAAAGCTCTGATTATTGTCTTCACACAAGTCTTTTATGATATCCGACAACTTATATTTAACTGACCAAGATCATAGTCATTGCATTTCCCCATTTTAATGGCAGTTTAACTCATTTACGCTCATCAAAGCTCTGATTGTCTTCACACAAGTCTTTTAAAATGTCTGCCATCCTTTATTTAACTGACCAAGATCATTGTCGTTGCATTTCAGCATTTTATTGGCAGTTTAACTCATTTACGCTCATCAAAGCTCTGGTTGTCTTCACACAAGTCTTTTATAAAATCTGATATCCTTTATGTAACTGACCAAGATCATAGTCACTGCATTTCAGCGTTTTAATGGCAGTTTAACTCATTTACGCTCATCAAAGCTCTGATTGTCTTCCCACAAGTCTTTTAAAATATCTGATATCCTTTGAGTAACTGACCAAGATCATTTTCATTGCATTTCCACATTTTAATGGCAGTTTAACTCATTTACGCTCATCAAAGCTCTGATTATTGTCTTCACACAAGTCTTTTATGATATCTGACAACTTATATTTAACTGACCAAGATCATTGTCATCGCATTTCCGCATTTTATTATCAGTTTAACTCATTTACGCTCATCAAAGCTCTGATTATTGTCTTCACACGAGTCTTTTTTAAAATCTGACATCTTATATTTAACTGACCAAGATCATAGTCATTGCATTTCACCATTTTAATGGTAGTGTAACTCATTTACGCTCATCAAAGCTCTGATAATTGTCTTCACACAAGTCTTTTAAAATATCTGACATGATTTGTGTAACTGACCAAGATCATTTTCATTGCATTTCCGCATTTTAATGGCAGTTTAACTAATTTACGCTCATCAAATCTCTGAGTATTGTCTTCACACAAGTCTTTTATGATATCTGACAACTTATATTTAACTGACCAAGATCATAGTCATTGCATTTCAGTATTTTAATGGCAGTTTAACTCATTTACGCTCATCAAAGCTCTGATTATTGTCTTCACACAAGTCTTTTATAAAATCTGACAACTTATATTTAACTGACCAAGATCATAGTCATTGCATTTCAGCATTTTAATGGCAGTTTAACTCATTTACGCTCATCAAAGCTCTGATTATTGTCTTCACACAAGTCTTTCATGATATCTGACAACTTATATTTAACTGACCAAGATCATAGTCACTGCATTTCAGCGTTTTAATGGCAGTTTAACTCATTTACGCTTATCAAAGCTCTGATTGTCTTCACACAAGTCTTTTTTAATATCTGACATCCTTTATCCAACTGACCAAGATCATTGTCATCGCATTTCAGCATTTTATTGGCAGTTTAACTCATTTACGCTCATCAAAGCTCTGATTATTGTCTTCACACAAGTCTTTTATGATATCTGACAACTTATATTTAATTGACCTAGATCATAGTCATTGCATTTCAGCATTTTAATGGCAGTTTAACTAACTAACTAACTAACTTTTATAATATCTGACATCCTTTATGTAACTGACCAAGATAATTTTCATTGCATTTCACCATTTTAATGGCAGTTTAACTCATTTACGCTTATCAAAGCTCTGATTGTCTTCACACTAGTCTTTTATGATATCTGACTTCCTTTATATAACTGACCAAGATCATAGTCATTGCATTTCAGCGTTTTAATGGCAGTTAACTCATTTACGCTTATCAAAGCTCCGAGATTAATTCTTAATGGTATCCTGAAAGGGACAAGCGGTAGAAAAATGGATGGATGGATGGGTGGTATTCTGGTGCCCCATCTAGTGGTTAAGGGGTGCAATTACACTAAAACAATATATTCTTGTTTTTCTTGTCGTCAAGAATGAGATTCATTCAGTTTTTATGGAAAAAGTATAGTAGTGTACCAGGATTGGAAAACTAGCAGTTATAATGTGAGTCAAAGGGCCAAAAGCGTTTTTAAGAGATAGTGTGTATACTTTATGTTTATATCCTGTTCTAACAGTGTCACAATCAAAAATGCAGTTTTATTTTTTATTTTTTTAATTGTGGAAAAACTCCCCCCGTGAAATTCTGAACAATCATACCAGATAAAGACCACATGTAATGCAGGTTTTGGGCCCTAGGGGTGCACAGGGGTTAAAGCAGGGGTGTCCAAAGTGCGGCCCCCGGGTTATTTTTTTAACGGCCCCACGGCACATTTTAAAAATACAATTTAAAAACAATTAAAAACATACAAAGTGGTATAAAAGATCAAACAGGTGAAATGTAACAAGAAATTGTTGCAATGCTTTAATAAGACAAAGCTGCCATGCAGGCTGTTTCTTTCTTTAAAAAATAATAATGAATCAAAATCAATGTCGTTTTGAGTTATTGACATATTCAAGGCTTCGATTCCACTTTGAAATTTTTTTGGGGGAAAATGTTGCATATTTTGTGTTTTGCCGTATTAAAAAAACTGAGCTTCTTTTTTTAAAAAAGGCCCTAAAACATACAAACGAAAAACGTAAACAACAATAAAACTTAAAATTGACGGATATGTCTGAAGTTGATCTCGAGATTATTGTGCTGAAAGTAAACTGTAATAAAATATATATAATTTATTTTTTAACACTTAAAAGAGTAGCACACTTTTGGATCCCCAATTATTTTAGTGTGATTTGTTTTTAAGTGTCATTGCTTAAAAAAATAATAATGAATCAAAATCCAAAATGAAGGCTCCAATAGTTATATAATCTCAAATATTCCACCTAAAAAAATGTTATTGGGTGAAAATATTGCACATTTTGTGTTGTTTCCATTTTTTTTCCTAATGTTGATCTAGAGATTTAAAACTTGAATAATAATGAAAATAATAATACTGAATAATGACACATTTTTAATAAACATTTTTTGACCAAAACCCTTCAGGGTCCTTGGGATCATAACTGAGTGGAGGCCTAAATGTATATTTTTTATACATATATTGTATTGTTGTTGTTTTTTAAATAATAAAAATGGCCCCCACTTGCTTTGATTTTTCAGTGTGCGGCCCTCAGTGGAAAAAGTTTGGACACCCCTGGGTTAAAGCAATGTAAAATATATTAAAAAAAAATATTAATCAGGGTTTCTTAAGGCGGATTATATTTTGATTATTTCATCGAAACCTATAAAAGAACATTACATTTTATAGTTTGAATAGTAAATAAGAGCAGAAAAGTAAGTATATATAATGAAGGTTGTATATTTTCATACATATATAAATAAAGCACCTCCTTTCTATTTTCTTGCAGCATCAGTATCAAGTGTCTTGTGGATGATAACTCTATGCAGTGTTAGATGTGCACACAATGCATGTTTCTGCACACACACACACACACACACACACACACACAGCTGATGTACTCCCATTTGTCTTCCTCAATCCCAGATTGTTAGCAGCAAAGTCTCCTCACACGAGTGTAAATAAGTCCAACACTTGATGGAATAACAGATTTGGCCCCCATTTGACTAAAAGTAACCACTGTGACAACAAATATAAACCAAAGCCACCGACACTAACTCTTTTTATTTTTGTTGTGGTTTCTTTTCTTTCTTTGGTTTGTTTTTGAAAGTAGTCGTCGTCCATGTAAATTTCTCTATCTGTACATTTCTTGTATAAAAGACTGTTTTTAAGTAAAGTGCAAGCTGACACACCTGAAAGCCGACTCTTGCTGTGTTTCTATCTTGACCTGACTCTTGATGACCTTTTTGCACGTCGTATTTCCTCAACTGAACCAGTAAGTATCAATATCTAATGAAGGAAATATTTATCTGTACATTTTTTTAAATGATATTCAGTTGTGTAATCAAATGTAATAATATTTGACTTATTAACATGAATTGATGTAATTTATATTGCGGTGGATGTAAAGTTTTATTGAGATTTATAATTCACTAAAGATATTCTTTGGAATTAGATTTTTAACCTGTGCTTCTCTTTTTTAAGCTGTTTAGGTAATTGTAATATAAAATTAATTGAAAATATATTTTTTAGGTATTTATTACGACAAATGATTATTAGTATTTAATTTACTAAATTAGATATGTATGTACATATATATATACATGTGTGTGTGTATATGTGTGTATGTATATAAATGTGTGTGTGTGTGTGTTTGTATTCGTGTACATAAATGTGTATATGTATGTGTGTGTATATATACATATGTGTGTGTATATATACATATGTTTGTATATATATATATATGTGTGTGTGTGTACAGTATATATACATGTGTGTATATGTATATATGTATACGTTTGTATATATATATATACAAATGTATATATGTATATACATTTGTATGTATATATACATGTGTATTTGTGTGTATATATATAAATACACATATATATACACGTGTGTGTATAAATAAGTGTATATGTATACATATGTATATCTATATTTATATATGTGTGTGTATATATATGTGTGTATTTGTGTATACAAATGTTTATATGTATATATATGTGTGTGTATATACATACATACATATGTGTATATATATTTATAAATATATATGTTTGTATACATACATGTTTATATATATATATATATATATATATGTGTATATACATGTGTGTGTATATATGTGTATATATATACATGTGTGTTTATATATATGTGTATATGTATATATATATATATATCTAGATGTGTATATATATATGTGTGTGTATATGTATATATATCCATATCTATATATGTGTGTATATAAATGTTTAAATTTATATGTATATATATACATGTGTGTTTATATGTTTATGTATGTATAATATATATATATGTATAATATATATGTATGTATGCGTGTGTATATTTATGTATGCATATATGTATGTATGTATGTATATATATATGTGTGTGTGTATGAATGTATATAGATATATGTATGTATGTATATAAATATGTGTATATATATATATATATATATAAATAAATAAATGGGTTGTACTTTTATAGCGTTTTTCTACCTTCAAGGTACTCAAAGCGCTTTGACACTACTTCCACATTTACACACACATTCACACACTGATGGAGGGAGCTGCCATGCAAGGCGCTAACCAGCACCCATCAGGAGCAAGGGTGAAGTGTCTTGCTCAAGGACACAACGGAAGTGACGAGGTTGCTACTTGGTGGGGATTGAACCAGGGACCCTCGGGTTGCGCACGGCCACTCTACCACTGCGCCACGCCGTCTATGTATATATGTACATTTGTTTGTATGCATGTATATACATATATGTATATATATATATGTATATATTTTCAATGTATTATTTAAAATGTAATAATGTTTTGTAATAATTTCCCATTGCATCCTTTCTCATCAAGCACTTAACCACTATACTGTGTCAGCTTTACAGATGCCATAGCAACATATTTAAAAATAGGGCTGTCAGAGTTCACTCTAATTTCCCACATTAGCATTATCATGTGTGTCCGTAAAAGACTACTTTGTGTCCATTTTGTGTTGAGCTGGTGAAGAAGTGTAGCGGTATAACTCGTTGTGTAGAGCGGCTGTGCCAGCAACTTAAGGGTTGCAGGTTCGATCCCCGCTCGCACCATCCTAGTCACTGCCGTTGTGTCCTTGGGCAAGACACTTTACCCACCTGCTCCCAGTGCCACCCACACTGGTTTAAATGTAACTTAGATATTGGGTTTCACTATGTAAAGCACTTTGAGTCACTTGAGAAAAGCGCTATATAAATATAATTATATATTTAAAGTCTGCGGGCTATAGAGCGTTTTCATTTCGGGCTCCAGTACTCTGGAATGCCCTCCCGGTAACAGTTCGAGATGCTACCTCAGTAGAAGCATTTAAGTCTCACCTTAAAACTCATCTGTATACTCTAGCCTTTAAATAGACCTCCTTTTTAGACCAGTTGATCTGCCGCTTCTTTTCTTTTCTTTCTCCTATGTCCCCCCGTCCCTTGTGGAGGGGGTCCGGTCCGATGACCATGGATGAAGTACTGGCTGTCCAGAGTCGAGACCCAGGATGGACCGCTCGCCTGTATCGGTTGGGGACATCTCTACACTGCTGATCCGCCTCCGCTTGAGATGGTTTCCTGTGGACGGGACTTTCGCTGCTGTGTTTGATCCACTTTAGACTGGACTCTCGCGGCTGTGTTGGAGCCACTATGGATTGAACTTTCACAGTATCATGTTAGACCCGCTCGACATCCATTGCTTTCGGTCCCCTAGAGGGGGGGGGGGTTGCCCACATCTGAGGTCCTCTCCAAGGTTTCTCATAGTCAGCATTGTCACTGGCGTCCCACTGGATGTGAATTCTCCCTGCCCACTGGGTGTGAGTTTTCCTTGCCCTTTTGTGGGTTCTTCCGAGGATGTTGTAGTCGTAATGATTTGTGCAGTCCTTTGAGACATTTGTGATTTGTGATTTTGTGATTCCCCATTTCTAGCATTAAAAGATCCATCCTATCTTTCCGATTGTATTGTACCATATGTCCCGGCAAGAAATCTGCGTTCAAAGGACTTCGGCTTGTTAGTGATTCCCAAAGCCCAAAAAAAGTCTGCGGGCTATAGAGCGTTTTCCGTTCAGGCTCCAGTACTCTGGAATGCCCTCCCGGTAACAGTTCGAGATGCTACCTCAGTAGAAGCATTTAAGTCTCACCTTAAAACTCATTTGTATACTCTAGCCTTTAAATAGACTCCCTTTTTAGACCAGTTGACCTGCCGTTTCTTTTCTTTTTCTTCTATGTCCCACTCTCCCTTGTGGAGGGGGTCCGGTCCGATCCGGTGGCCATGTACTGCTCGCCTGTGTATCGGCTGGGGACATCTCTGCGCTGCTGATCCGCCTCCGCTTGGGATGGTTTCCTGCTGGCTCCGCTGTGAACGGGACTCTCGCTGCTGTGTTGGATCCGCTTTGGACTGGACTCTCGCGACTGTGTTGGATCCATTATGGATTGAACTTTCACAGTATCATGTTAGACCCGCTCGACATCCATTGCTTTCCTCCTCTCCAAGGTTCTCATAGTCATCATTGTCACCGACGTCCCACTGGGTGTGAGTTTTCCTTGCCCTTATGTGGGCCTACCGAGGATGTCGTGGTGGTTTGTGCAGCCCTTTGAGACACTAGTGATTTAGGGCTATATAAATAAACATTGATTGATAATTCACTTCACTTAAGAAACATTTGTATCAAGCAAAGAAATTGTCAAGTTGATTATAACAAATTAAGAAAAAAAATCATTTATTAGACATATCGGCGATTATGGTAATTATGAGTTCTTTCTCCAAAATAGACCATTATTGACCTTTTTTTTTCCTAGAATAAAAATCAAATGTAAGTAAAATAAAACGAATAAAATAGGAAATCTATGGTGCAGCTCCTGCACATCCCGTCTGGCAACATACGTTGTGGTCGTCTACATCCATGGATTCATAGTTCTTTGCTTTTTTTGCCCACTACAGCACTTTATACACAATGTCTTTTATTGAATATTTGATCATATTTCCATTTTAAACTTGCACCTTCTCTCCTGCTCACATTGCCTGAGTGATGCTGTAATTAAAGCCTCTAAAACCACTGAGCAGCCATGTTGGTAATAACATTAAATAACAATAATCTCTAAAGGCCAAAGCATCCCGGTGGACGTGAGACAGATTTAATCTGCAGACATCAAAAATCCCATAATGCACTTGGGGATTATCGCCTTCTGGCCGTGGTCCATCAATCACAAAGTCTTCAAGCGCCTGATACACAATTTATTGGTGTAAAAATGTCAAACAAAAAGTGCCCAGTAGAAAAGTATAGTCGGTCAGCAGCTCCCCCCGGGCGGCACCTTGGGGACTTTGACCACCAGCACCATGGGGTCTTTGGCCTTGTTGCTGAACGCACGGCGGATGAGGTCGACGGCGTGCTGATGAGTCACGCCCTGCAGACTCGCACCGTCCACGGACAGCAGCTGGAAGCCGGCCTGAGGACGCACAAAACACGTCAACGTCACACATTTCAGCGATGTTGTGTTCTTCATGAACAACTTTGAGCATTCACGGGAAATTATGTACAAGTTTCACTTTCGCATTTCATTGCCCATAACTGTTGTGCGTTCAAGGACCCCTGATTGTAGTTAGAACCACTCGTTACTGTATTTTAAAGACAGGAGGAGACTTAAATCACAGAAGATGAACTAGCAATAATAATAACAAAAATGTTGTATTATCCACTGATGACAATCATACTGTACTTTACACTTAAGTAAAACTTGACAGATGTTTAATCATATTTAAGTGAAGAATGATTATATTAGAGTGTCTCTTATCTCTTACCCAGCTGGGATGGACTCCTCATAACGGTGTGAAAACATTTTATGAGGATGTTTGTTATATAGAGGGTAAAGAAATAATTGGCGAAACCGACTACAGATTTATATTTTACCGTGACAAATTCATTTGTATAAAAATGTAATAGGTAAACAATATGTATACTTTTCAAAAATGAGTTTCATTGTTAAAAATGTTTTCATATAAATGTATAATACATCATTTGTGTTGCTGCAGTTTTGGGATTCTTATTTAATATTTATATACTATTTATATTATATATGTATGTATGTATGTATAATATATTGTATATATAATATGTATATATGTAGTATTTATATTATATATGTATGTATGTATAATATATTGAATATTATATACTGTATATATATATATATATATATATATATATATATATATCCATACATACAAATATGTGTACATATATATGCATGTATATAAAAAAAAAAATATATATATATACACATATACATATGCATATATATTTTTTTCATTAAAAAATGTGTATATATATACACATATATATATATATAGACACATACATATATATACATATAGATATATATAAACATACATATATATACAGATATATACATATATATGTATAAATATGTATATACGAATATGCATGTATATATATATGTACATACATATATTTACATACCCATACACACACATGCATATACATACATATACATATTTATATACACGTATATATATGCAACCATCCGTTTTAGACTGCGTATTCCCTTTGGGGTCGCAGGGGGTGCTGGTGCCTATCTCAGCTACAATCGGGCGGAAGGCGGGGTACACCCTAGACAAGTCGCCACCTCATCACAGGGCCAACACAGATAGACAACATTCACACACTAGGGCCAATTTAGTGTTGCCAATCAACCTATCCCCAGGTGCATGTTACTCCACACAGAAAGATCCCGAGCCCGGGATTGAACCCAGGACTACGCAGGACCTTCGTATTGTGAGGCAGATGCACTAACCCCTCCCCCACCGTGCTGCCCATAATATATATATATATATATATATATATATACATATATATATACATATATATATATACATATATATATATATATATATACATATATATATATATATATACATATATATATATATATATATACATATATATATATATACATATATATATATATATATACATATATATATATATATATATATACATATATGTATATATATATACATATATATATATATACATACATATATATATATATACATATATATATATATATATATACATATATATATATATACATACATATATATATATATACATATATATATATATATATATACATATATATATATATATATATATATATATATATACATATATATATATATATATATATATATATATATATATATATATATATATATATATATACATATATACATATATACATATATATATATATATATATATATATATATATATATATATATATATATATATATATATATATATATATATATATATATATATATATATATATATATATATATATATATATATATATCGCACCTTCGTATAAAGCCTTGGGGAAAAGTAATTGTTTATAGTCTGGAAAATACGATTTATTGTATACTTATATTAATAAGTATGATAAATAATTGGCATGAGGATTAATAAAGTCAGTGGCCTAGTGGTTAGAGTGTCCGCCCTGAGATCGGTAGCTTTTGAGTTCAAACCCCGGCCGAGTCTTACCAAAGACTATAAAAATGTGACCCATTACCTCCCTACTTGGCACTCAGCATCAAGGGTTGGAATTGGGGGTTAAATCACCAAAATGATTCCCGGGCGCGGCCACTGCTGCTGCTCACTGCTCCCCTCACCTCCCAGGGGGTGATCAAGGGTGATGGGTCAAATGCAGAGAATAATTTTGCCACACCTAGTGTGTGTGTGTGTGACTATCATTGGTACTTTAACTTTAATATATTATCTTCTAATGTTATGTCTTTATTTCATTTTGTATACTTTATTTTCTTGTTTCCAGTATTTCTTTTACATTTATCCCATTTTTCAAATATGCAAATAACATTCTTTGATTTTTTTTTAAATAATTATTATTTTAATAACGCGTGTTTGGATTTGATATTTTGCATCTCGTTGTTTGTAGATTTTAAAGATACAAACTATTAAATTAAAAAAATGTGTTTAGACTTTTGAGATTGGCTCCAGCACCCCTTGCCACACCAGAAGGGACAAGCGGTAGAAAAACGGATGGATGGATGGAAGTTTAAATTTTCATGTTATGAGACATCAGTAAAAATAAACAATACTAAAGTCCCAACAATAGTTCCAACTTCAAGCTGTGTGGCTTTGTCTTCCTTCTCTTCAATACAGAATAATAATAACAGTGAAGACCATCACTGCTGCACAAAAATGTCCCCTTCGGTGCACGCACACACACACACACACACACACACACACACACACACATAATTTCCTGTGTGGAAAGTGTTCCGAGAGCGACTTCCTGTGTTGTCCTAGAGATTGTTAGCGAGGATGCAGCTGCATGACATTGTTGTGTGTCCACCAATCAGGTCTTTTCCCGCCATCAATCAACACTTGGCCTTAAATCCTCTCCTCACTCTCTGCACTGCATCATTCTGCTTCCTTCCTTACACTCGGCCTGGTGACAGCGGCTTGAAAACACTCACTTCCATTTAGGCAAGGAAGGGATTCAGTAGAAAAGTTTATTTTATTTGATGGAAATAAATGATCTGCTCTTAATGCATGAAACACCATCTGGCTTCTACTAAATATGACAGGATTATATTTTTTAATTTAACAATGAGTTCCTATTTAGAGGAAAACAGGAACAACATTTTTGTATTTTTTAGCAATGTGACTTACTTTTAGTTCAGTCAGCAGGCAGAAGACGTTGATTATACATCCATGTCCTTTAAAATGGACTTTGAAACAACGTTGCAAAATAGTTGTATTTGCAAATTGAGACAACGTTGATGTCTAACGTTGGATCCACATTTTCAGTTGGGAAATGACCACATTTCAACGATCAAATCAACGTCAGAACCCATCCATCCATCCATCCATCATCTTCCGCTTATCCGAGGTCGGGTCGCGGGGGCAACAGCCTAAGCAGGGAAAACCCAGACTTCCCTCTCCCCAGCCACTTCGTCTAGCTCTTCCCGGGGGATCCCGAGGCGTTCCCAGGCCAGCCGGGAGACATAGTCTTCCCAACGTGTCCTGGGTCTTCCCCGTGGCCTCCTACCGGTTGGACGTGCCCTAAACACCTCCCTAGGGAGGCGTTCGGGTGGCATCCTGACCAGATGCCCGAACCACCTCATCTGGCTCCTCTCCATGTGGAGGAGCAGCGGCTTTACTTTGAGTTCCTCCCGGATGGCAGAGCTTCTCACCCTATCTCTAAGGGAGGGACCTGGAAACTCATTTGGGCCGCTTGTACCCGTGATCTTATCCTTTCGGTCATGACCCAAAGCTCATGACCATAGGTGAGGATGGGAACGTAGATCGACCGGTAAATTGAGAGCTTTGCCTTCCGGCTCAGCTCCTTCTTCACCACAACGGATCGGTACAACGTCCGCATTACTGAAGACGCCGCACCGATCCGCCTGTCGATCTCACGATCCACTCTTCCCCCACTCGTGAACAAGACTCCTAGGTACTTGAACTCCTCCACTTGGGGCAGGGTCTCCTCCCCAACCCGGAGATGGCACTCCACCCTTTTCCGGGCGAGAACCATGGACTCAGACTTGGAGGTGCTGATTCTCATTCCGGTCGCTTCACACTCGGCTGCGAACCGATCCAGTGAGAGCTGAAGATCCCGGTCAGATGAAGCCATCAGGACCACATCATCTTGAAAAAGCAGAGACCTAATCCTGCGGTCACCAAACCGGAACCCCTCAACGCCTTGACTGCGCCTAGAAATTCTGTCCATAAAAGTTATGAACAGAATGGGTGACAAAGGACAGCCTTGGCGGAGTCCAACCCTCACTAAAAATGTGTTCGACTTACTGCCGGCAATGCGGACCAAGCTCTGACACTGATCATACAGGAAGTGGACCGCCACAATAAGACAGTCCGATACCCCATACTCTCTGAGCACTCCCCACAGGACTTCCCGAGGGACACGGTCCAATGCCTTCTCCAAGTCCACAAAGCACATGTAGACTGGTTGGGCAAACTCCCATGCACCCTCAAGAACCCTGCCGAGAGTATAGAGCTGGTCCACAGTTCCACGACCAGGACAAAAACCACACTGTTCCTCCTGAATCCGAGGTTGGACTATCCGGCGTAGCCTCCTCTCCAGTACACCTGAATAAACCTTACCGGGAAGGCTGAGGAGTGTGATCCCACGATAGTTGGAACACACCCTCCGGTCCCCCTTCTTAAAGAGAGGAACCACCACCCCGGTCACGTCAGAACCCAACGTTGATTAAACATCTCACCTTCAAAGCACGGTTCATGTTCTCACCTTCAAAGCATGGTTCAAGTGCTCACCTTCAAAGCACGCTTCATGTGCTCACCTTCAAAGCATGGTTCATGTGCTCACCTTCAAAGCATGGTTCATGTGCTCACCTTCAAAGCACGCTTCATGTGCTCACCTTCAAAGCACGGTTCATGTGCTCACCTTCAAAGCACGGTTCATGTGCTCACCTTCAAAGCATGGTTCATGTGCTCACCTTCAAAGCACGCTTCATGTGCTCACTTTCAAAGCATGGTTCATGTGCTCACCTTCAAAGCACGCTTCATGTGCTCACCTTCATGTGCTCACCTTCAAAGCATGGTTCATGTGCTCACCTTCAAAGCACGGTTCATGTGCTCACCTTCAAAGCATGGTTCATGGAGGCAGCTCCTCCAGGGAAGATCTTTTCGATCTTGATCACAGGCTGCACTCTGGACTCCATCCCTCCAGAGACACTAATGCCTGCAAAGGACACACACGTCCACCAGCGACAAGAGGATGAAACAACTTACTGTACTTTACTGTACGATTCATTTACAGTACATTTGGTGAGACCATGAACAGTGAGCAGGACACTGCATTAGGTACACCTGCCCGTGCATCATTAAGGTGTTGGAACAAGAACTATGCCTTAGTGTTGACATGTATTCCCTAATAATTGTATATTTTCTCATATTACGCCAACTTAGTTTTGTATTAGCATTGCTACAGCTTTACAGATGCCATGTCTGCAGAGCAGCTGGTGTTCCTCTCATAAGTTTGTTTAATTTAATTCAGAGTACTAACATGAGAGATTCCAATCAAATTATAATTTATTTATTTTATTTCATCCCCCAAAAAATAAATATATTCTGTGTTGCCTTTGTATTCTCCATAATAATAATATTTATTGTATAGTTTAATATTTTGGTTGGATCATTAAAACTATTTATCTTACCGGGTTATTTACAGTATTTTTGTGAAAATTTGGTATCTCCAATTTTTGGATTTGTTTGTTTGATAATAATTCTTATTTGTGTATTAGTTCAACAATTTTCAATGCAGTGAAATTTATATACAACAACAAAGAAGATGCTTTTATACTAATATTAGTAATAGTCTAATATCTATTTTTTTGTTTAATAAAAAAAAAAAAGGAATTTTATTGGAATTGATTTTTCTTTTACATTTAATTGTTACTGGTTACTAAAAAAAATATTTTAATTATTTATAAAATATCAACTTTTGTATGCTTTCATTGCTACAATATTCAGATTTAATTGGACTTACAATGCAACAAAAAGGTAGATTTGATTTGGTTATTAATTCTGCTGTAGTTGAACATCTTAATTTTTTATCATATTACTTTTACTAAAATATTCCATACATAATATTATGTATTTATTCCACTTACAGTATTTTTAGTGTGATAATATTTTGTATGTTATTTGGATAATTGCATTTAATTAATTAACGCATATTTTCATTTAATTTTTAGCTCTCATATTATTGTAAATAGAGATATTATTCATGTTATTCATCCATCCATCCCATCCATCCATTTCCTACCGCTTGACCCGTTCAGGTCGCGGGCCGTTGTTGGAGCCTATCTCAGCTGCATTCGGATGGAAGGCGGCGTACACCCTTTACAATATTATTGCCTTTTATTTGAATAATTAGGATTACAATTACATTCATTGCCATTAAATATGAATACATGGTAATGAAATGTGGTTTAACATTACATCTAGAAATGCATTAATTTGTTTACATTATTTTTATACGCATGCACAGAATAAATAATGTCGGTATTTAGATATAACGAAATGGATAGAGCTGCGATGAGGTGGCGACTTGTCCAGGGTGCACCCAGCCTTCCGCCCGAATGCAGCTGAGATAGGCTCCAGCACCCCCCGCCACCCCAAAAGGGACAAGCGGTAGAAAATGGATGGATGGATGGATGGATGGAAAGGGATAGAGAATAATATACAAGCTGTGATATGAAAATGTGAACTCAATTATAGTACATAAATAGTTATAATTATAAAAAAAATTACATTTTAATGATTAAAGTATCAATAATAAACAACAAAATGCAATTTTGTGGGAACGCTGAAAACCGTACTGAAATACGAACAGTTAGCATGCTAGCCAGATAACGCCAAGCAACAAAAAAACTGTGTCACAACAGTCAAATACATAAATATCTGACTCAAAACTAGTAAAAAATAAAGTAACATGTTAACGTTAGTATGCTAAACATGCGTGAAGAACTGAAATACACTGTATGTCTGAAAAAATAGCCAAAAGGCTAGCATGCTAACGTTAGCATGCT
>NC_084619.1:4587251-4594751 GCF_033978795.1 Nerophis ophidion
TTTTTTAAGTAGTTTGATGTGTAACAAAATATATTTTTCAAAATGTTTCTTTAAGAAGAAAAAAATGACAGATGCATGCTTTTAAATGTTAGGATTATTTTTATGTTTACTATTTTATCATGTTGTTGTTTTTTTTTTTAATTGTGTGTAACTGTATTGCTATTTTTCAAAATGTTTTAAGTAGTTTGACAATTGTTTTTTTTTTTTTTAAGTAGTTTGATGTGTAACAAAATATATTTTTCAAAATGTTTCTTTAAGAAGAAAAAAATTACAGATGCATGCTTTTAAATGTTAGGATTATTTTTATGTTTACTATTTTATCATGTTGTTAATTGTTTTTTTTAAATTGTGTGTGATTATATTATTATTTTTCAAAATGTTTTAAATAGTTTGATTATCTTTTTATTTTTTTTTTCCTCTTAGAAAAAAAAATGACAGACACATGCTTTTAAATACTGTGTTATTTGTATTTTTACTAATTTATTATTTTTTTAATTGTGTGTTTTACTTTATTATACTAATATTTAAAAAAAAAATGGAGTATTTTGATGATGTTGTCCCTAATGTTGTGTCTACTGGGTACATTTCCAAAGCGGCTGACATATTTTAAAAGAGTATAAAAAAAGAGATAACATTGTCCTTGCTGCTATTGGATTACAAGATTACACTTTTCACAACATGTTCCTCTCAGCTTGCAACTGCTGTCATTTTGTCTTCCCACCTTGACCTTTGACCTGAGAAAGTGAGAAGGGGGAGGGAACTATGGATACTCTCTGCTGTGTTTGTGTGACGCAGCTCAGAACAGCGTTTAAAAGCATCACCCGGTGACAGTAACCCAAGCCAGCACGTCGCCATGGAAACCCGAGTGGTATCTGTGCGTGTTGATGAGGTCATGAGGCGGGCATGCAGGTGACGCCACACACCTGGGACGGGGGTGATGAGGTGGCGTCGAGGGGCCCCGCTGCGAGGGGAGCGAAGAGCTGTAGAAAGCACTTAAAAAAAAAAGTAAGAATAAATATCAGGTGGTTTAAATGTTGTCACCAGTGAAGAATGAATTCTCTAATTGTGTGTTTCTCACCACTTGCACTCTTCAGAGCGTTGAAGGCCTGCAGTTCAAAGGGCATCACCATCTTGTCAAAAGCACACAAGTCCCGTGCAGGAATCAACATCCTGTCCAGCACACAATCACACACACACACACAAACACTTTTTGACGGACAGTGTGGAAGCAAGCATGAGGGAGTAGAGAGGGTCTCACTCACCTTATTTCCCTGAGAAGCAGCGCCTTCTCTGGCCGGTCCAAGATGGCCACAAGGGGGCGCACTAAGTCCTCCAGCACCTTGTCAGACAAATACTGGAAGTACAAATGCTTGATTCGCCTTTAGTCGACTAGTTGACAGCCTCGTACGTGTTTTATTCATTTTTATTTAAAAAAAATATATATATATATTTTTTTTTTGATTAAATCAACATAAAAAACACAATATACACTTACAATTAGTGCACCAACCACAAAAAACTCCCTTTTTCATGACAAATAAAATAAATTAAAAAATGAAAAAAAAAAAAAAAAAAAAAGGATTCCCCCAACGTCCAACCGGTAGGAGGCCACGGGGAAGACCCAGGACACGTTGGGAAGACTATGTCTCCCGGCTGGCCTGGGAACGCCTCGGGATCCCCCGGGAAGAGCTAGACGAAGTAGCTGGGGAGAGGGAAGTCCGGGCTTCCCTGCTTAGGCTGCTGCCCCCGCAACCCAACCTCGGATAAGCCGAAGAATATGTATCATTCCCCCCACCCCTTCCCCGGGCCGCGGGACAAATATTAAGCGTTGACCAGTCCGCGGATACAAAAAGGTTGGGGACCACTGTTTTAAAGGACTTACTGCAACAATAGTAGTCAAAGATCCTCTATACAAGTGGTTTGCTGTCTCAAAAATAAATAAATAAACATTTTATATATATATATATATATATGTGTGTGTGTGTGTGTGTGTGTGCGTGTGTGTGTGTGTGTGTGTGTGGGAATAATCACAAGACTACTTTATCTCTACAGAACTGTTTCATGAGGGGTTCCCTCAATCGTCAGGAGATTTATCCTCATGAAACAGTTCTGTAGAGATGAAGTAGTCTTGTGATTTTTCCCACACACACATATATTGCGCTCTACCATGGTATCGAGCACTATTCTCTGGATAATCTAATTAAGACACACACATATACATACATATATACACACACACATATATACATATACATATACATACATATATACATATACATATATATATATATATACACATATACATATATATATATATATATATATATATATATATATATATATATACATATATATATATATATATTATATATATATATATATATTAGGGCTGTGAATCTTTGGGTGTCCCACAATTCGATTCAATATCGATTCTTGGGGTCACGATTCGATAATATCGATTTTTTTTTTTATTCGATTCGATTCTCGATTCAAAAACAATTTTTTCCAGATTTAAAAGGATTCTGTATTCATTCAATACACAGCAGGATCTACCCCAGTCTGCTGACATGCTAGCAGAGGAGTAGATTTTTGTAAAAAGCTTTTATAATTGTAAAGGACAATGTTTTATCAACTGATTGCAATAATGTACATTTGTTTTAACTATTAAACGAACCAAAAATATGACTTATTTTATCTTTGTGAAAACATTGGACACAGTGTGTTGTCCAGCTTATGAGATGCCATGCAAGTGTAAGCCACTGTGACACTATTGTTCTTTTATTTTTTTTCTTATAAATGTCTAATGATAATGTCAATGAAGGATTTTTAATCAGTATCAATTATAACTAATATTGATACTGTTGTTGATAATATTCATTTTTGTGTCACTACTTTTGGTTTGTTCTGTGTGGTGTTTGTGTCTCCTCTCAATTGCTCTGTTTATTGCAGTTCTGAGTGTTGCTGGGTCAGGTTCGGTTTTGGAATTGGATTGCATTGTTACGGTATTAATGTGTAGTGGTTTGTTGGATTGATTTAAAAAAAAAAATATATATATATATATATATATATATATATATATATATATATATTTTTTTTTTTAAATAAAAAAATATCGATTTTTTAAAAATCGCACGACATAAACGATTCGATTCATATTTGAATTGATTTTTCCCACACCCCTAATATATATATAGATAGGAGCCTGGAATCCAGGACTATGAGACTGACATACAGTTTCTAACCACAGGCCGTTAGGCTTGTGAATGCTACACCCGCAACAACACCTTTTATCACTAAAGACACTTTTTTAAACTGCTGCTGTGACCCAAGGTCACCTCCATATTTATACTGTTGACTGCGAATCAGAATGTGCGATAATGTTGTTACTCACTGTAGAATAGAATGGAATAAAATAGAGTTTCATTGTCATTATTGCAGTGAACAGGTTCAAAGAACAACAAAATTGGAGCAGATCCCCTAAGGTGCATATGCAATATGGTAATATAAATAGTAAAAAAAGATAGAAATAAGAGCTGACCCGCTGGCAGTGCCTCATGACTGCCGCCACCTCGTCCTGGCTGAGGGTCTTCCTGGACACGTCCTCCACGTGCTGCAGGGTCTCCAGGGCAGGCGATGGGTGGTCTCCGCTGACATCAGCACTTTTTCTTTTGTCTGATCCATAAAAGGTGGAATGTATCATCATTAGAATAAAACAAACAAAAATTAAAGCTGCAAGCAGCGTTGGTCGGGTCCGCCTTTGGCCGCTACCAAGTCCTGGTCTAAGTCAGACCAACATAGAGGGTTTTATTTCATGTCTCCATGACATTTCTAACAGAAGTTACATGCAGTTTTGTCTGGGTTTTTTCCTAGGGGACGCTAGAGCGCAATTTAAATTTTTAGGGTTTGGTTTTTTATTAGATGGCAATTTTTTGCCAGTCCTGATGTTTGTGTAAAATTTGGTGAGTTTTAAAGCATGGTAAGGGGGGCAAATTACAGATCGGCGTTTCTGGATGTTGTTGATAAATGGCTTTCGCTTTGTATAGTAGAGCTTTAACTTACACTTTGAAGCATTTTAAAGGGGTCAAATTACAGTTTAAAGAGGCAAAAAATACATTTTTTAGGTAACTTTGCGCAGGGGTTATTTGAAGGCGCGTAAAATCAAAACCGGAGCAGTAATCAAAACTCTGTTCTATACTTTCAATCAGAAGGGTTCAATCTCTCTCCTGTGCGAGTTTGAAGCCGAAACGACAAACATGCTCAGAGGAGATAACTTTTGAAAAAAGGTGACGGGTGTTTACAAAACTTTTATTTTGAAGGGGTAATATTTAACTTCCTGTTGATTTTTCCTGAAGGATGTCAATTTCAAAATGTAGGTCTAAGTGAGACCTACATAGAAGTTTTTGTTTCATGTCTTTCCGGCATTCCTACCGGAAGTTACAAGCAGTTTTGTCTGTGTTTTCTTCCTAGAAGCAGTTGTTTCTGTGTTTTCTTCAAAAATTGCGCTAGAGCGCAATTTTGAGTTTTTTTTTTTTTTTTCCATTAGATTGCAATTTCTGCCAGTCCTGATGTGTGTGCCAAGTTTGGTGAGTTTTGAAGCATTTTAAAGGGGTCAAATTACAGCTCGAAGAGGCAAAAATAGCATTTTTTGCGAAAATTTTGCTTTGAATGAGTTTTAGCAAAATTTCTGTTGATTTTTGCTATAGACGTTTCTAATTGGAAATGTAGGTCTAAGTCAGACCTACATAGCGGTTTTTGTTTCATGTCTCTATGACATTCCTAATGGAAGTTACAAGCAGTCTGTTTTTTTTCTTCCTAGGGGGCGCTAGAGCACAATTTTCATTTTTGGGGTTTGGTTACCTAATAAGTTGGGAAGGTTTGCCAGACTGACGTGTGTGTCAAATTTGGTGAGTTTTGAAGCATGTTAAGGGGGTCAAATTAGGGCGCGAAGGTGCGGAATAATAAAGAATTAAAGCTGCAAGCAGCGTTGGTCGGGTCCGCCTTTGGCTGTTGCCGCCGTGTCCCGAGTCCCGATCTTAGTCAGACCTACATAGAAGTTTTTTATTCCATGTCTCTACGACATTTCTAACAGAAATTACATGCAGTTTTGTCTGTTTTTTTTCCTAGGGGGCGCTAAGCGCAATTTTGATTTTTGGGGTTTGGTTTTTTATTAGATGGCAGTTTTTGCCAGTCCTGATATGTGTGTAAAATTTGGTGAGTTTTGAAGCATGTTAAGGGGGTGAAATTACAGATCGGCGATTCTGGATGTTGTTGATAAGTGGCTTTCGGTCTGCATAACAGAGCTTTAACTTGCACTTTGAAGCATTTTAAGTGGGTCAAATTACAGCTCAAAGAGGCAAAAACGTCATTTTTTAGGAAAATTTGCGCAGGGGTTTTTTGAAGGCGCGTAAAATCAAAACCCTGAGAACTTATCAAAACTTTGATCCATACTTTTAATCAGAAGGGTTCAAACTCTCTCCTGTGCGAGTTTGAAGCCAAAACGACAAACTTGCTCAGAGGAGATAACTTTTGAAAAAAGGTGTCTTGTTTTCACAAAACTTTTATTTTGAAGGGGCAATTTTTAACTTCCTGTTGATTTTTGCTGAAGGATGTCAATTCCAAAATGTAGGTCTAAGTGAGACCTACATAGAAGTTTTTGTTTCATGTCTTTCCGGCATTCCTACCGGAAGTTACAAGCAGTTTTATATGTGTTTTCTTCCTAGAAGCAGTTGTTTCTGTGTTTTATTCAAAAATTGCGCTAGAGCGCAATTTTGAGTTTTTTTTTTTTTTTTTCCATTAGATTGCAATTTCTGCCAGTCCTGATGTGTGTGCCAAGTTTGGTGAGCTTTGAAGCATTTTTAAGGGGTCAAATTGCAGCTCGAAGAGGCAAAAATAGCATTTTTGGCGAAAATTTTGCTTTGAATGAGTTTTAGCACAATTTCTGTTGATTTTTGCTATAGACGTTTCTAATTGGAAATGTAGGTCTAAGTCAGACCTACATAGCGGTTTTTGTTTCATGTCTCCACGACATTCCTAATGGAAGTTACAAGCAGTCTGTTTTTTTTTTCTTCCTAGGGGGCGCTAGAGCGCAATCTTCATTTTTGGGGTTTGGTTACCTAATAAGTTGGGAAGGTTTGCCAGACTGACGTGTGTGTCAAATTTGGTGAGTTTTGAAGCATGTTAAGGGGGTCAAATTAGGGGGCGAAGGTGCGGAATAATAAAGAATTAAAGCTGCAAGCAGCGTTGGTCGGGTCCGCCTTCGGCTGCTGCCCCCGAGACCCCCGGCCGGATAAGCGTTAGAAGACGCCTTGGAGCCACTATTTTGAGAATCTAATGCATTGTGAAAGTAATGCAGTTGTTTATTGAAGTGAAAATATCAAACTTCCTGTTGATTTTTGCTAAAGTATGTTAATTATTAAAATGTAGGTCTAAGTGAGACCTACATAGTGTTTTTTTGTTTCATGTCTCTCTGACATTCCTACCGGAAGTTACAAGCAGTTTTGTCTGTGTTTTCTTCATAGGAGCAGTTTGTCCGTGTTGTATTCCTAGGGGGGCGGTAGAGCGCAATTTTGAGTTTTGAGGTTAGGTTTTTTCATCAGATCGCAATTTTTGCCAGACCTGATGTGTTTGTCAAGTTTGGTGAGTTTAGAAGCATTTTAAGGGGGTCAAATAACAGCTCAAAGAGACAAAAATGACATTTTTTAGGAGACTTTGCGCAGGGGTTCTTTGAAGGCACGTAGAATCAAAACCTGAGAACTTATCAAAACTCTGTTCTATACTTTTAATCAGAAGGGTTCAATCTCTCTCCTGTGCGAGTTTGAAGCCAAAACAACAAACGCACTCAGAGGAGATAATGTTTGAAGAAAGGTGACCGGTTTTTACAAAACTTTTGTTTGGAAGGGGGGATTGCAAACTTCCTGTTGATTTTTCTTGGGGGTTGTCAATCTATGAAATGTAGGTCTAAGCGAGACCTACATGGAGGTTTTTGTTTCATGTCTTTCCGACATTCTTACCGGAAGTTACAAGTAGTTTTGTCTGTGTTTTCTTCCTAGGAGCAGTTTTTTCAGTGTTTTATTCAAAAATAGCGCTAGAGCGCAATTTTGAGTTGTGGGGTTTGGTTTTTTCATTAGATCGCAATATTCGCCAGTCCTTATGTGTGCGCCAAGTTTGGTGACTTTTGAAGCATTTTAAAGGGGTCAAATTACAGCGCAAAGAGGCAAAAATGGCATTTTTTGCGAACATTTTATTTTGAAGGGGTTTTTGCCAACTTCCTGTAGATTTTTGCTGAAAGAAGTGAGTGTATGAAAATTGGGTCTAAGTCAGACCTACATAGGAGTTTTTGTTTCATGTCGCTATGACATTCCTAATAGAAGTTACATGCAGTTTTGTCTGTAATTTTTTCCTAGGGGGCGCTAGAGTGCAATTTTCATTTTGGAGGATTGGTTGCTTAATATGTTGGGAAGGTTTGCTATACCGACGTGTGTGTCAAATTTGGTGAGTTTT
>NC_084619.1:4599751-4702251 GCF_033978795.1 Nerophis ophidion
GATGCATGTATGGTTGAATCCATTAATGTATAGATGGATGAATGACTAGATTTATTTTTGTGATATTTTCAGGGTCAGACCTGATAGAGTGATGTGACTCTGGGATCGTCTGATGGGCTTCCGAGGTCTACTCAGGGCCATCAGGACCTTCGTCTTAGGACCTTCGTGTTTCACCACCTCTTGATCACCAGATGACGGCGCCCTGGTCCATCCTCCCATCTCTCCCGGCCCCTCCCCCATCCCGTGTATGACCGTGTCCTTCAGCCGAACAGTGGCGCCGACCATCCGGCCGGTTTCCCCGGAGGCGTCCGGCGAGGTCTCGGTCTGGATGGCCGTGTCCGCGGTTGCCTGCCTGGCGCTTGGACGTCTGGAGCGGTCCTCCGTGGAGATGGCCACGTCCACCATGTCTGCGCCAAAGACGGGCGGGAACAGGACCTGGGAGAGACCGCTGAGGGAGCTGAGTGGGGTGCTGGAGGACATGGAGGAGGTGGAGGAGTGGGAGTCGGAGCCTTGGGAGGAAGACACTGCCGCCCCGTTGGCCACTGTTGGATGAACGGATAAAGGCTATTTTATTGAATGGAGCAAAAATACAAAAATACAAATATTTTTGTTATATACTTAGTGAAAACTTACATTTGTCGAGCCACCCGTACTCTGCCACCATCTCCTTGTACGCAGGGTATCTTCCAGCTTCCTATAGCGGCACAAAGCTAATTAGTCATGAGAGGCAACAACAACAATTGTTTGTAAGAGGAGTAAACGTTCCAAGACCAGGAAGTAGTCATAGCCCAAACAGCTTTATGCTGCTCACAGCCACTAGGGGCATATGTTCACTTTCATGTGTGTTATGCAATAATTAGCACTAATTACAGTACTATGCAATTACTCAAGATTATTATTAACACAGTTGAGGTACTGTTAGTGAGAGATCCCTATTAAAGGCCTACTGAAAGCCACTACTAGCGACCACGCAGTCTGATAGTTTATATATCAATGATGAAATATTAACATTGCAACACGTGCCAATTTAGTTTACTAAATTGCAATTTAAATTTCGCGCAGAAGTATCATCCTAAAACGTCGCAATATGATGACTCGTGCGCGTGACGTCACGCATTGTAGAGGACATTTTGTTCCAGCACCGTTCCCAGCTATTCTGTTTTCATCGCATAATTCCCCACTATTATGGACATCTGTTTTGTTGAATCTTTTGCAATTTGTTCAATGAATAATGGAGACGTCAAAGAAGAAAGCTGCAGGTGGGAAGCGGTGTATTGCGGCCGCCTTTAGCAACACAGACACGGCCGTCGTTTCGTTGTTTACATTCCCGAAAGATGACGGTGAAGCTTTACTATGGAACAGAGCGGTCAAGCGAACACGGTTGGATTGGACCACACACACAAAGTACAGTGTATTATGCAGCGATCATTTCGAAAGATCGTGTTTCGAAGAGGGTCCCTTGCAAAGGGGGCAGAGATGGGCATCGCCACCACCCGTCGAATGGTGCTGAAAAAAGGTGCGGGGCCGACCTTCAGGTTGTACAGGTACGAGCATATAATCTCACTAAAAAACTAGTAACACAATAAGCAGATGAGGGATTTTCCAGAATTGTCCTAGTAAATTTGTCTAATAACATCTGAATCGCTCCCACTGTATAGTCTTTTTTTTTTTTTTCCTAGTCCTTCCCTCTCACTTTCCTCATCCACGAATCTTTCATCCTCTCTCAAATTAATGGGGAAATCGTCGCTTTCTCGGTCCGAATCACTCTCGCTGCTGGTGGCCATGATTGTAAACAATGTTCAGATGTGAAGAGCTCCACAACCCGTGACGTCACGCGCATGTCACTTATTTGCACAAAACTTGGTAACAGTTTTATCCAAAGTTGTCTCAGGCTGTATTTTGCAGTGAAATTTGCCACTGAGCACAATAGTTGGATTCCCCTCACTCATTTTTCTACTGACGTATGCATTGATCTGATCACTGACCGCTTAGGGGTTAAAGTAAAAAAAACGTATGCAGTCAAAATAAATGGCATGATTAATCTAAATGTGTAATTGTTTGCTATTAATCACATGAGTTAACTTCTTCATTTTGACAGCCCTGTAAAAACAAATTGAATGTCGGAAAAATAAACATGCATTTGAGCAAAACAATCAAATCTATACTGAAATTTGGAAAAAAAATATAAAATTCCTGAAGAATATGAATATTCAAAATACTTTTTGTCGAAATCTAATTGCCCCAAAACTGATTGACTCACTACTATCCGCCCAGTCCTACAATTGTAGACAAATGTTTAATGCTTCATCCACGCTACGTCAAATTCAATGCTTTTTAATGCCATTTAAAGGCCTACTGAAAGCCACTACTAGCGACCACGCAGTCTGATAGTTTATATATCAATGATGAAATATTAACATTGCAACACATGCCAATACGGCCGCTTTAGTTTACTAAATTGCAATTTTAAATTTCCCACGGAGTTTGTTGAAAACATCGCGGAATGATGACGTGTGTTTGTGACGTTATTGGTTGAGCGGACATTTTAGCCCAGCACCACTCACGGCTAAAAGTCGTCTCTTTTCATCGCATAATCACACAGTATTTTGGACATCTGTGTTGCTGAATCTTTTGCAATTTGTTCAATTAATAATGGAGACTATAAAGAAGAATGCTGTTGGTGGAAAGCGGTGGATTGCAGCTGCCTTTAGCAACCGAAACACAGCCGGTGTTTCTTTGTTTGTTGTGAAGCTTTAGCGAACATGTTTCTCTACCACATGTCAACCAGCAAGTTTTTGGATGAGAAAATTGTGATGTTAAGTCGGCTCTTGTGCGGAGTTAGCGTCCTGCTGCAGCAGCTGTCAAAAAGGCAGCTGTGATCTTGGCTCCTCCATTGGCTTCTCTCAGAGACACTGGCGGTCACCGCAGTCCTCCGACTTTCAGGTATGAATTTATAATCTCACTAAAACACTATTAACACAATAAGCAGATAAGGGATTTTCCAGAATTAACCTAGTAAATGTGTCTAATAACATCTGAATCGCTCCCACTGCTGTCACAATTTTTTTCTTTTTTTCTAGTGCTTCACTCTCACTTTCCTCATCCACGAATCTTTCATCCTCGCTCAAATTAATGGGGAAATCAATGCTTTCTCGGTCTGAATCGCTCTAGCTGCTGGTGGCTATGATCATAAACAATGTGAGGATGGGAGGAGCCCTATAACCCGTGACATCACGCGCACATCGTCTGCTACTTCCGGTACAGGCAAGGCTTTTTTTATCAGCACCAAAAGTTGCGAAGTTTATCGTGGATGTTCTCTACTAAATCCTTTCAGCAAAAATATGGCAATATCGCAAAATGATCAAGTATGACACATAGAATGGACCTGCTATCCCCGTTTAAATAAGAACATCTCATTTCAGTAGGCCTTTAAAGTTGGATAAATAGTCATAGTAGTCGTACAGTTTATTCTAAAAATGTGCCAAAAGGAACATAAGGATCCTATTTGTTATGGTTGTAAGGATTTGAGCACATGGTGATGCGAGGGTTGTTCTCCTAAGATGCAGACGGAATTCCGACACAGCGTACATGTAGGAAATTATTTATTCAAGCAATAAATCAGGCGGGAACAAACAAAAGCAAGCTCATAGCACGGAAGGCAAAAGCTAAGGGGGCTAGCGCTGGAGCTAGCGAACAAAATTAGCTCAGCATGGAAGCTAGCATAAACAAAAGAACCTAGCGTGGAAGCTTGTATACAAAAACAGGAATCAAACCGTCGTTAACTGTTGCATGTGGCAAATTAGGAAGCCAGACTGAGTGTGGAAAGAAAGGGAAATAAACAGAACTAGATGCTAATCAGAGGCAGCTGAAACCAATCAGGAGACACAAAACAGGGGTGCTGAAACAGAACTAAGGGAGTCCAAAAACCAAACAGAACAGGATCCGGGCAGCGGCGATGCAGAGGCGGCAGGTGGAGCGCAGGTAAACACGACTTTAACGTCAAAAAACAAGGTCGGAAACATTCAATGCAATCGAAACGACAGGAAACGGCGACCGAGCCCTGTGTGGCTGGCATATAAAGGAGCCTGATTGGCAAATTGAACAGGTGAGCCCATAGATTGCCGATCAGGAAGAGGTGAGGGTGGCAGTGCTCAGGCAAGAAGAGTGGTGAAGGCAAACCAAAAATAAGAGTGCAGGAAAATAACTTAATACGGAACTTTTGTTCATACCCTTTGTTTTTGTAATATTTTTGAGTTATGATTAAAGATGTCATTACCTTCACACTTATGTCCGTTCCAATCTCTTTACACCACGGGAAAACAAACCACACCTGAGTCCACGCCATGACAGAAGCAAACAACTTAGAACCTGTCTATAACATTTTTAAACATCAAAGCAAGACACAGATGGGACTTGAACCCACGATCTATTGATTTACGAGACCTACGCCTTACCACTTGGCCACCGCGCCCAAACGTGTAATTATTATGGTCTGTATAAACTAGGCAGGGAGGATCACATCACATTGGATAAAACTGTGTGTTTATTGGAACCTGATCCACAACTGCCTCTGAATAATGAACACAGAGCCTGAGCAACGTGAGATCACAGGAGGAAAACGAGCACACCGCCATGTTAAAGAGCGTACACACACACACACACACACACACACACACACACACACACACTCATACATACTGGTTATCATTTGGAATGGGGACCAAGTTTTTGATCATGACTTGTGGGGACCACCCTTTTCTACAGGTTGTGGAGGCATAACAAAACAAAAACATAGGTAAAATGGCCACTGCCCAGTTGGCTCATACATGTCTTTAAATCTCTGAATTGATGAAGTCAACGATCCTGTTCTGTCTCCCTGTAATGTTTGTCTGATCTTGAATGGGATTGTGCTGAAAATTGTAATTTTCCTGAAGGAACTCTCCTGACGGAATAAATAAAGTACTATCTAATCTAATCTAATCTAATCTAATCTAAGTAATGTGCTGATCATTCTTACTGGGGATGCTGGGGAAAAGGAGTTCATATGGTTCATGGGGACCAAATTTAAATAATTTTGCATAATTCACACAAATTTGTATGTGATTACTGAGGACCATCCATCCATTTTCTACCGCTTATTCCCTTTCGGGGTCGCGGGGGGCGCTGGCGCCTATCTCAGCTACAATCGGGCGGAAGGCGGGGTACACCCTGGACAAGTCGCCACTTCATCGCAGGGCCAACACAGATAGACAGACAACATTCACACACTAGGGCCAATTTAGTGTTGCCAATCAACCTATCCCCAGGTGCATGTCTTTGGAAGTGGGAGGAAGCCGGAGTACCCGGAGGGAACCCACGCATTCACGGGGAGAACATGCAAACTCCACACAGAAAGATCCCGAGCCTGGATTTGAACCCAGGACTGCAGGACCTTCGTATTGTGAGGCAGACGCACTAACCCCTCTGCCACCGACGAGGACTGAGGACCATTTAAACAAAAAAAAACGTTCGAATTAAATATGATGTCAATCAATGTTTACTTATATAGCCCTAAATCACTAGTGTCTCAAAGGGCTGCACAAACCACTACAACATCCTCGGTAGGCCCACATAAGGGCAAGGAAAACTCACACCCAGTGGGACGTCGGTGACAATGATGACTATGAGAACCTTAGAGAGGAGGAAAGCAATGGATGTCGAGCGGGTCTAACATGATACTGTGAAAGTTCAATCCATAATGGATCCAACACAGTCGCGAGAGTCCAGTCCAAAGCGGATCCAACACAGCAGCGAGAGTCCCGTTCACAGCGGAGCCAGCAGGAAACCAGCGGGGTGTATAATATAGTCAGGAAGAGTCATGGATGCAAAGGATTCTGGGTATTTGTTGCGTTGCGTTTATGTTGTGTTACTGTGAGGATGTTCTCCCGAAATGTGTTTGTCATTCTTGTTTGGTGTGGCTTCACAGCGTGGCACATATTGGTAAGAGTGTTAAAGTTGTTTATATCACAACCATCAGTGTACTCTGTGTCACCCAGTATGCCTTGCAGTCGTGTGCGTGTATCGGCGGAAGCTGCACACAACATGTTGCTGGACTGGCAAGCAGTTTGTAAAAGTTGTAGAAGGCGACAAAGGCAATGGCTTCATAGCACGCCCTAATACTTATTATCTGGGTGACCGCCAGCAGATATTCGTGAGAATGTTTGCGGCTCCAAATAAATGATAAATGGGTTGTACTTGTATAGCGCTTTTCTACCTTCAAGGTACTCAAAGCGCTTTGACACTACTTCCACATTTACCCATTCACACACACATTCACACACTGATGGAGGGAGCTGCCATGCAAGGCGCCAACCAGCACCCATCAGGAGCAAGGGTGAAGTGTCTTGCTCAGGACACAACGGACGTGACAAGGTTGGTTCTAGGTGGGATTTGAACCAGTGACCCTCGGGTTGCGCACGGCCACTCTCCCACTGCGCCACGCCGTCCCTGAAATGTCCTCTTTACTTTGTGACACGGGTCAAAATGTCTCTTTAAGTGGTAAAAAGTGCGATCCCTGAACTATATAAGTTGAATATTTCCGAATGGTTCAACCGCCCCCCGCCCGATTCTATTCAAAATATATTTTTTCATCATGTGACCCGCCCGACTTGCGGTTAATCCACGGACTCCGCAGATGAGACCGCAAACCGCACATCTCTAGAGTGTAGGAGGTGATAGAGGGTGATGTCGCCAGCCTGACTGCCAGGCAACTGCAGGCTTGAATAATGCTGTGGTGATTAACAGGTGCATGAGTCCAAATGAACCAGGTGTGTGACATGACAGGTGAAAACTAATCGGTAGTCATGGTGACAAACAAGAGTGCCCAATGAGTCCAAAACCAAACAGATCGTGACCACAAAACATGACAGAAGTTTCACCACTTAAATGTTAAAACAAATCTCGCATCTTCTATTTAGCAGTAATGAAGTTGTCCACAACTCCAACTACCATATATAGAAGGATGGAAAATTCTGAATGTGAATCATACTTTAGGTAATAAAGTTTTACAATCATGCTGTATGAAAATGTCATCCTAAGGAACACTAGACCAGATTTTGTTTTGGGAAAAAATCTATTAGTTTTAACTAATGATGGATACCACACAGAATCACAGTACTGCAGCACTGGTATCAAATTTCCATATTAAGGTGCGAGCCGCGTGTCTGAGACCCCTAGTTTATACATATCACAATGCAAAAAAAGAACTTGGTACGCTGTGTTATCCATCCATCCATCCATCTTCTTCCGCTTATCCGAGGTCGGGTCGCGGGGTCAACAGCCTAAGCAGGGAAACCCAGACTTCCCTCTCCCCAGCCACTTCGTCTAGCTCTTCCCGGGGGATCCCGAGGCGTTCCCAGGCCAGCCGGGAGACATAGTCTTCCCAACGTGTCCTGGGTCTTCCCCGTGGCCTCCTACCGGTTAGACGTGCCCTAAACACATCCCTAGGGAGGCGTTCGGGTGGCATCCTGACCAGATGCCCGAACCACCTCATCTGGCTCCTCTCCATGTGGAGGAGCAGCGGCTTTACTTTGAGTTCCTCCCGGATGGCAGAGCTTCTCACCCTATCTCTAAGGGAGAGACCTGGAAACTCATTTGGGCCGCTTGTACCCGTGATCTTATCCTTTCGGTCATGACCCAAAGCTCATGACCATAGGTGAGGATGGGAACGTAGATCGACCGGTAAATTGAGAGCTTTGCCTTCCGGCTCAGCTCCTTCTTCACCACAACGGTTCGGTACAACGTCCGCATTACTGAAGACGCCGCACCGATCCGCCTGTCGATCTCACGATCCACTCTTCCCTCACTCGTGAACAAGACTCCTAGGTACTTGAACTCCTCCACTTGGGGCAGGGTCTCCTCCCCAACCCGGAGATGGCACTCCACCCTTTTCCGGGCGAGAACCATGGACTCGGACTTGGAGGTGCTGATTCTCATTCCGGTCGCTTCACACTCGGCTGCAAACCGATCCAGTAAGAGCTGAAGATCCCGGTCAGATGAAGCCATCAGGACCACATCATCTGCAAAAAGCAGAGACCTAATCCTGCGGTCACCAAACCGGAACCCCTCAACGCCTTGACTGCGCCTAGAAATTCTGTCCATAAAAGTTATGAACAGAATCGGTGACAAAGGACAGCCTTGGCGGAGTCCAACCCTCACTGGAAATGTGTTTGACTTACTAAGTTCTGACACTGATCATACAGGGAGTGGACCGCCACAATAAGACAGTCCGATACCCCATACTCTCTGAGCACTCCCCACAGGACTTCCCGAGGGACACGGTCCAATGCCTTCTCCAAGTCCACAAAGCACATGTAGACTGGTTGGGCAAACTCCCATGCACCCTCAAGAACCCTGCCCAGAGTTTAGAGCTGGTCCACAGTTCCACGACCAGGACGAAAACCACACTGTTCCGCCTGAATCCGAGGTTGGACTATCCGGCGTAGCCTCCTCTCCAGTACACCTGAATAAACCTTACCGGGAAGGCTGAGGAGTGTGATCCCACGATAGTTGGAACACACCCTCCGGTCCCCCTTCTTAAAGAGAGGAACCACCACCCCGGTCTGCCAATCCAGAGGTACCGCCCCCGATGTCCACGCTGTGTTATTTCCTTTTAAATTTCAAAAGAGTTTTGAGGCTCCCATTGTTTTCTTCATTTTGTGAAACGGGTCAAAATGGGTCTTTGAGTGGTAAAGGTTGCCGACCCCTGCCTTAAGGGGACCCGTTTTTTTTGTCCCCATACCGTCAGAGGTCTCCTATAGGTGTAAACAGAGCGATGTCCCCATTAAGTGAGCATTGCCAGAACACACACACACACACACACACACACACACATGAGCCATCCCTGTGCAGGGTTGTGGTGTTCTTTAACATACTTAAGATGTGTTATTGTGTCAGAACAATTAGAGGCCCTCTGTCACTTGTTCCAGTACGCGCCGAGGTACAAATAATTAACAGCGAGGCGCACACAAAGGGTTCTAAGATGAACCCTCTTTATTTTTAGAGTTCATTTAAAGTGAGTTCCTTCTATTCGGGTCTTATTAAATATGCACAGCAGACGTTTGCAAGAGAAAGTGTTGAAACCGATGCCTGGTACTCTCTGCAGTTGAGTGAACACGTACGAGGAAACATGGCGACGAACAATGAGGACTCACCCTAATAGTTAACATGACGTGGGTGTGGCTTTTCAGGACCTCCACGGCGTTGCTGTGTGTGATGTCATCAAAGCTGACCCCGTTGGCGGCCAGGATCTGATCCCCCATCTTGATGCCGTGCCGCTCCGCCAGCCCGCCCGGGTCCAGCCTGAACGTTAAAGGTGAACTGACAAGTCCAATGTTCGCTATTCAGACCTTTCTCACTCAACCGAGCGCGGTTGCTTACTTTGAGACGTAGATTCCCAGTCCAAACTCTCGTCCTCCCCGGATGTTGAAGCCCAGGCAGTAGTCGTCCGACGTGGTGAAGAGGTGCACCATCCTGCGGAGGGCGCTGTCCGAACTGGCCTCTGATGGCGTGCGCCCCCCTTCCTCCACCACCATCCTTCTGTGGATCAGATCCACCCTAAACACACACAACATGTTGATAACGTGTAAACCAGGGGTGCCCATTACGTCGATCGCCAGCTACCAGTCGACCGCGGGGGGGGTGTCAGTCGATCTCCAGCCAGGCTTTTAAAAAAAATAGACCTATCAATCAACGTTTATTTATATAGCCCCAAATCACAAATGTCTCAAAGGACTGCACAAATCATTACGACTACAACATCCTCGGAAGAACCCACAAAAGGGCAAGGAAAACTCACACCCAGTGGGCAGGGAGAATTCACATTCAGTGGGACGCCAGTGACAATGCTGACTATGAGAAACCTTGGAGAGGACCTCAGATGTGGGCAACCCCCCCCCCCTCTAGGGGACCGAAAGCAATGGATGTCGAGTGGGTCTAACATGATACTGTGAAAGTTCAATCCATAGTGGCTCCAAGACAGCAGTGAGAGTCCCGTCCACAGGAAACCATCTCAAGCGGATCAGCAGCGTAGAGATGTCCCCAACCGATACAGGCGAGCGGTCCATCCTGGGTCTCGACTCTGGACAGCCAGTACTTCATCCATGGTCATCGGACCGGACCCCCTCCACAAGGGAGGGGGGGACATAGGAGAAAGAAAAGAAGCGGCAGATCAACTGGTCTAAAAAGGAGGTCTATTTAAAGGCTAGAGTATACAGATGAGTTTTAAGATGAGACTTAAATGCTTCTACTGAGGTAGCATCTCGAACTGTTACCGGGAGGGCATTCCAGAGTACTGGAGCCCGAACGGAAAACGCTCTATAGCCCGCAGACTTTTTTTGAGCTCTAGGAATCACTAAAAAGCCGGAGTCCTTTGAACGCAGATTTCTTACCTAAAAATGAGTGATCATCAATCTTCACCAAGACGTCACTTAAATGACATTCACGGTACCGGAGGGTCTTGTGAGATGACGCTGGCTGCTGCAAGATCATTATTATGAAAATATGACCGAGAGGAAGGCCAGAAACACTTTTTATTTCAACAGACTCTCGCGCCGTAGCTTCCGTCAAAACTCTAAAGGCCGACTGCACATTTCCTATCTTCACAATAAAAGCCCTGCTTCATGCTGCCTGCGCTAACTAAATACAGAGTCTCGGAAAACTGGCGTGCACAAGCGATCCCTCAGAAAACTGGCGTGCACAGCTCGGTCGGTGGAGCGGCCGTGCCAGCAACTTGAGGGTTGCAGGTTCGATTCCCGCATCCGCCATCTTAGTCACTGCCGTTGTGTCTTTGGGCAAGACACTTTACCCACCTGCTCCCAGTGCCACCCACACTGGTTTGAATGTAACTTAGATACTGGGTTTCACGATGTAAAAGCGCTTTGAGTCACTAGAGAAAAAGCGCTATATAAATATAATTCACTTCACTAATTCACTTCACTTCACATCACTTGTGCACGCCAGCTTTCCGAGACTCTTATTTTGTTAGCGCAGGCAGCATGAAGCAGGGCTTTTATTGTGAAGATAGGAAATGTGCAGTCGGCCTTTAGAGTTTTGACGGAAGGGACGGCGCGAAAGTCTGTTGAAATAAAAAGTGTTTCTCGCCTTCATCTCTGTCATTTTTTCATAATAATGAACTGGCAGCAGCCAGCGTCATCTCACAAGACCCTCGGGTGCCGTGAATGTCAATCAAGCAAGCTACGGAATTTGCCGCCAATGTTTTTCTTGTAAAGTGTATGGAAGCTGGATGAATTAGATGCCAAAAACCAACCACTTTCATGTGGTATTGTACAGAAAGGACCACTTTTTTTCTCCTCCATTTGAAAATGTGGGCGTTATCATCATTACTGTCTGATTCCAATCAATGCAAGTCATCAGAATCAGGTAATACACCAACTTATATTCTTGTCTTTGTGAAAGAAAGACATCTATATGTGTTACACATGCTTGTATTATCATTAAACACATTTAACTTGTTTACAAAAATGTCTCTTTCATAAATAAATAAATATAAATGATATATATAAATGAGGTAGATCCCCTCGAGTTGGTCAATTGAAAAGTAGCTCGCCTGCAGAAAAAGTGTGGGCACCCCTGGTGTAGGGCCTTTTTGCATTGAGGCGCAGTACCTCAACACATCCAGCAGAGGGCGGCAAATATTTTATATGAAATATAGAGCTGTGATTCAGCCTGCCTTTGCAGATAGTTTAATAGCTACATTGTGATATTTCAGCAAGTACAAATGTGTTAAACCAGGGGTGTCAAACTCATTTTAGCTCAGGGGCCGCATGAAGGAAAGTCTGTGCACAAGCGGGCCGAACTATTAAAATCAGGGCATTGAAACTAAAAAATAAAGGGAATGGGAGGGGAAGAAAAGAAAGAAGAAAGGAAGGGAAAGAAAATAAATTGACATATTTTTTTTTAGTTTTTTTCCTTTTTTATTATTGTTATTATTTTTGTATTGTTGCTTTTTTGTGTCATTTACATATGGTATTGTCACGGGTTACATGTTTTTTTGTGTGACTTATTTATTTTTATTTTTATTTTTTTTATTACATCTGATCAAGCCACGAAAATGTGACTTTCTTCTTCTTTTTTTTAAGTGTGATCACTTCCTGAGGATCCTTGATGCCGAGGAATATTCATCCATCTTGCTATGGTCTAGAACAGGGGTCACCAACGCGGTGCCCGCGGGCACCAGGTCGCCCGTAAGGACCAGATGAGTCGCCCGCTGGCCTGTTCTAAAAATAGCTCAAATAGCAGCACTTACCAGTGAGCTGCCTCTTTTTTAAAAAATTGTATTTATTTACTAGCAAGCTGGTCTCGCTTTGCTCGACATTTTTAATTCTAAGAGAGACAAAACTCAAATAGAATTTGAAACTCCAAGAAAATATTTTAAAGACTTGGTCTTCACTTGTTTAAATAAATTCATTTATTTTTTTACTTTTCTTCTTATAACTTTCAGAAAGATAATTTTAGAGAAAAAAAACATCCTTAAAAAAGATTTTAGGATTTTTAAACACATACCATTTTACCTTTTAAATTCCTTCCTCTTCTTTCCTGACAATTTAAATCAATGTTCAAGTAAATTTAGTTTTTCTTATTGTAAAGAATAATAAATACATTTTAATTTAATTCTTCATTTTAGCTTCGACTTTTTCGACGAACAATATTTGTGAAATATTTCTTCAAATTTAGGATTAAAATTCAAAAAAATTATTCTGGCATATCTAGAAAATCTGTAGAATCAAATTTAAATCTTATTTCAAAGTCTTTTACATTTCTTTTAAAATTTTTGTTCTGGAAAATCTAGAAGAGATAATGATTTGTCTTTGTAAGAAATATAGCTTGGTCCAATTTGTTATATATTCTAACAAAGTGCAGATTGGATTTTAACATAATTAAAACATGTCATCAAAATTCTAAAATTAATCCTAATCAGGAAAAATTACTAATGATGTTCCATAAATTATTTTTTTCATTTTTTCATAAAGATTCAAATTAGCTAGTTTTACTCTTCTTTTGGTTGAATTTTGAATTTTAAACAGTCGAAATTGAAAATGAACTACGTTTTAAAATTTTATTTTTACTTTTTTCGTGTTTTCTCCTCTTTTAAACCCTTCAATTAAGTGTTTTTTTTCATCATTTATTCTCTACAAAAAACCTTAAACAAATTGAAAAACCTATTCGGTTGTTACCATTTAGTGGTCAATTGTACGGAATATGTACTGAACAGTGCAATCTACTAATAAAAGTTTCAATCAATCAATCAATCAATAGACAGGCAACATTCACACTCACATTCACACACAAAAAAATCAAAAAAAAAATCAACTGAAAGCTTACTTTTTTTTATATTTGCATAATGTTCTGAATACAAATCTTTATAAATCTAGAAAGCGTGGTCCTGAAGAGGTAGGCATTTTTCAGAGGTCTCAAGAAGCTAACAAATACAACAATGTGTGTGTTTCTAAGAGAAAGTGTACTAAAGTGTGTACTAAAACATAGTCTCCAGGATTTGCTGCCACATGGCAATGTTGTCCCTGTTAAGAACCCCAGCAAGTAACTGTGTCAATATCACCTGATCAAAAGGAGCATAAAGGTCATAGCAGTAATCCATCCACTGCAGCCACATCAATCGATGTTTACTTATATAGCCCTAAATCACTAGTGTCTCAAAGGGCTGCACAAACCACTACGACATCCTCGGTAGGCCCACATAAGGGCAAGGAAAACTCACACCCAGTGGGACGTCGGTGACAATGATGACTATGAGAACCTTGGAGAGGAGGAAAGCAATGGATGTCGAGCGGGTCTAACATGATACTGTGAAAGTTCAATCCATAATGGATCCAACACAGTCGCGAGAGTCCAGTCCAAAGCGGATCCAACACAGCAGCGAGAGTCCAGTCCAAAGCGGAGCCAGCAGGAAACCATCCCAAGCGGAGGCGGATCAGCAGCGCAGAGATGTCCCCAGCCGATACACAGGCGAGCAGTACATGGCCACCGGATCGGACTGGACCCCCTCCACAAGGGAGAGTGGGACATAGGAGAAAAAGAAAAGAAACGGCAGATCAACTGGTCTAAAAAGGGAGTCTATTTAAAGGCTAGAGTATACAAATGAGTTTTAAGGTGAGACTTAAATGCTTCTACTGAGGTGGCATCTCGAACTTTTACCAGGAGGGCATTCCAGAGTACTGGAGCCCGAACGGAAAACGTTCTATAGCCCGCAGACTTGTTTTGGGCTTTGGGAATCACTAATAAGCCGGAGTCCTTTGAAGGCAGATTTCTTGCCGGGACATATGGTACAATACAATCGGCAAGATAGGATGGAGCTAGACCGTGTAGTATTTTATACGTAAGTAGTAAAACCTTAAAGTCACATCTTAAGTGCACAGGAAGCCAGTGCAGGTGAGCCAGTATAGGTATATATGTATGTATATATGTATATAAAGGTATATACAGTATAGGTATATATGTATGTATATATGTATATAAAGGTATATACAGTATAGGTATATATGTATGTATATATGTATATAAAGGTATATACAGTACAGGTATATATGTATGTATATATGTATATAAAGGTATATACAGTATAGGTATATATGTATGCATATATGTATATAAAGGTATATACAGTACAGGTATATATGTATGTATATATGTATATAAAGGTATATACAGTATAGGTATATATGTATGTATATATGTATATAAAGTTATATACAGTATAGGTATATATGTATGTATATATGTATATAAAGGTATATACAGTATAGGTATATATGTATGTATATATGTATATAAAGGTATATACAGTATAGGTATATATGTATGTATATATGTATATAAAGGTATATACAGTACAGGCGTAATGTGATCAAACTTTCTTGTTCTTGTCAAAAGTCTAGCAGCCGCATTTTGTACCAACTGTAATCTTTTAATGCTAGACATGGGGTTGACCCGAAAATAATACGTTACAGTAATCGAGACGAGACGTAACAAACGCATGGATAATGATCTCAGCGTCTTTAGTGGACAAAATGGAGCGAATTTTAGCGATATTACGGAGATGAAAGAATGACGTTTTAGTAACGCTTTTAATGTGTGCCTCAAAGGAGAGAGTTGGGTCAAAGATAACACCCAGATTCTTTACCGAGTCGCCTTGTTTAATTGTTTGGTTGTCAAATGTTAGAGTTGTATTATTAAATAGAGGTCGGTGTCTAGCAGGACCGATAATCAGCATTTCCGGTTTTTTTGGCGTTAAGTTGCAAAAAGTTAGCGGACATCCATTGTTTAATTTCATTAAGACACGCCTCCAGCTGACTACAATCCGGCGTGTTGGTCAGCTTTAGGGGCATGTAGAGTTGGGTGTCATCAGCATAACAGTGAAAGCTAATACCGTATTTGCGTATGATGTCACCTAGCGGCAGCATGTAGATGCTGAAGAGTGCAGGGCCAAGGACCGAACCCTGGGGAACTCCACACCTTAACATAGTCCGAGGTCACATTGTTATGGGAGACACACTGCATCCTATCAGTAAGATAAGAGTTAAACCAAGACAGGGCTAAGTCTGACATACCAATTCGTGTTTTGATACGTTCTAATAAAATATTATGATCGACGGTATCGAAAGCAGCGCTAAGATCGAGGAGCAGCAACATAGATGACGCATCAGAATCCATCGTTAGCAATAGATCATTAGTCATTTTTGCGAGGGCTGTCTCCGTGGAGTGATTTGCCCTGAAACCGGATTGAAAGGTTTCACATAGATTGTTAGACGCTAAGTGTTCATTTAACTGCTCCGCAACAATTTTTTCAAGGATTTTTGAAATAAAGGGAAGGTGAGACACCGGTCGGTAATTTACCATGAGGTCAGGATCGAGGTTAGGTCTTTTAAGAAGAGGATGAATAACCGCTTTTTTGAATGCTAGGGGAACAGTGCCCGAGGAGAGTGATAAGTTTATAATATTTAGCACTGATGGACCTAATAATACAAAGAGCTCCTTGATCAGTTTCCCAGGAAGAGGGTCAAGTAAACATGTTGTCTATTTTATGACATGACACCATGACACCAAGACGTGGAATACGCGCTCTAAGAACGAGGGGCGCTAACAATACAGCTCACCAGGTGGTCTTCTCCTTGGAGTAGCGGATCCCTGGGATCTTGCCCACGCGCCTCACCACCATCCTCAGCCTGTTGTTGCCCGTCAGGACCTTGACGGCGCTGCTCATGGTGATGCTCTCCAGGCTGACTCCGTTCACCTCCACCAGCTTGTCTCCCACCGTGAGCCCGGCCTGCGCTGTAAAAAGCACAGAAACACAGCATGGAGCGTGTACAGATAGCAGCGTGAAAACACATTTCCCGCCGACCTGCAGAGCTGTCGTCCTCCACCTTGCTGACAAACATCCCCAGTCCGTGTTCGGAACCCCCTCGGACGCTGAAGCCCAGACGTCCATCCAGAGTCTTGTCCACGGTCACTGTGTGGATGTCTGCGCTGTCGTCTCCACCTGACAAAAACACCACAAGTTCTCAGTGACAGTCAACACAGATAGTACTTTATTTATTCTGTCAGGAAAATTACAATTTTCAGCACAATCCCATTCAAGATCAGACAAACATTACAGGGAGACAGAACAGGATCGCTGACGGGTCTGCCGGCTTCCAGCGCCCCTTACAAAAAAAATGAGATACAGGTAAACAAAGGGTGGAATGGGAGAAAAAAAATAGAAGATTAAAATAAAATTTAAAAAATCGGTCTTAGCCTGGGCCCTGGAGAGGGGGTCCAGACTGAGGCCAAGGGAAAAAAAACAACTCATAGCCATAGTCCACCTCATAGGATGCCGTAGTGGTTTGTGCAGCCCTTTGAGACACTAGTGATTTAGGGCTATATAAGTAAACATTGATTGATTGATTGATAGTACACATGTAAGAGGGAAACATCAAACATCAAAGAACACAGAGGAGATCAAAGACATTAAAGCAGCAGATACAACCAGACACTTCTACATACAGGTATGAATAAAATCAATCAATCAATCAATGTTTACTTATATAGCCCTAAATCACTAGTGTCTCAAAGGGCTGCACAAACCACTACGACATCCTCGGTAGGCCCACATAAGGGCAAGGAAAACTCACACCCAGTGGGACGTCGGTGACAATGATGACTATGAGAACCTTGGAGAGGAGGAAAGCAATGGATGTCGAGCGGGTCTAACATGATACTGTGAAAGTTCAATCCATAATGGATCCAACACAGTCGCGAGAGTCCAGTCCAAAGCGGATCCAACACAGCAGCGAGAGTCCCGTTCACAGCGGAGCCAGCAGGAAACCATCCCAAGTGGAGGCGGATCAGCAGTCAAAGAAACATATCAATCAATCAATCAATGTTTATTTATATAGCCCTAAATCACAAATGTCTCAAAGGACTGTACAAACCATATCCACTGTGGTTAGTAGACAACCCCTGGCAAACATTACATGATCACCAGTTTTTGAGATTGTTCTTTAACTTGTTTAAGTTTGTTGACAAAAAAAAAGCTGATGGCAACTTTTTGGCTTTAAGAAACACTAAAATAAATCAAAAAAATATAAATTGTTATTTCTTTTAGATCAAACAGACATAGGTGTCCAAACTTTTTAACTATTGGGCTAAAAAAAATTGGGGCCAGGGGGCCGAAAGCCTACTGCATGCAAAGTATATATATACACATATGTACATATATACATACAGTACATATAAATATATAGCCCATATGCGTATAAATTATAGTAATATAATGGATGTATAATTACTAATATTAGAACTGAATATTCGACTGCAGCCGAGTGTGAAGCGACCGGAATGAGAATCAGCACCTCCAAGTCCGAGTCCATGGTTCTCGCCCGGAAAAGGGTGGAGTGCCATCTCCGGGTTGGGGGAGGAGACCCTGCCCCAAGTGGAGGAGTTCAAGTACCTAGGAGTCTTGTTCACGAGTGGGGGAAGAGTGGATCATGAGATCGACAGGCGGATCGGTGCGGCGTCTTCAGTAATGTGGACGTTGTACCGATCCGTTGTGGTGAAGAAGGAGCTGAGCCGGAAGGCAAAGCTCTCAATTTACCGGTCGATCTACGTTCCCATCCTCACCTATGGTCATGAGCTTTGGGTCATGACCGAAAGGATAAGATCACGAGTACAAGCGGCCCAAATGAGTTTGGGTCTCTCCCTTAGAGATAGGGTGAGAAGCTCTGCCATCCGGGAGGAACTCAAAGTAAAGCCGCTGCTCCTTCACATCGAGAGGAGCCAGATGAGGTGGTTCGGGCATCTGGTCAGGATGCCACCCGAACGCCTCCCTAGGGAGGTGTTTAGGGCACGTCCGACCGGTAGGAGGCCACGGGGAAGACCCAGGACACGTTGGGAAGACTATGTCTCCCGGCTGGCCTGGGAACGCCTCGGGATCCCCCGGGAAGAGCTAGACGAAGTGGCTGGGGAGAGGGAAGTCTGGGTTTCCCTGCTTAGGCTGTTGCCCCCGCGACCCGACCTCGGATAAGCGGAAGAAGATGGATGGATGGATGCAGAACTGAATATTAGAGCATGTGAAAGTTTGAACTCTTACCGTGTTTACCTTTGTGACTACTTCCTTAAAGTTTTGTAATCAGTCATAAATATCAAGCAGCTAAAATGCACCAAACATGGATAAGTGTGGTGAGAGGTGTTTTTTTTTTGCATTTTCCCATCATGCCTTGTATTGGATTTAAATGGTTGTAATTTTGATGTTTGTTTATGGTGTTTGGCTGTTTTTCTATAATATCCACAAAAGTTCAGTGAGGAGGTTGTGTTATGTGTGACGTGTGTGTTGGCCTTTTGTGCACCATGACTAAGGAAGGTTGTTTGGATTGGGTCTTACAGGTAAATGCTGTGCATGAAGTTTCTAGAAAGTATGGAGTCCTGAGTCACTCTCGTTGAGCACCTATCAGATATTTGGAATTAAAATATTAACACCTGCCAACACAAGTGCTGTAGTTTAGACTCCCCTGAAGCGCAGTTAAAAATGGAAACTTTTCATTAGTTTTCTCAATTCTGAGAAAACTAATGGACTCACCCTGTAAATTTTCATTTCCAAAGCTAACACTTGCATCAGACTCAATATGTTCATTGGTCTGCAGTTAAAAAGAGGTGTTCGCATACCAGAGAGCTGTTGCACCAGGTGGATTAACATGAATCATGGCTCCAACATGAGAGATGTCAATTGAAACAAAGGAAAGGATTATTCTGCGATGAGGTGGCGACTTGTCCAGGGTGTACCCCGCCTTCAGCCCGATTGTAGCTGAGATAGGCACCGGCACCGCCCGCCACCCCAAATGGAATAAGCGGTAGAAAATGGATGGATGGAAAGGATTATCAAACGTCTTCAAGAAGGTTAAATATCACACAATGTTGCAAAAGATGTTGATTATTCATAGTCAGATGTGTCTACAATCTGGACCAAGTACAAACAACATGGGAAAGCTGTGAAAGGCCAGCATACTGGAAGACCAAGGACAACATTAAATCATCAAGACAGAACATTTTAAACAATATTCATAAAAACAGAAAATACACGGCAAAACAATCCATCCATCCATCCATCATCTTCCGCTTATCCGAGGTCGGGTCGTGGGGGCAGCAGCCTAAGCAGGGAAACCCAGACTTCCCTCTCCCCAGCCACTTCGTCTAGCTCTTCCCGGGGGATCCCGAGGCGTTCCCAGGCCAGCCGGGAGACATAGTCTTCCCAACGTGTCCTGGGTCTTCCCCGTGGCTTCCTACCGGTTGGACGTGCCCTAAACACCTCCCTAGGGAGGCGTTCGGGTGGCATCCTGACCAGATGCCCGAACCACCTCATCTGGCTCCTCTCCATGTGGAGGAGCAGCGGCTTTACGTTGAGTTCCTCCCGGATGGCAGAGCTTCTCACCCTATCTCTAAGGGAGAGACCCAAACTCATTTGGGCCGCTTGTACCCGTGGTCTTATCCTTTCGGTCATGACCCAAAGCTCATGACCATAGGTGAGGATGGGAACGTAGATCGACCGGTAAATTGAGAGCTTTGCCTTCCGGCTCAGCTCCTTCTTCACCACAACGGATCGGTACAACGTCCACATTACTGAAGACGCCGCACCGATCCGCCTGTCGATCTCACCATCCACTCTTCCCTCACTCGTGAACAAGACTCCTAGGTACTTGAACTCCTCCACTTGGGGCAGGGTCTCCTCCCCAACCCGGAGATGGCACTCCACCCTTTTCCGGGCGAGAACCATGGACTCGGACTTGGAGGTGCTGATTCTCATTCTGGTCGCTTCACACTCGGCTGCGAACCGATCCAGTGAGAGCTGAAGATCCCGGTCAGATGAAGCCATCAGGACTACATCATCTGCAAAAAGCAGAGACCTAATCCCGTGGCCACCAAACCGGATCCCCTCAACGCCTTGACTGCGCCCAGAAATTCTGTCCGCAAAACAAATTAAGAACAAATAGGCGAACTGCCACTTCCAAAGACATGCACCTGGGGATAGGTTGATTGGCAACACTAAATTGGCCCTAGTGTGTGACTGTGAGTGTGAATGTTGTCTGTCTATCTGTGTTGGCCCTGCGATGAGGTGGCGACTTGTCCAGGGTGTACCCTGCCTTCCGCCCGATTGTAGCTGAGATAGGCGCCAGCGCCCCCCGTGACCCCAAAAGGGAATAAGTGGTAGAAAATGGATGGATGGATAGGCGAACTGTAAGAAACATGCCTAAAGGAAATGGTATTTAATTACAGAAAACCCAAACAAAAGCAGTCATCCATTCATCCATTTTCTACCGCTTATTCCCTTTCGGTGTCGCGGGGGCGCTGGCGCCTATCTCAGCTACAATCGGGCGGAAGGCGGGGTACACCCTGGACAAGTCGCCACCTCATCGCAGGGCCAACACAGATAGACAGACAACATTCACACACTAGGGCCAATTTAGTGTTGCCAATCAACCTATCCCCAGGTGCATGTCTTTGGAGGTGGGAGGAAGCCGGAGTACCCGGAGGGAACCCACGCAGTCACGGGGAGAACATGCAAACTCCACACAGAAAGATCCCGAGCCTGGATTTGAACCCAGGACTGCAGGAACTTCGTATTGTGAGGCAGACGCACTAACCCCTCTGAAGCCCAAAAGCAGTCATTAACACCTAAACAGATAAAACAAGGTTCCAATAAAAAGGAAAATCAATCATGCACTATTAATGACTGGATGAAAGTCATGTTCAGTGATGAATCACAAATCTGCTTTGGGCAAACTGATGACGATGGAAATTTTGTTTGGTTCCATTCCAATGAGATTTATGAAGACGACTGCCTGAAGAAAACATACACATTTCCACAGTCATTGATGATATGGGCCTAAGTTCAAGTACCAATGATTGTTACACACACACAAACTAGGTGTAGCAAAATTCGTCTTCTGCATTTGACCCATTCCCTTGTTCACCCCCTGGTGAGGGGAGCAGTGGGCAGCAGCAGTGCCACGCCCGGGAATCATTTCTGGTAATTTAACTCCCAAATCCAACCCTTGATGCTGAGTGTCAAGCAGGAAGGTAATGGGTCCCACTTTTAAAGTCTTTGGTATGACCCGGCCGGGGTTTGAACTCACAACCTACCGATCTAAGGGTGGACACTGTAACCACTAGGCCCCTGAGTAGGTGACATGGCGGCCCAAGTTTGGCCCGCGGGCCCTACTTTGGGCATCCCTGATTTACCAAAGTGTGTCGATTAAGGTAACCGTGTCGTGTCTTTGTGATCATGTCCTGTTTAGTTAGGTTCTGTTTTGTTTTTGACTCCATTAGTTCCCACTGAGTAGGTCAGGTAATGGTACTCTCCCGTCCAAAGGCAAAACCCAGTAACTCAATATTGGTCAAAACTGAGCCGATAATAATTTTGGAGTTCCTAGGTGATATGCGATATTGTATTTTTTCCGTAAGTAAGCTGTTACGCGCATGGCAGGACCTAGCAACTACCACATAACCGCGTAGATACAACAGAAAAACCTAGTATCTCAAGGGACCAATGGGAGCTTCTTTGTCAGTCGCCTTATTGTCTTTAATGAGACATTTGCACGAATGGGGGCCGACGGTCAAGCTGATTATGTGATATTATGGCACGAGGGGATATTTGGAAGATTGGCCCAGGACGTTGCAAGCACCTTCATTAAATGTATTCTTCTTGATTCTTCCCCTTGCATACTCTTGTGGAGGTCAAAATAAAAACTGGACGCTGTACACGGCTCTTGCCCAATGTGCAAACACAGAATGGGGCCCACCCGAGATTGTGATAAAATATCTGGAGAAAGGGCACACGTTCATGAGAGCATTGATTGATTGATACTTTTATTAGTAAATTGCACAGTACAGTACATATTCCGTACGATTGACCACTAAATGGTAAAACTCCAATAAGTTTTTCAACTTGCTTAAGTCGGGGTCCACGTTAATCAATTCATGGCACAAATATATACTATCAACATAATACAGTCATCACACAAGTTAATCATCATAGTATGTACATCAGGGGTGCCCACACTTTTTCTGCAGGCGAGCTACTTTTCAATTGACCAACTCGAGGGGATCTACCTCATTTATATATATCATTTATATTTATTTATTTATGAAAGAGACATTTTTGTAAACAAGTTAAATGTGTTTAATGATAATACAAGCATGTGTAACACATATAGATGTCTTTCTTTCACAAAGACAAGAATATAAGTTGGTGTATTACCTGATTCTGATGACTTGCATTGATTGGAATCAGACAGTAATGATGATAACGCCCACATTTTCAAATGGAGGAGAAAAAAAGTTGTCCTTTCTGTACAATACCACATGAAAGTGGTTGGTTTTTGGCATCTAATTCATCCAGCTTCCATACACTTTACAAGAAAAACATTGGCGGCAAATTCCGTAGCTTGCTTGATTGACATTCACGGCACCCGAGGGTCTTGTGAGATGACGCTGGCTGCTGCCAGTTCATTATTATGAAAAAATGACAGAGAGGAAGGCGAGAAACACTTTTTATTTCAACAGACTTTCGCGCCGTCCCTTCCGTCAAAACTCTAAAGGCCGACTGCACATTTCCTATCTTCACAATAAAAGCCCTGCTTCATGCTGCCTGCGCTAACAAAATAAGAGTCTCGGAAAGCTGGCGTGCACAAGTGATGTGCACGCCAGCTTTCTGAGGGATCGCTTGTGCACGCCAGTTTTCCGAGACTCTGTATTTAGTTAGCGCAGGCAGCATGAAGCAGGGCTTTTATTGTGAAGATAGGAAATGTGCAGTCGGCCTTTAGAGTTTTGACGGAAGGTACGGCGCGAGAGTCTGTTGAAATAAAAAGTGTTTCTGGCCTTCCTCTCGGTCATATTTTCATAATAATGATCTTGCAGCAGCCAGCGTCATCTCACAAGACCCTCCGGTACCGTGAATGTCATTTAAGTGACGTCTTGGTGAAGATTGATGATCACTAATTTTAAGGTCTATTTTTTTTAAAAGCCTGGCTGGAGATCGACTGACACACTCCCCGCGGTCGACTGGTAGCTCGTGATCGACGTAATGGGCACCCCTGGACTAGACGTTTGATGACTTTGTAGATCTTTGTAAGACAGCATCAAGATAGATTGGTTTTCCTTTGTTTTCCCAAAATCAGCTAGAAGTGAGTTACTAGGTTTTGCCTTCGGACGGGCGTACTGGGGAGATAGCTGCCATTACATCTTCAATAAATGCACACGTTTACGTTGACATTTGGACATTCGTCTTATTCAATCAATTGAAAGAATGTTTGGGGATGATGACAACATTTTTCAAGATGACAATTGTAGCTGAGATTGGCACCAGCGCCCCCAAAAGGAATAAGTGGTAGGAAATGGATGGATGGATGGATGGACAATGCATCTTGCCATGGAGCAAAAGCTGGAAAAAACATTGTTGAAGAAAGATACATACAGTAAGGCCAATGTCATGACCTGCAAATAGTCCGGATCTCAATGGAAATTGAAGAAAATGGTCCATGACAAGACCCCAACCTTAAAAACTGATCTGATGTCAGCAATCAGAGAAAGTTGGAGCAAGATTGATGAAGAGTTCTGTTTGTCACTCGTTAAGTCCATGCTTTCGGAGACTGCAAGCTGTTCTTTGTTTTTTCATGAATCCATCATTTTTCTCACAATTGAGCAATCCCGTTATTGTTTTGCTCTGTTTGATTCAAAAAATAAACTGGTATTGACTACCAAAATGTACTTTTTTGATTTATTTTAGTGTTTCTTAAAGCCAGAAAGTTGCCATTTGAAATGACTATAGTTTTAGGCAGAGTTGGGTAGTAACGCGCTACATTTACTCCTTTACATTTACTTGAATAACTTTTGGGATAAATTGTACTTCTACGAGTAGTTTTTATGCAACATACTTTTACTTTTAATGGAGTATATTTATAGAGAAGAAACGCTACTTTTACTCCGCTCCATTTATCTACATTCAGCTCGCTACTCGCTACTTTTTTTTTATCGATCTATTAATGTTTGTTTTGGTTAATGACGGAGCTTCAAAGTAGAATCTACGCATGCCTGCGTTTGACCAATCACATGCAGTCACTGGTGACGTTGGACCAATCAAACAGAGCCAGGCGGTCACATGACCCGACTTAAACAAGTTAAAAAACTTATTGGGGTGTTCCCATTTAGTAGTCAATTGTACGGAATATGTACTGTACTGTGCAACCTACTAATAAAAGTTTCAATCAATCAATCAAAAGTGTAAAGGAAAAAAGACACTTTTTATTTCAACCGTACTTCCCGTCAAAAGCCTAAAGACTGATCGCACAGTTCCTGTCTTCACAATAAAAGCGCCGCTCCATCGCGCCTGCGTTAACAAAATAAGAGTCTCCGAAAGCCAGCGCAAACAAGCTAGCAAGCTACGGAGTTTGCCGCCAATGTATTTCTTGTAAAGTGTATAAAAACGAATATGGAAGCTGGACAGATAAGATACCAAAAAACAACGACTTTCATGTGGTATTAGACAGAAAAGAGGAACTTTTTTTCTCCTCCATTTGAAAAAGTGGACGTCTGATTCCAATCAATGCAACTCATCAGAATCAGGTAATACACCAACTTATATTCTTGTCTTCATGAAAGATAGGAATCTATATGTTAAACATGCATGTATATTCATTAAAACACCTTCAACATGTGAACAAAAACGGCAAAATAAATAAATATAAATTATATACTGTATATATAAATGTATGTATATATATATATATGTCTACTGAGGCTATGGTGCTGTTAAGTTATTGTGGCTCAATGTGCCATTTATTTTATTTTATTTTAATGTACTATTATTTAATATATATTATTGTTTTAGTTGCTTAAGAGATATTCCTGGCTTTGAATTTTCTCCTAGCTATTTTTATGTTTTTGTGCATTATTTGTTGCCGTAATCAGGTTACTCAGTACTTGAGTAGTTTTTTCACAACATACTTTTTACTTTTACTCAAGTAAATATTTGGGTGACTACTCCTTACTTTTACTTGAGTAATAAATCTCTAAAGTAACTGTACTCTTACTTGAGTACAATTTCTGGCTACTCTACCCACCTCTGGTTTTAGGTCATGTCTGTTGTAATTTTTTTTACATACTCCAAGGCTGGTTATTCCTTTGTTTTTGCCAGAGGCTGTACTGTAGTAATTGTTTCACACTACCACACACTCTGTATGAATCCAAAATGTTAGTTCTACATAATACTGAGACATCACCACGGCACTTAAGTCCACAACTCACCATCAACAGGTGCATTGATAAGAATGACCCTGCCCATGGGTGAAGATGACCTGCGTCTGTGTCGTCGTTGTTGTTGTCTCTTCAGCATATATCGTGCGCTGCTGTGGGCCCCCCCAGCCTGCCCTCCATTGTTGACATGGTGGGGGTGCCCGCCCCCGTTTGTCATCTCCCTCCATCCCGCCGGGGGTTGAGAGGCCATGGTATGTGTCGGACAAGCCTTCCCTGAGTCATCCAGACAGTTTTTGGAGATGTTGTGGGGTGTGAAGGAGGATGCAGGATGGGAGGCTTCCAAAAATGTTCACAACATCCTGATGCAGTAATCCCCAGAAGAACATACAAGAGAGTCACGACTAATAGAAAGAACGTCCACGTCTTGGGTTTCTGTGGTGTAGTTTGGTCCTGGTGCTTCTCTCCTTCGGCTTCACCTTGCAGTGCGGAGTGTATTCTGCAGGGCATGGTGCTTCCCCTCAGGCCATGTTTAATTAAAAAGGGTGTCTGATGTGATGAGTGATCCTAGGAGGATCATGTGTCCAGTTATACTGCCACGACCTGTACTGTAATATAAAACATGCATCTTTACACAACCACGACTACTACTATTGATGTTGTGAGTGCAATCTCTGTGGTGTGTTGGAAGAGTATTACAAATCCCGTTTCCATATGAGTTGGGGAATTGTGTTAGATGTAAATACAAACGGAATACAATGATTTGCAAATCCTTTTCAACCCAGATTCAGTTGAATGCACTACAAAAACAACATATTTGATTTTCAAACTCATAAACTTTATTTTTGTTTTGCAAATAATAATTAACTTAGAATTCCATGGCTGCAACACGTGCCAAAGTAGTTGGGAAAGGGCAAGTTCACCACTGTGTTACATCACCTTTTCTTTTAACAACACTCAATCAACGTTTGGGAACTGAGGAAACTAACTGTTGAAGCTTTGAAAGTGGAATTCTTTCCCATTCTTGTTTTATGTAGAGCTTCAGTCGTTCAACAGTCCGGGGTTTCCGTTGTCGTATTTTACGCTTCATTATGCGCCACACATTTTCGATGGGAGACATGTCTGGATTGCAGGCGGGCCAGTAAAGTACCCGCACTCTTTTTTTTACAAACCCACGCTGTTGTGACACGTGCTGAATGTGGCTTGGCATTGTCTTGCTGAAATAAGCAGGAGCGTCCATGAAAAAGACGCAGCATATGTTGTTCCAAAACCTGTATGTACCTTTCAGCATTAATGGTGCCTTCACAGATGTGTAAGTTACCCATGCCTTGGGCACTAATGCACCCCCTTAACATCACAGATGCTGGCTTTTGAACTTTATATCGATAACAGTCTGGATGGTTTGCTTCCTATTTGGTCCAGATGACACGATATCGAATGGTTCCAAAAACAATTTGAAATGTGGACTCGTCAGACCACAGAACACTTTTCCACGTTGCATCAGTCCATCTTAGATGATCTCGAACCCAGAGAAGCCGGTGGCGTTTCTGGATGTTGTTGATAAATGGCTTTTGCTTTGCATAGTAGAGCTTTAACTTGCACTTACAGATGTAGCGACAAACTGTATTTAGTGACAGTGGTTTTCTGAAGATTTCCTGAGCCCATGTGGTGATACCCTTTAGAGATTGATGTCGGTTTTTGATACAGTGCCGAAGGTCACGGTCATTCAATCTTGGTTTCCGGCCATGCCGCTTACGTGGAGTGATTTCTCCAGATTCTCTGAACCTTTTGATGATATTATGGACCGTAGATGTAGAAATCCCTAAATTTCTTGCAATTGCACTTTGAGAAACGTTGTTCTTAAACTGTTTGACTATTTGCTCACGCAGTTGTGGACAAAGGGGTGTACCTCGCCCCATCCTTTCTTGTGAAAGACTGAGAATTTTTTGGGAAGCTGTTTTTATACCCAATCATGGCACCCACCTGTTCCCAATTAGCCTGCACACCTGGGGGATGTTCCAAAAAAGTGCTTGATGAGCATTCCTCAACTTTACCAGTATTTATTGCCACTTTTCCCAACTTCTTTGTCACGTGTTGCTGGCATCAAATTGTAAAGGTAATGTTTGTTTGCAAAAAAAAAAATGTTTATCAGTTTGAACATCAAATATGTTGTCTTTGTAGCATATTCAAATGAATATGGGTTGAAAATGATTTGCAAATCATTGTATTCTGTTTATATTTACATCTAATACAATTTCCCAACTCATATGGAAACGGGGTTTGTACAATAGTACCGTAACTCATATGTTCTGCATTTTACAAGCAAGTATTAATGCCTGATCATTATGGGAAAAAATGAATGATGTCAACCAGATTTATTTTACAGCAGCAGCATTATAAATCAACCTTCTTTTGAATTAGGCGCAGACTGTTGTAAAAACTACAACTCCAAGGTGTAAAAAAGTTAATGGGTTGCATCATGCAAGTTGTGGAACACACAGCACCATCTAGTGGCCAGTAGCGGAGCGTACGACTGATTCATTCATAATTCCAATGACATTTTTCACCCGGAATCTCCAAAAGCTAGACACACGACGTTCCGAGGCCTATAAAATATTATATATTAATGGCAAATTGAATTGTATTTATTTTGAAAGCTCCAAATAAGTATGTTATTAAGTGTCAGTTTAAAGAAGGCGAAACCTCCAATAAGAGCAGGGAAGCAGATTTATTGACCAATCACGTGTTGACTTTCCACACTGACACGCCCAAAATGGGTTCTGCCCCTATGGTGCGTTTAAGTACATCAAACTTTTACGACGCTTACCTTGCTCATAGATTATTTATCCATGTTTTATCACGTGAAATAACATTTCACGAACAGATATATTTCAAATTGGGTGTAGTTGAGATAAATAAATATTAAATCAACCTGTTGTTGGAAATGCAGCCCATATACATCATACTAGGTCATGTATTTTATTTTCCATTGTGGAACTTGAATCAGTGTGTAATAATTGTACATATATTTATGTGCTTTTACTCACGTCTGGGTGTCTTTTATTGTCCGCTTCACGGGAGCGGAGTGTCACAGTGTATCGATGTACAGCGGAAAGTTTGCAGCGAAAGCCTACTTTCGTATTTTTCAACAGACACGCGAAGGCAGCAGAGGTCCACCACCCACCGGTGCAGTGATATTGAGAGGTCAATCTGTCTTCCAATTTAAAGCTGAACAGGTACGTTTCCATTGAACGCACAATGTTGACTTTTTGGTGTGTTATTCATTTAAATCTTAAAATGAATGACCTTGTTGACCTCACGAGGAGACGTTCGTTCGCCGACTCCAACGCCAGCTAAACGCTAGCATAGTTTGTTAACCGTGAGGGCGCGGAAATGGCCTTAAACGTAAAAATAGGCGGTTTGTTTTTCGGACGACAACAGCGAATAATTTTAACGAGTCTTTGTTCACTAACATTGTATTGTAACTTGTCCTTTTTAAGAGGCTACAGTGCTAACTCATCATGTGCTCATTAGCTCAGCTTGATGGACAGTTCGTGACTCGCTCGAGCCCGCCTATGATCACGTGACACGCCTGCACGCTGACAGCTAACGTAAACATGCGCACATGTACGTCATTTTTGCACCGTAAATCACATAATTACGCAAGAACATTGCGCGAAGGTGTTTGCGTCCTCTAATCCAGTGGTTCTCAAATGGGGGTACTTGAAGGTATGCCAAGGGGTACGTGAGATTTTTTAAAAATATTCTAAAAATAGCAACAATTCAAAAATCCTTTATAAATATATTTATTGAATAATACAACAAAATATGAACGCTAGTTCATAAACTGTGAAAAGAAATGCAGCAATGCAATATTCAGTGTTGACAGCTGGATTTTTTGTGGACATGTTCCATAAATATTGATGTTAAAGATTTATTTGTGTGAAGCACCTCCAAGTCCGAGTCCATGGTTCTCGCCCGGAAAAGGGTGGAATGCCATCTCCGGGTTGGGGAGGAGACCCTGCCCCAAGTGGAGGAGTTCAAGTACCTAGGAGTCTTGTTCACGAGTGAGGGAAGAGTGGATCGTGAGATCGACAGGCGGATCGGTGCGGCGTCTTCAGTAATGCGGACGTCGTACCGATCCGTTGTGGTGAAGAAGGAGCTGAGCCGGAAGGCAAAGCTCTCAATTTACCGGTCGATCTACGTTCCCATCCTCACCTATGGTCATGAGCTTTGGGTCATGACCGAAAGGATAAGATCACGGGTACAAGCGGCCCAAATGAGTTTTGGCTCTCCCTTAGAGATAGGGTGAGAAGCTCTGCCATCCGGGAGGAACTCAAAGTAAAGCCGCTGCTCCTCCACATGGAGAGGAGCCAGATGAGGTGGTTCGGGCATCTGGTCAGGATGCCACCCGAACGCCTCCCTAGGGAGGTGTTTAGGGCACGTCCAACCGGTAGGAGGCCACGGGGAAGACCCAGGACACGTTGGGAAGACTATGTCTCCCGGCTGGCCTGGGAACGCCTCGGGATCCCCCGGGAAGAGCTAGACGAAGTGGCTGGGGAGAGGGAAGTCTGGGTTTCCCTGCTTAGGCTGTTGCCCCCGTGACCCGACCTCGGATAAGCGGAAGAAGATGGATGGATGGAAGATTTATTTTTGGTGAAGAAATGTTCAGAATTAAGTTCATGAATCCAGATGGATCTCTATTACAACCCCCAAAGAGGGCAGTTTAAAGGCCTACTGAAATGAGATGTTCTTATTCAAACGGGGATAGCAGGTCCATTCTATGTGTCATACTTGATCATTTCGCGATATTGCCATATTTTTGCTGAAAGGATTTACTAGAGAACATCCACAATAACGTTCGCAACTTTCGGTCCTAAGAGAAAAGCCCTGCCTCTACCGGAAGTCGCAGACGATGACGTCACCCGTGTGATGGCTCCTCACATATTCACGTTGTTTTTAATGGGAGCCTCCTACAAAAAGTGCTATTCGGACCGAGAAAACGACAATTTCCCCATTAATTTGAGCGAGGATGAAAGATTGGTGTTTGAGGGTATTGATAGCGACGGACTAGGGAAAAAAAAAAAAAAACGCGATTGCATTGGGACGGATTCCGATGTTTTTAGACACATTTACTAGGTTAATTCTGGGAAATCCCTTATCTTTCTATTGTGTTGCTAGTATTCGAGGTCGGGTCGCGGGGGCAACAGCCTAAGCAGGGAAGCCCAGACTTCCCTCTCCCCAGCCACTTCGTCTAGCTCTTCCCGGGGGGTCCCGAGGCGTTCCCAGGCCAGCCGGGAGACATAGTCTTCCCAACGTGTCCTGGGTCTTCCCCGTGGCCTCCTACCGGTTGGACGTGCCCTAAACACCTCCCTAGGGAGGCGTTTGGGTGGCATCCTGACCAGATGCCCAAACCACCTCATCTGGGCCCTCTCGATGTGGGGGAGCAGCGGCTTTACGAGCGACCCTACTCAGTGGCCTCGTTGTTAGTGACCGCCCTGAGATTGGTTGGGGAGCTTGTCAGAGCCACTGTGTCAAACCTGTTAAAGAACTGGTTTAGCTCATTGGCCCTCTCTTTCAGTCAATCAATCAATGTTTATTTATATAGCCCTAAATCACAAATGTCTCAAAAGACTGTACAAACCATTACGACTACGACATCCTCGGAAGAACCCACAAAAGGGCAAGGAAAACTCACTCAGGGAGAATTCACATCCAGTGGGACGCCAGTGACAATGCTGACTATGAGAAACCTTGGATAGGACCTCAGAAGTGGGCAACCCCCCGCCCCCCTCTAGGGGAGCGAAAGCAATGGACGTCGAGCGGGTCTAACATGATACTGTGAAAGTTCAATCCATAGTGGCTCCAACACAGCCGCGAGAGTTCAGTTCAAAGCGGATCCAAGACAGCAGCGAGAGTCCCGTCCACAGGAAACCATCTCAAGCGGAGGCGGATCAGCAGCGTAGAGATGTCCCCAACCGATACACAGGCGAGCGGTCCATCCTGGGTCTCGACTCTGGACAGCCAGTACTTCATCCATGGTCATCGGACCGGACCCCCTCCACAAGGGAGGGGGGAAATAGGAGAAAAAGAAAAGAAGCGGCAAATCAAGTGGTCTAAAAAGGAGGTCTATTTAAAGGCTAGAGTATACAGATGAGTTTTAAGGTGAAACTTAAATGCTTCTACTGAGGTGGCATCTCGAACTGTTACCGGGAGGGCATTCCAGAGTACTGGAGCCCGAACGGAAAACGCTCTATAGCCCGCAGACTTTTTTTGGGCTTTAGGAATCACTAATAAGCCGGAGTCTTTTGAACGCAGATTTCTTGCCGGGACATATGGTACAATACAATCGGCAAGATAGGATGGAGCTAGACCGTGTAGTATTTTATACGTAAGTAGTAAAACCTTAAAGTCACATCTTAAGTGCACATGAAGCCAGTGCAGGTGAGCCAGTATAGGTATATATGTATGTATATATGTATATAAAGGTATATACAGTACAGGCGTAATATGATCAAACTTTCTTGTTCTTGTCAAAAGTCTAGCAGCCGCATTTTGTACCAACTGTAATCTTTTAATGCTAGACATGGGGAGACCCGGAAATAATACGTTACAGTAATCGAGACGAGACGTAACAAACGCATGGATAATGATCTCAGCGTCTTTAGTGGACAAAATGGAGCGAATTTTAGCGATATTACGGAGATGAAAGAAGGCCGTTTTAGTAACGCTTTTAATGTGTGACTCAAAGGAGAGAGTTGGGTCGAAGATAATACCCAGATTTTTTACCGAGTCACCTTGTTTTATTATCTGGTTGTCAAATGTCAAAGTTGTATTATTAAATAGAGGTCGGTGTCTAGCAGGACCGATAATCAGCATTTCCGTTTTTTTGGCGTTAAGTTCACCCCCTACCCTCCAACGGTTTGAATGTATATATGTATATGTATATTATTTCAGGATCAATGTGTCACCCATCCCTAATGTAGAGTAGAGATGGTCTAGCCCAGGGGTCTGAAACATGTGGTTCTGGAGTAGCATGTGGCTCTTTTGCCTCCTTGTTGTGGCTTCCTTTGATTTTTTTTTTTACCCCAGAGTGAGAAAATGTTGTGTTTTTAAAAAGAGTTACATAACTGCTGACTGTCTGAGAGGCCGTAAAAGTGCACAGGCTGAGTTATGAGGTGCCAGGAAGTCAAGTAAAAGAGACTTGAAGCTGGTTCAGGTCAGCTTCTTGAGTGTGCAACCCCATGGTTAAGCTAACCATGAATACTTGCCAAAAAGAGTTCAATTCCACATAAACAGATTGGCTTTCCTTAAAAATAGAAAGAGATGAAAACTTTTAAGTTTATAAGCTCTGCTAAGTTTTGCGGCTATGTACTATTTTTCTTCAAAATATCTTTTTTTTTTATAGTAAAGGTTGCAGACCTCTGGTATAGCCTAATAGATTAATTTACCTATTCACAGAGTTAAATAAATGATAAGTGGGTTGTACTTGTATAGCGCTTTTCTACCTTCAAGGTACTCAAATCGCTTTGACACTACTTCCACATTCACCCATTCACGCACACATTCACACACTGATGGAGGGAGCTGCCATGCAAGGCGCTAACCAGCACCCATCAGGAGCAAGGGCGAAGTGTCTTGCTCAGGACACAACGGACGGGGGGCGGCATAGCTCGGTTGGTAGAGCGGCCGTGCCAGCAACTTGAGGGTTGCAGGTTCGATTCCCGCTTCTGCCATCCTAGTTACTGCCGTTGTGTCCTTGGGCAAGACACTTTACCCACCTGCTCCCAGTGCCACCCACACTGGTTTAAATGTAACTTAGATATTGGGTTTCACTATGTAAAAGCGCTTTGAGTCACTAGAGAAAAGCGCTATATAAATATAATTCACTTCACTTCACTTCACGTGACGAGGTTGGTACTAGGTGGGGATTGAACCAGGAACCCTCAGGTTGCGCCGTCCCACAGTTGCTGTGGATTAATTTAGATCATCGCGATTAAATATAATACATTTTTTTACATTAATCTATATTTATTGTTTCATTTTGCCAGATCAAGGATACTCAAGAATGAAGGATCTGAACCGAGGATGTCGTAGTGGTTTGTGCAGCCCTTTGAGACACTTTTGATTTAGGGCTATACAAATAAACATTGATTGATTGATTGATAAAGAAAGAAGGGACTATGTTAGCGCTTATTGTGTCCTAGTAAATCTAAAAAAGTGTGTTTTTGTGCCAAGGAATCCAAGATGTCTGGAGAGCTGTCCCTCAACATTAATATCAAAGAGCCACGATGGGACCAGGGAACGTTCATGGGTCGAGCGAAGCACTTCTTCATGGTCACGGATCCCAGGACTGTCCTCCTGTCCTCCGAGACTCTGGATGAGGCCAGAGTGATTGTGGAGAACTACAGGTAGGAAGGCTCGGAGGCGAGGAATGATGGTTAGTTTGCAAGCTATTCTAAAACAATATCAACACAGTCTTAGTTCCTTTTCCCTAATGAAGGTCTACTTGCATTATGGTAAAGTGGGCCAGTAACCCACCAAATGAATGCAGATGGAAATGTTTTATTGTTAGCGTTGACTTTTTAATGTACATTACAGTTCAGCCCCCGAAGGACTGGAGTAGAACAGTAGCGAGTCAGTGGGACTTGTTTAGCATTTTTAAGGCTTGGTGGAGGTCTGCACTGAACTGAATGCCATTCTAATTCTTGGTTAGCATTTTCCTCTGTAAAAGTAACATACTAAAGTAAACTGGGATTTATGTTTATTTACTCAACTCCAAGGAGAATAGGCTTTAATTTTACCATTAATTATAGAAATGTAATTTCCACTTTGCTTTTTATATTGGTATACATTTTCGAGAAATGATGCGTAACCCTTTGGAGTCCAGGGTCGAGTTTAGCGTTTTTACATACTTTTGTGTTTACCTCTCTATACCTTATTTTTAAAAAACACTGTTTATCTTGTATTGGTTGTTTCTTTTACATTTTTTTTCAGGTGTGACAATTCTTTTTTTTAAATGTATTTGAATGTAGTGAACCCCCCCCCCCCCCCCCCAAAAAAAAAACCTACAATACGAGCAGAGTGAATTTTCCATTTTTAAAATGCATAACATGCAATAAACCTTTCTTATAACTGAGAATGCACATTTAAATGTGTAATTCAAAAACTCATGTACAAATTTGGCAAACAACAATGTTGCATGTAGTGAAATAGTTAATGAAATGACCTTCAAATCCTGTTAGGCCTGAGACTGATACAGTTTACTTAGTACACAACAAATAATGTTCCAGGTTTACAAAAGAAAAAAAAAGTTTTTGTCCACCTAAGGAAATTTTAAAAGGCTGTTTGTAACATGCTCAAAGTTCAATTTTCAAACCAAAAAGAATACGCCAAAAACTTCACCGGGTATGGTATGTTACCATTAGTAGTTTAACAGTAGACATATATATTTTTAAATGTCTATATTTTATCAGTTACTAACATAGTAGTAACGCGCTACATTTACTCCGTTACATTTACTTGAGTAACTTTTGGGATAAATTGTACTTCTATGAGTAGTTTTTATGCAACATCATTTATAGAGAAGAAACGCTACTTTTACTCTGTTCCATTTATCTACATTCAGCTCGCTACTCGCTACCTTTTTTTATCGATCTGTTAATGTTTGTTTTGGTTAATGACGGAGCTTCAAAGTAGAATCTACGCATGCCTGCGTTTGACCAATCACATGCAGTCACTGGTGACGTTGGACCAATCAAACAGAGCCAGGCGGTCACATGACCGTGATACGTAAAACCCGACTTAAACATGTTGACAAACTTATTGGGGTGTTACCATTTAGTGGTCAATTGTACGGAATATGTACTGTACTGTGCAATCTAATAATAAAAGTTTCAATCAATCAATCAAAAGTGTAACGGAAAAAAGACACTTTTTATTTCAACCGTACTTCTGTCAAAAGCCTAAAGACTGATCGCACAGTTCCTGTCTTCACAATAAAAGCGCCGCTCCATCGCACCTGCGTTAACAAAATAAGAGTCTCCGAAAGCCAGCGCAAACAAGCTAGCAAGCTACGGAGTTTGCCGCCAATGTATTTCTTGTAAAGTGTCGAAAAACAAATATGGAAGCTGGACGGATAAGATGCCAAAAACCAACGACTTTCATGTGGTATTAGACAGAAAAGAGGAACTTTTTTTCTCCTCCATTTGAAAAAGTGGACGTCTGATTCCAATCAATGCAAGTCATCAGAATCAGGTAATACACCAACTTATATTCTTGTCTTCATGAAAGATAGGAATCTATATGTTAAACATGCATGTATATTCACCTTCAATATGTGAACAAAAACGGCAAAATAAATAAATATAAATTATATACTGTATATATAAATGTATGTGTATATATATATATATATATTGATATGTGTGTGTATGTATATATGAGGTAGATCACCTCGACTTGGTCATTTACTAAGTAATTGATAAACGTTGAAAAACTTATTGGGTGTTACCATTTAGTGGTCAATTGTACGGAATATGTACTGTACTGTGCAATCTAATACAAGTTTTAATCAATCAATCAAATCAATGAATGCCTACTGAGGCTATGGTGCTGTTATTGTGACTCAATGTGCCATTTTTTTTTATTTTATTTTAATGTACTATTATTTAATATATATTATTGTTTTAGTTGCTTAAGAGATATTCCTGGCTCTGAATTTGCTCATTGCTATTTTTATGTTTTTGTGCATTATTTGTTGCCGTAATCAGGTTCCTCATCAGTTACTCAGTACTTGAGTAGTTTTTTCACAACATACTTTTTACTTTTACTCAAGTAAATATTTGGGTGACTACTCCTTACTTTTACTTGAGTAATACATCTCTAAAGTAACTGTACTCTTACTTGAGTACAATTTGTGGCTACTCTACCCACCTCTGGTTACTAATTATATTGAAAAAAAAAAAAGTGGATTGTTGGACCGAGGAATTTGTTTGGTGTGCAGGCAAGGAACACAAACATACACAAAAGCAGTCCCAGGGAAGCAACTGACAATTTGCAGTCATGTTACTGTTATGATAGAATATACATTAAATAATCACAAATGTTAGCCAGTCACATCGCTATCATTAGCTGTTAGCTAACACCACACAAAGCTAACACATGTGTTAAACACGGGCATCGTTATGTCATTATGTGCTAAAAGCTCTGAAAAGGCAAGATATAATGCTTTAAACACAAAGGACGCAAACAGCCGCTTTAGTAAAACTTCATAGATGGAAAAGTCAGGCCTGTGTAGAAATTCCAAAGCTATGACGTGCATCCCCCACCCCTCTGCAAACAAACGTCTGTGTATGCTTTCTTTGATGATGACCTTTTTTTTACCAATCACAAGGTGCTGGTGTCATGTTGAATTTCCGACTTCATTTCCAGCACTCAAAGCGCATACAAAAAAAACAAGAAATTAATCATGAATGTCATAAAAAAAGAAATCTTGCTGGCTTGCAGTTTAGTGACCCAAATCAGATTTTTTTTTTTTTATCAGAATTTTTCCAGCTGACTGTTTGCACTGCAAGTAAAATTTGTTTTTTATCGGACTCCAGTGGAAGTGCCCTAGTAAGGCTTCGACGTCACTTGCATGCGAAAACAAAGAAGTCGACTGGGAGGAAGTCGCTACCGCTACAAAGTAAAATAAAAGTTACAACAACTTAAAAATTTGTTTTTTTCCCTTGAAAATAAATTAAATGAATATAATGTATGATTGGATATACACAGTGTAATATATTTGCTCTGGTTCTAATTTAACGGTTGTTGAATAGAGGGGACACGGACATCAGGGTGGATCTATGTTAGCTTTATTTTTCAATTCACATGTAAGCAAATGCGCCACAGCATCTATGCCAGTCCTTCAATAACCGCCATTTCTTTGGAATCCATATATATATATTCATATATTACTAGGTGTGTAACGGTACACAAAAAGTTTGATTCGGTACGTACCTCGGTTCAGAGGTCACGGTTCGGTTCATTTTCGGTACAATAAGAAAACAACAAAATGTAAATTTTTTGATTATTTATCCAACAAAATTGCTAAATCTTCCACCAAAAATATTTTTCTTAGTGGAATATTTGATGTGAAGTAATCGGAAACTTGAATAGGTCAATAATTCATAATAACATTGATTTTGATTCAATATCATGTTTTGAGCAATGACAGTTTCAAAGAAAAAAAACAGCTTTGTTTTATTAGTCAACGTTGCAACTTTTTTTAAATTACATTTAGCCTTTAAGCTTTTTTATTTCACTTTTGTTTATTTTAATATTATTGTTAGAATGTGCCGTGGGCCTTTAAAACATTAGCTGTGGGCCGCAAATGGCCTCCGGGGCACACTTTTGACACCCCTGCTATAGATAATAAAAAATAAAATCTGATAAATCTATGGGTAAAAAGCAGAGCCTGGCGACGCATGCGCGTTTTATCATAACTCTCTCACTCTCTATCTCTGCCCCTCCTTTTGATTGATTGATTGATACTTTTATTAGTAGATTGCACAGTACAGTACATATTCCGTACAATTGACCACTAAATGGTAACACCCCAATAAGTTTTTTCAACTTGTTTAAGTCGGGGTCCACGTTAATCAATTCACGAATGTTGCTGCGTGCAGCACTTTTTGTTTTGTTTTAACCCCTTCTTAACCCTGAACGTACATTGAAAATACACGCAACCCTAACTTAAAATGTCGGACATTTGAGGCATTTAAGAAACTCCACCTGGACAGCTCTATAAAGAGAACATATCCGGTGAAAAGAGGACGTATGGTCAGTCTGTCATAGCCCGATGCTAGCATGCTGTGTGTTGTTTTTTTGATTGATTGAAACTTTTATTAGTAAATTGCACAGTACAGTACATATTCCGTACAATTGACCACTAAATGGTAACACCCCAATAAGTTTTTCAACTTGTTTAAGTCAGGGTCCAAGTTAATCAATTCACGAATGTTGCTGCGTGCAGCACTTTTTGTTTTGTTTTTAACCCCTTCTTAACCTGAACGTACATTGAAAATACACGCAAACCCTAACTTAAAATGCCGGACATTCGAGGCATTTAAGAAACTCCACCTGGACAGCTCCGTAAAGAGGACATATCCGGTGAAAAGAGGACGTATGGTCAGTCTATCATAGCCCGATGCTAGCATGCCGTGTGTTGTTTTTTTGATTGATTGAAACTTTTATTAGTAGATTGCACAGTTCAGTACATATTCCGTACAATTGACCACTAAATGGTAACACCCGAATAAGTTTTTCAACTTGTTTAAGTCCACGTAAATCAATTCATGGTGCCTCGGTGTGCATTGTTTGCAAAAAACGTGCGGTGCGCTACTTAATGTGTCCGTGTCGTTCGGTCCCACCTCCTAACCGAACCGAAACCCCCGTACCGAAACGTTCAATACAAAATACACGTACCGTTACACCCCTATATGTTACACATTGCTATTATTTGCGCACTATTAAGTGATGCACTGAAAATTTGGTCGTCTTAAATCAGGGGTGCCCATTACGTCGATGGCGAGCTACCAGTCGACCGCGGGGGGTGTTTCAGTCGATCTCCAGCCATGCTTTTTAAAAAAATAGACCTAAAAATGAGTGGTCATCAATCTTCACCAAGACGTCACTTAAATGACATTCACGGTACCGGAGGGTCTTGTGAGATGACGCTGGCTGCTGCAAGATCATTATTATGAAAATATGACCGAGCTACTTTTCAATTGACCAACTCGAGGGATCTATCTCATTTATATATATCATTTATATTTATTTATTTATGAAAGAGACATTTTTGTAAACAAGTTAAATGTGTTTAATGATAATACAAGCATGTGTAACACATATAGATGTCTTTCTTTCACGAAGACAAGAATATAAGTTGGTGTATTACCTGATTCTGATGACTTGCATTGATTGGAATCAGACAGTAATGATGATAACGCCACATTTTCAAATGGAGGAGAAAAAAAGTTGTCCTTTCTGTACAATACCACATGAAAGTGGTTGGTTTTTGGCATCTAATTCATCCAGCTTCCATACACTTTACAAGAAAAACATTGGCGGCAAATTCCGTAGCTTGCTTGATTGACATTCACGGCACCCGAGGGTCTTGTGAGATGACGCTGGCTGCTGCCAGTTCATTATTATGAAAAAATGACAGAGAGGAAGGCGAGAAACACTTTTTATTTCAACAGACTCTCGCGCCGTACCTTCCGTCAAAACTCTAAAGGCCGACTGGACATTTCCTATCTTCACAATAAAAGCCCTGCTTCATGCTGCCTGCGCTAACTAAATACAGAGTCTCGGAAAACTGGTGCGCACAAGCCATCCCTCAGAAAGCTGCCGTGCACAAGTGATGTGCACGTCAGCTTTCCGAGACTCTTATTTTGTTAGCGCAGGCAGCATGAAGCAGGGCTTTTATTGTGAAGATAGGAAATGTGCAGTCGGCCTTTAGAGTTTTGACGGAAGGGACGGCGCGAAAGTCTGTTGAAATAAAAAGTGTTTCTCGCCTTCCTCTCTGTCATTTTTTCATAATAATGAACTGGCAGCAGCCAGCGTCATCTCACAAGACCCTCGGGTGCCGTGAATGTCAATCAAGCAAGCTACGGAATTTGCCGCCAATGTTTTTCTTGTAAAGTGTATGGAAGCTGGATGAATTAGATGCCAAAAACCAACCACTTTCATGTGGTATTGTACAGAAAGGACAACTTTTTTTCTCCTCCATTTGAAAATGTGGGCGTTATCATCATTACTGTCTGATTCCAATCAATGCAAGTCATCAGAATCAGGTAATACACCAACTTATATTCTTGTCTTCGTGAAAGAAAGACATCTATATGTGTTACACATGCTTGTATTATCATTAAACACATTTAACTTGTTTACAAAAATGTCTCTTTCATAAATAAATAAATATAAATGATATATATAAATGAGATAGATCCCCTCGAGTTGGTCAATTGAAAAGTAGCTCGCCTGCAGAAAAAGTGTGGGCACCCCTGTCTTAAATAGACTTTGCTCACCAAAACCGGATGTTGTGAAGAAATATCCACTTCTGGTGGCAACTCCGTCTTTCTTCACGCACACGAGTGACATAGCTCGCCCAAAGCTGACGAAAAAAAATCACAATCGGGTCGTATTGCGTTTAGACTGAAGTCACACTTGAAAAGATCACATTCCAATCGGATTCAGGACTACCTCCTGATGTGGCCTGAATCGGATGCCAAAAGATCGGATTTTAAGCACTTCGGAGTGTTTAGACTGACAAAAAAATCTGATTTGTGTCACTTGAGGGCAAAAAAAATCCGATTTGGTGTGCAGTGTAAACGTGGCCATTGATCATAAATCCAGTTTTTGTCCATTCAAGGACTTGTATGCATTTTGAAGTTTGCACTTTCACTGTGAATTGAAAGGAAGTGTCTGGGACAATGCGTCGTCACGCTACAGCAAGTATAGTGGTGCACCTGCGTAGATGGTGGACCTGAGGTTGAGGACTGGTAAATGGTAGCGTGTCATTCCTTTTGATCTTTCCAGATCTGGGATCGTGACGCCGGGCTTGACGGAGGATCAGTTGTGGAGGGCCAAGTATGTGTACGACTCTGCCTTCCACCCCGACACCGGGGAGAAGATGTTCGTGATTGGCCGGATGTCTGCTCAGGTGCCCATGAACATGTCCATCACTGGCTGCATGCTCACCTTCTACAGGTACCACGTGTGTGTGTGTGTGTGTGTGTGTGTGTGTGTGTGTCGTAAGCATCTACTGAACAGGCTTGACTCTGTAAAACAAATGGAAATTGTGACGTGCCAGTATTCTGAATGACCGTACATTTCATCTAAATAAATAGATTAAGAGCAGCCGGGAACTGAAATAGATTTTTAATCCCAGTTGAGTGAAAATCCTCTTAAAGACTCAAAAAAAATGTCACTCAACTTGGGCAGAACATTGACCTCCTTTTTATGTGTCAAGTGATAACAAGCAGCGCGGATATGAGCTTCCTATTTCATGACCTAAGTCAGTGTCAATTCCATTTGAATAATGACAAATCAACACTCACATGTAGAATATTTATAACAGAGTTGAGCACGAGTCAATAGAAATGATGTCGTGTGCTTGCAGGACAACTCCGGCTGTGGTGTTCTGGCAGTGGGTTAACCAGTCCTTCAACGCCGTGGTCAACTACACAAACCGCAGTGGAGACGCGCCCATCACTGTTAAGTATGGAGGACCCTTTTACTCCCTCTTTAAGTTATCTTCCTTGCATGTTTAGATCATACTTGCCAACCTTGAGACTTCCGAATTCAGGAGATGGGGGTCGGGGTTTGGTAGTAGCGGGGGTGTATATGGTAGCGTCCTTGAAGAGTTAGTGCTGCAAGGGATTCTGGGTATTGGTTCTTTTGTGTTATGGTACGGATTAAGGGTGTGCCAAAACATCGATACTACGATATATCGCGATATTTCCTCTTGCGGCACGTTATCGATACACGGGCGTCAAATATCGATATTTATAAACATAAACATACAGCCGTTTTAAACAGATTCGCCCACAAAAACCTGTTTGATTTATGGAATCACTACTTCGAGCCCGCACATTATGGCGCTCTAGTGCAGTATGAATGAATGGGTTTATTTTGAGCCACGCAAACAAAACAAGAGAATGACATAAAATACAAAAGAAATATATAGATACATTATTTTTACACCTACATTGAAAACATTACATGTGCCTAATCTTTTGTAGATGTCAAGATTGGCTCAAAAGGGAGTGGGAAGAAGTAAACTTATTAGGTCCCACCCCTATACATATACAATATATATATATACAATATATAATACAATAATATCCATCCATCCATTTTCTACCGCTTATTCCCTTTTTGGGGTCGCGGGGGGCGCTGGCGCCTATCTCATATACAATAATATATATAATATAATTAAATTCAGTATTCAGTGGTTGCTGCTATATATTGTCTATATATAATACATTTAAATTCACACACACTTACATATATACATATGTACACACACACATATATACAATTTATATATATATATACATATATACATATACATAAATATATATATATATATATATATATATATATATATATATATATATATATATATATATATATATATATATACACACAATCACATACATACACACACACACACACACACACACACACACACACACACACACACACACACACACCTATATAAATACAATATATATAATAGTATATATAATATACACAGTTTATGGTGCCTATGGGAACAAGCTTTCATTTTGACTGTGATATTAGTGGTTAATAGTGGATCTGTGGCTCTGGAGCTACTGCCCCTGATCAAAGAGTACTCTAGTAGAGTACTCTTTGAAAGGAAAGAAGAAGAAGAAGCAGTTGGAGGGAATGGCGCAAAGCGGAAGAGCGAACAGCAGAGAAAAAACACGTGAAAGATGCACCGGCGAATTTTAAATCTAAAGTCTGGGCCCACTTCGGCTTTTACTATACAGACAATGGAACAACACTTGATAAAGAGTTCGCAATCTGCAAGAACTGTCTCGCGAAGGTCAAGTACACGGGCAACACAACGAACATGCACAGCCATCTTGTCCGCCATCATCCTGAGCTTGCCACGGAGGAAAGGGCGAGTAGCGAAGCTAATGCTAACGTTTCTGTTAGCCAGCCTACAACCAACACCGTATTTAAAGCAAAGCTCCCTTCTGCATCCCCCAGGGTTGCGAGCATTACAAGGTCCATTGCTTGCTTTATTTGTAAAGATCTTAGACCATATAGTATCTTAAAATGTGTTCTCACGTTTTCATAAGACCACCCAGTTGTTGATAATTTAATGCAGTGACTGAAATGTTTATTTTTTATATACAGTGAAGTGCCAATTTTCATAAAACAATTTGATTTTAATTGTTGAGCACTGATGTGTCCATGATTACATAGAAGTTCAGTAGCACTGAAATGTATATTTTCTGCATTCATTTTGTTTTTTTAATAATTTTAATTTGCACAGTGAAGTGGATTCAGTGCAGTCAATACATTTTGAATTTCTTCAGGGACACTGAAATCATGATGTATCGTGGATGAAATTTATTTCAATACATCGATTATCGCATAATTGTAGTATCGTGATCTTATGGTTATCGTGGGCAAAATATCGTGATGTCGTATCGCGAGGTACCTGATGATACCCAGCCCTAGTACGGATGTTCTCCCGAAATGTGTTTGTCATTCTTGTTTGGTGTGGGTTCACAGTGTGGCGCATATTTGTAACAGTGTTAAAGTTGTTTATATGGCCACCCTCAGTGTGACCTGTATGCCTGTTGATCAAGTATGCGTTGCATTCACTTATAGGTGTGTAAAAGCCGCATATATTATGTGACTGGGCCGGCACGCTGATTTTATGGAGGAAAAGCGGACGTGACGACAGGTTGTAGAGGACGCTAACGGCAGTGCCTTTAATGCACGCTCGCAATATTGTTGTCCGGGTGTAAATCGGGAGGAATTCGGGAGAATGGTTGCCCCGGGACATTTTCGGGAGGGGCATTGAAATTCAGGAGTGGGAAAATCAGGAGGGTTGGCAAGTATGGTTTGGATCCAGACCTTGAACATGGGTACGGAAGAGCATGATAAAGCAATGCATGTAGTGTAGAAAGTATACATATGAAGATATTAATTTTTGAGCGATATTCAGTGAAATTGAAGTGAATGACAACTGTTCTGTGAACAGTTTATTAACCGTTAGTCAAGATGGGTATTAACAGCACAGAAAAAAAAACTATTTTTAAGTAGTAAAGAATTAAGTAACATATATAGAAACATTTTATTTCTACGTAAAGTAAGTAACATAGCTGTGCAAATAATACAATATGTATCAAACTCAGATAAAAAAAATAAAATTTGCAGGCAGGCACTTTGTGATTTCCCTTCCTGGTTTGATGACCCGTCCTATCTTGCCTCTTATTGGCCTGTCCCTAACCAATCGTCACTCATCATAGTAAACAACCATGTAGAGGTGTAACGGTACGTGTATTTTGTATTGAACCGTTTCGGTACGGGGGTTTCGGTTCGGTGCGTAGGTGTACCGAACGAGTTTCCACGTATGAAGTGAAGCTAAAGTCTTAACAAGCTGCTCTGCTTTCTGCCTCTGTCTCCTACACAGCACCCAGCATTGTCCCACCCACACAACCATCTGATTGGTTACAACCATAGCGGTAACAGCCAATCAGCAGTGCGTGTTCAGAGCGGTAACAACCAAACAGCAGTGCATATTCAGAGCGCATATAGTCAGCGCTTCAGTGTCGAGCAGATAGGTGTTAATCAGGTGAGCATAAGACTGCGTACTCTCCCAAAATGATGATGAACACTTCCCAGTCAACTACTTCTAACATACCTATGAGCCCGTTGACGTTCTAGAAACAAACTGCAGCTCAGCTCGCTCGCAGTCCTGGGTTGTGGTGAAGGCTAATTAGCTTTTAGCGTAACGTTTGCTCATTTTGCGGTGGGTGTGTTACGGACAGTGTTGATTGAGCTGTGTTGAAGCAACAAAAAAGGAGATGTTAAATGAAGAGTCATGGTGGATATAATAATGTAAGTGCATCATAAAGCCTACATGAACTCCATGGTGTTCAGGGATGAATAGTCTCTCCTATTGTTATTGTACTATTTTTTCAGCTATAGTTACATTAATCATTAGTAATGTAGCAGCCTAGTTTTGAATGGCAGGGTCCCTGCTTTTACATGTTAATACAAATATAACATTTACATAATAAAAATCAACTACAGGATTTCCAAATAAAGAAAAGTTTTGTCATTTTATTTAATCTAAGCAACAACATGAGGTAGTTTAATGTGGATTAACGTGGGCAGAATTATTATTGTGTTCCCAATGTTAAAAGGATTGTTTACAAATTTGGTAAATAAATAACCAAAAATTTTATATTTTGTTGTTTTCTTGCTGTACCGAAAATGAACCGAACCGTGACCTCTAAACCGAGGTATGTACTGAACCGAAATTTTTGTGTACCGTTACACCCCTACAATCCTGGATGTACTTATACGTGCACGCACGTCTTGGAAGGAGGAAGCAGAGGGGTTTAGTAGCCCACAGAGGGAGATCAGGGGAGAACAAGGAACACAACAAATAAGCGGCGTTTGGTAATTTTTACGTGAAATAAATTATATCGATATTACGATATTTTCTTAATTCATCCATCCATCCATTTCCTACCGCTTATTCCCTTTTGGGGTCGCGGGGGTCGCTGGCGCCTATCACAGCTACAATCGGGCGGAAGGCGGTGTACACCCTGGACAAGTCGCTACCTTAAATTCATATCTTGTCTAAAAATATATCGATGTATCTTACAAAGTCGATATATTGCCCTCCCTGTCATGTAGCATTTCATCAAATCAGTATAATGTTTGCATCAGCCTGGATGTGTTGTGCTGTCTTGATGCCTAAACAGGCTGCAGTACTAGTCAAAATAGGACCTTTTTGACGTTTTGAATCTTAAAGGTTCCTGAGGTGTTAGCGCATGAATACCTCTGCTTATTAGGGATGAATACAGAGTACCAGTATTTTTTGGGTCCAGGGGGACTGTTAGAGATTATGGAGAAATGTTATTTATCCTAATAAGAGTTAGTTTGAAGTGAATGCGCTTTACTCGCAAGTCACGACCACTGCTACCGCGCTTTATCAAACGTCCTCTTAGCGATCCAGAAATCAATCAATCAATCAATCAATGTTTACTTATATAGCCCTAAATCACTAGTGTCTCAAAGGGCTGCACAAACCACTACGACATCCTCGGGCAAGGAAAACTCACACCCAGTGGGACATCGGTGACAATAATGACTATGAGAACGTGATACTGTGATACTGATGATACTGATGACTATGAGAACATATGAGAACATGATACTGTGAAAGATCAATCCATAATGGATCCAACACAGTCGCGAGAGTCCAGTCCAAAGCGGATCCAACACAGCAGCGAGAGTCCCGTTCACAGCGGAGCCAGCAGGAAACCATCCCAAGCGGAGGCTGATCAGCAGCGCACAGGCCAATATTAATCTGCTCAAAAAAATTTAAAATTTAAATAATACAATGATATATGAAGTTGCTCTGATGCAAGATGGCGTCCGCTGACCGGTCTCTAGTTGCCGTCTGACGTCACTCCATTGCGTTGCGTTTGCGTGGCATCACAACACTTTGCTTAAATGCACACCCACCTAACACGCTAATTGATAGTGTCGATTTATAGTATATATTTTACTAACCCTGTTTCCATATGAGTTGGGAAATTGTGTTAGATGTAAATATAAACGGAATACAATGATTTGCAAATCAATTTCAACTCATATTCAGTTGAATATGCTACAAAGACAACATATATGATGTTCAAACTGATTAAAAAAATGTTTTTTTGCAAATAATCATTAACTTTAGAATTTGATGCCAGCAACACGTGACAAAGAAGTTGTGAAAGGTGGCAATAAATACTGATAAAGTTGAGGAATGTTCATCAAACACTTATGTGGAACATCCCACAGGTGTGCAGGCTAATTGGGAACAGGTGGGTGCCATGATTGGGTATAAAAGCAGCTTCCATGAAATGCTAAGTAATTCAGAAATAAGGATGGCATGAGGGTCACCACTTTGTAAGCAAATTGTCGAACAGTTTTAAGACAACATTTCTCAACGAGCTATTGCAAGGAATTTAGGGATTTCAACATCTACGGTCCGTAAAATCATCAAAAAGTTCAGAGAATCTGGAGAAATCACTGCACGTAAGCGATGATATTACTGACTTTTGAACCCTCATGCGGTACTGTATCAAAAACCGACAGTGTGTAAAGGATATCACCACATGGGCTCAGGAACACTTCATAAAACCACTGTCAGTAACTACAGTTGGTCGCTACACCTGTAAGTGCAAGTTAAAACTCTACTATGCAAAGCCAAACCCATTTATCAACAATATGAATATGGAAAGGTGTTCTGTGGTAACTTACACATGTGTGAAGGCACCATTAATGCTGAAAGGTCCATACAGGTTTTGGAGCAACATCACCTAAGCAACGTTTATTTCAGCAAGACAACTGTTACAACAGCGTGGCTTCCGGGTGCTTTCCTGGCCTGCCTGCAGTCCAGACCTGTCTCCCATCGAAAATGCGTGGCGCATTACGAAGTATAAAATACGACAGCGGAGACCCCGGACTGTTGAACGACTGAAGCTCTACATAAAACAAGAATGGGAAAGAATTCCACTTTCAAAGCTTCAACAATTAGTTTCCTCACTTCCCAAACGTTTATTGAGTGTTGTTAAAATAAAAGGTGATGTAACACAGTGGTGAACATGCCCTTTCCCAACTACTTTGGCACCTGTTGCAGCCATGAAATTCTAAGTTAATTATTATTTGCAAAAAAAAAAAAAGTTTATGAGTTTGAACATGAAATATGTTGTCTTTGTAGCATATTCAACTGAATATGGGTTGAAAAGGATTTGCAAATAATTGTATTCCGTTTATATTTACATCTAACACAATTTCCCAACTCATATGGAAACGGAGTTTGTATACACGGTATGTCACATAAAAGGTCTGTGTGTGCACATGAATGCCATACTTCAATATCATTTCCAGCTGCGTGTAATTGTAATAAATAGAGAAACAGCGATGGATCTGTGTGCTCTGGACAAGATGATGACATGTGACTTGTTGACTTAGAAGAGAATAGAAAGTACTTTATTGATCCCTAAGGGAAATTCAGCTTTTTATTTTTTTTAGAATTAAAAGTACTTTGTTTAGGATTTAAAAAGCAGGTGTTGATAAAAACTTCCCTGCTGTGAGATGTTACATGATGTTGGTGGTATGCAACCTCTTGTGCTTATAAAAGGTCATAAATCATGTTTTTTTCCCCCACATATGTATTTACACCAATTACATAATACCAATAAGAGTATGGATGAATGCCGGTGTCGATAAGGAATATCGATATTTGTATCGGTATCAATAATATAGCGATATATATATATATATATATATATATATATATATATATATATATATATTTTATTTTTTATTCCCGTTGTTGCTTTTTATTTTTTATTGTTATTGTAATATTTCTCTATTTTGTTTCCATTTAAACCCCCATTATTTACTTTTTACTTTTATTTTAAATTGATCTCAACTCTGTACACTGCTACTGGAATTTAAATTTTCCTGAAGGAACTCTCCTGAAGGAATCAATAAAGTACTATCTATCTATCTATCGATATACATCCCTACTACAAATGTATACTGTCCTGTTATGTGTGCTTTCAGTCAGCTTGGTGCAGCCTATGTGAGTGCTACTACCGGTGCTGTGGTCACAGCCCTGGGACTCAAGACTCTGGCCACGGTAATATCCCATCAGAAAAAAATCTACTCCCTTATTGGAAACGCCGGGCTGGTTGTGCTAAGTGTTCCTGTGTTTCGTCTGTTCAGCGTCTGCCGCCAATCGCCAGCCGCTTTGTGCCTTTCGCTGCCGTGGCCGCCGCTAACTGTATCAACATTCCTTTCATGAGACAGAGGTGAGATCTTGTTCATATTTCACTTTTTCACACTCCAACGACTCCACCCCCACTCCAAACCGCTGTTGTTGTTTCTCCCCTCCAGGGAGTTGAAGTACGGCATTCCCGTGACAGACGAGAACGGAAACAGGTTAGGAGAGAGTGTCAGTGCGGCCCAGCAGGCAATCATGCAGGTAGTGGTGTCCAGGATTGGCATGGCAGTGCCAGCCATGGGTAAGTACACTCCTCACATTTCAGCAATCTACTCAAGGCAAAACACCATAGGAATGAGATTTAGGTAAAACTAAATTCGTCAGTGTACAGTTTGTATAGAGATGTCCCTTAATGGCGGAGGGTGTATATTGTAGCATCACGTAAAGAGTTAGTGCTGCAAGGGGTCCTGGGTATTTGTTCTGTTGTGTTACGGTGCAGATGTTCTCCTGAAATGTTTGTCATTCCTGTTTGGTGTGGGTTCACAGTCTGGCGCATATTTGTAACAGTGTTAAAGTTGTTTATATGGCCACTCTGTGTGACCTGTATGGCTGTTGACCAAGTATGCCTTGCGTTCACTTGTGTGTGTGTGTGAAAAGCCGTAGATATTATGTGATAGGGCCGGCACGCGAAGGCAGTGCCTTTAAGGTTTATGGCGCTCTTTATTTCTCCCTACGTCCGTGTACCACTTCATACAGCGGCGTTTTAGCCATCATTTTAACTTTTTGAAACCGATACCGATAATTTCCGATATTATATTTTGAAGCATTTATCGGCCGATAGTATCGTCAGTCCGATATTATCGGACATCTCTAGTGGTATAGATTAAGTAGCCACAGAAAAAGTTATAACACAACCATTATTGTCCGGGCAACGAGGCCTAAAAATAAAATCTCAGCTTTTTCCACAAAATAATTGATTTCTGATTTTTTTTTTCCCCCCTATTAAAAAAACTAAATACGAAAGATAAAGATAATTTAAAAAAAGTACAACTAGATAAAAAGCATCCTCTGGGAATCAAAACTTCCTTGTAAATAAAACAAGCCAACATTGAGACGAGTGAAGAAAAACTAACATTATTTGTCTTGAATAGAATACTTCTATACACAAACATGTAGTTTTGGACGTTGTATGTAAATAAATAATAAACTCCAACATTGAGTTAGAGTAAAAACTTACATATTCTGTCTAAAATCAAATATTAATATATTTTGCATTTCACATTGTATGCTAAGGTAAATAGATGCTGACATTGAGTTTCAATACAGTAAAAATTAACATCTTCGGTTTTAAATAAAATATTTCTGTTACAAAAATATTGCATTACACATTGTATGTAAATGAATAATAAACCCCAACATTTGCTTAGTGAGAACTTGCATATTTTGTCTTGAATAAAATATTCTGTAACAAAAATGTTGCATTGCAGATTGTATGTAAATAAAAAGTAAACCCCAATGTTGAGATTAATAAAGTGCAAACATATCTGCTGACTTGAATAAGAATCATCTAAACAAAAATGTTGCATTGCAGATTGTATGTAAATAAATAATAAACACTAATATTGAGATTGAGTGCACATGTATATCTTAATTTAGATAAAATACTTCTGTAACAAAAATCTTGCATTGCACATTGTATGTAAAAAACACTACAATTGAGATTGAGGCTTCACGGTGGAGGAGGGGTTAGTGAGTCTGCCTCACAATACCAAGGTCCTGAGTAGTCAGGGTTCAATCCCGGGCTCGGGATCTTTCTGTGTGGAGTTTGCATGTTCTCCCTTTGACTGCGTGGGTTCCCTCCGGGTACTCCGGCTTCCTCCCACTTCCAAAGACATGCACCTGGGGATAGGTTGATTGGCAACACTAAATTGGCCCTAGTGTGTGAATGTTGTCTGTCTATCTGTGTTGGCCCTGCGATGAGGTGGCGACTTGTCCAGGGTGTACCTCGCCTTCCGCCCGATTGTAGCTGAGATAGGCACCAGCACCCCCCGCGAACCCAAAGGGATTAAGCGGTAGGAAATGGATGGCTGGATGGAATTGAGATTGAGTGCAAATTTATGTTGTGTTTTGAATAAAATACTTCGATAACAAAAATGTTGCATTGCACATTGTACGTAAATAAAAAGTTAACCCCAACATTGATATTAATAAAGTGTAAACATCTACTTTCTTGAATAACATAATCGTGTGGGAAAAAAATGTTGCATTGCACATTGTATGTAAATGAAAAGTAAACCCCAAAATTGAGATGAATAAAGTGCAAATGTCGGAAAAAGTCCAAAAAAATGTGAAAAATCACACCCAGGATTGCGCTCCACAAGCCCAGGTGAGTCCCGGGTCCCCCCGGCATGACCAAAACGCACCCAGCAGAGAACCACCAAAAGGGGGAAAGAAATTCAGGAAAAGTCGGGAAAAAGTCCAAAAAAGATGAAAAATCACAACCAGGATGGAGATCCGCGAGTCCGACCCCCCCGGCGTGACAAAAACACACCCAGCAGAGAACCACCAAAAGGGGGAAATAAATTTATGCTGTCTAGAATAAACTAAACGTGTAAACAAAAATATGGCGTTGCACATTGTATGTAAATAAATAATAGAGGTTTATAGTTTAGTTGGTAGATAAAACAGGCTTTTCCACTGTTTTGGTTCTCATTGGATTTGATACATGTTTTTCTGACAGCTATCCCCCCCATCATAATGAATGCTCTGGAAAAGCGAGCTTTCATGAAGGTAAGCCCTTAATTTACCATTTACCGCCTTTCAAGGAGTCCTTCCACATTCCACCTGTTGTCTCCCTGCAGCGCTTCCCAATTCTAAACGCTCCCATCCAGGTGGGGCTTGTAGGCCTGTGGTAAGTAAAAGCTCCAGTGACTAACTGCACCAGCATTTGTAACATGTCTAAAAAAAAAACTTGCTTCTCTTTGATTGACAGCCTGGTGTTTGCCACCCCTTTGTGCTGCGCCCTGTTTCCACAAAAGAGGTAACCGCTACTTTTCAGTCACACACCTTATTTTTTTTTTTTATCTCCTCTAGGAGGTTATCTAATCCTTGCAGTTAGTCAGTTAGCAAAATAACTCCAAAAGGTTTGGGTGAATTTTTATATAACTTTCAAGAAACGTTTAAAATTAGGTAAACAACTTATTAGATTTGGGGCCTGATCTTGATCATTTCTATTACATTACCTTATGTTGACATTTCTTTCTGTGTGTAAGGTAGCAACCTCACAAAGACAGTGGATGACTGACAAGAGGGTTCACTCGGTTTCTTTCATTCTACTATAAATAGCTCTAATGCAGGGGTCGCCAACCCGCGGCTCTTTGACCACTCTGATGTGGCTCAGCCGCATACTTGCCGACTGCCCGGAGAAGTCTGGTAGATTTCCGTGTTTCTATCAGAAGTCTCCCTGGCTGGTAAACATTTATCGATTTTCACCCAGACATCAACATTGAAGCCAGGCCGTGATGAAAATGCCTTGAACACCCTTTCCACATGTCATCCCGCCAGGATTTTCACCATGCTATCTGCGTGCTGGCCGGCCGGTGCTTAACAGCCATACAGGTCACACTGAGGGTTGTGATATAAACAACTTTAACACTCTTACTAATATGCGGCACACTGTGAACCCACACCAAACAAGCATGACAAACACATTTCAGGAGAACATCCTCTAACACAGAAACACGACAGAACAAATACCCGGAATCCCATGTATCTCTTACGGTCTACATTATAGACACCCCCCCCCCCCCCCCCCCTGCAACCAACCCCATCCACCTCAACCGACGCACGGAGAGGTGGGTTGGGTTGGGTTGGTGGTAGCTGGGTGTATACGGGGATACGTGGGATTCTGGGTATTTGTTCTGTCGTGTTTGTTATAGTGCGGATGTTCTCCTGAAATGTTTGTCGTTCTTGTTTGATGTGGGTTCACAGTGTGGCGCATAATAGTAAGAGTGCTAAAGTTGTTTAAACGGCGACCCTCAGTGTGACCTGTATTGCTGTTGAATAAGGATGCCTTACAGTCTTTTACGTGTGTCTGCAATAGCCTTGTCAAACAATTCTTTAGGCTCGCAAGCTATTTGTACAAGCTGTAGAGGGCGCTAACGGTAGGGCCCTCATTGTACGCCCTTATTGTTCATTGGGTGAACACCAGCTTACATTCGACAGAAAAATTACTCTGAAATTCTGGAGTCTCCCGGGAAAATAGGCAGGTGTGATGCTGTCAAGCGGCATTCATATAAAGTTCGCGGACCGCACTAACATTAAATTTTCATAAGGTGCGGGCTGCGCGTCTGAGAGCCCTGGTTTATACATAGCACAAGGCAGAAAAAAAAACTGTATGCAGTATTATTTCATTATAAATTTCGAAAGAGTTATGTGGCTCCCATTGTTTTCTTTACTGTGTGAAAATGGTCAAAATGGCTCTTTAAGTGGTAAAGGTTGCCGACCTCTGCTCTGATGGTTATAGGCACATTTTTATTAAACTCTCAGGAATTGTTAAAAATGGGCTAAGGAACAAGTCCTATATTGGGGCTGATCTGGATCATTTCTACCATGTTAAGTTTGTTACAATCTTCGACCTGTGTGTGGGTATGCTCATAGCCCCGCCTCCACCCACAGAGACAAAGACTGTGGATGACTGACAAGAAGGTTCACTGTTTTTTTTATTTCACTATAGTTAGCTCAAAAAGTTGTATACATTTTGATTAAACTCTCAGGAATTGTTAGAAATGGGATAAAAAACGATTACATTTTTGCAGGATCCTGATCACTGTCTGGATTCAGGACTTTCTTTTTTACTATTGTTAACGTGACATGATAAAGGTCTGCGGTCTAGGAGTGCTTTTCTGGTTCTGCTTTGTAACGGCATCCCGTCATATTTACGCAGCTCGATGCGCGTGAGCGGCCTGGAGGCGGAGCTTCAGGAAAAGATACAGCAAAGCAGCCCGGGCACCAGCGTGGTCTACTTCAACAAGGGCCTGTAGGACCAGGACACACGCACAAGTCTATGGTACAAGCAATATAGTTTGTGCTTCTGAAGTTCATCCTAAGGAGTCAAACAATCAAAGTAGGCTGGATGTTTCTAACCTAACTGATGTATTTTGTACGGAGCGAACTGTTTGACCTTGAATGTACCTTCACACGTTGATCATATTAGTTGTACAGCTACCTAGGAAGCATTATTCATTTTAGTCAGATGTCAAACATTTTCCTCCCTGATCAACTGCTGCACCTTCCTTTTTTTTTTTAAAAGTGTACTCACACACCCTTTCTAGTCAAATAGTTACAATACCACTTATCAACTTCAACTTTTAACTTGCTGTAATTCAGCACTTTTTTTTTTCCACACTAATCGTAATCTACTAAAATGTTAAATAAGTCTGACTTATACACTAACTCTGCACATGTCCTACGTAAGAATTATTACAAGAATCAAAACAACACAACATTGTGGGGACCGGAGGACAAACGTAAGCAAATATTAACATTTGAAAAGGAACTTCAAGCTCGGTTAGCCATTTTGCTCACATCTTTGTATATTTGATCCAGGCTTTATTTTAAAGGCTTACTGAAATGAGATTCTTATTTAAACGGGGATAGAAGGTTTATTATATGTGTCATACTTGATCATTTCTAGATATCACCATATTTTTGCTGAAAAGATATAGTAGAGAACATAGATAAAGTTAGCAACTTTTGGTCGCTAATAGAAAAGCCCTGCCTTTACCGGAAGTAGCAGACGATGTGTGCGTGACGTCACGAGTTGTAGGGCTCCACACATCCTCACATTGTTTATAATGGGAGCCACCAACAGTAAGAGCAATTCGGACCGAGAAAGCACCAATTTCCCCATTAATGAGAGAGGATGAAAGATTCGTGAGTTACGATATTGTGAAGGACTAAAAAAAGTGGTGGCAGTGTGAGCATTTCAGATGTTATTAAACACATTTACTAGGATAATTCTGGAAAATCCCTTATCTGCTTTAATAGTGTTTTAGTGAGATTGTAAAGACATACCTTGAGGTCAGATGGCTGTGGTGAACACGCAGTGTCTCAGAGAGAAGCCAAGCTCACAGCTGCCTTTTTTGACAGCTGCTGCAGGATGACAAATAATCCACCGATGTCTCCGGTAAGATATATATATATCACAATTTCCCCATCCAAAACATGCTGGTTGATGTAGAGAAAACATGTTCGCTTGACCGCTCTGCTTCACAACAAACAAACATTGGCTGTGTCTTGGTGCTAAAGGCAGCTGCAAACCACCAACAGCATTCTTCTTTGACGTCTCCATTATTAAATGAACAAATTGCAAAAGATTCAGCAACACAGATGTCCAGAATACTGTGTAATTATGCGATTAAAGCAGACGACTTAGCCACCAGTAGTACAGCGCTAATATTTCCTGACAGTCCGTGACGTCACGCATCATCATTCCGTGACGTTTTCAACAAGAAACTGGCGGGAAATTTATAATTGCAATTTAGTAAACTAAAGCGGCCGTATTGGCATGTGTTGCAATGTTAATATTTCATCATTGATATATAAACTATCAGACTGCGTGGTCGCTAGTAGTGGCTTTCAGTAGGCCTTTAAATGTCTTGCAAGGCATGCCTTTTATTAACTTTTTTTTTTAAAGAAATTGACATTTGGTGGTCCTAAACACTGTTACAACTTCAAAGTCCATTTTGCAAAGTAGGAAACTTAAGTAATTTGTAGCCAAGACACTGCCTTGTTTCAAAACAGTACAACTTTGAACAAATATACAAATAGACAACATATTATAGTTATAATTTTGTGTGCGTGGATTCTACATGAATTGTAAAGGATATACTGGACATGTAGCTTTATTTCAAGAAATATGTCAAAGGAGTGAAGTAAGTGTGGTCTTTTTGCTGTGTTGCTGTTATGGGGTTCTGCTCTTCGGCTAAGCTTTTATGTTTGTACATGTCATACTAGATTTGCTTGGATGTATTTATAGACTATATAAAATGTATTTTATGGTAAAAGGGGTGTTGTGCCTCTGAAAGCACCAGCTGGCCCAAAGAGGAAGTTTCTGGTGTTTAGGGTCTTTTTTCTTTAAGTATCAATCAACTTGGTTTTTTTACTTAGTCCAGGCTATAGATTTCCGAAGTCAGTTTTTTCCACAGCCATGCAAGCTCATTGGAATTAAAACACTGAAGTATTTTTTTAAAATGGTTTCATTCCAACGTGAAGCAATTTTATTTTGGACATTATTCATGACACAGCAAATAGTCAAAATGTATTTTATTTTTTTTAACTTATCCCGCGTCTCATTCTACTACATGTTCTGTTACGTTCATTTAATCTAGCTAATATATATCGAGCTGCAATGGTAAAATATTGTACTTGTGGGCTAGATTATGAACGGTTTTTAATTTTCCTGAGGGAACTTTCTTGAAGGAACAAAGTACTACCTGTATGTGTTTCTGCGGGTACAAGAACACACTGGAACAATCTCATCTGTTCTGAAAGAGTAATGAAACTCAGCACTTCAGTTAAATGTATCCAAAAATGGAAAGTACCATTTGCTCAGGACTAGAAAGATTTAAGTTTGTCCTGACCTACTAAAGTTCTCGTTCATTTGGGGGCATTAAATTGTTCACCACTGGACTGCTTGGAAGACCTTTCACCGATCATCCTAGTAGTCTTCATCAGTTCGGACTAGTAGTGTTCAATCCACAGAAATCTTTCTGCCACCCAATAACTCAATGCTTGTCGTTGCTTTGACATTTAAGATTTCCTATTTGCATTAAAACTGTTTTTCCTCATTGCGATCAGGCAAAAGCATCCTTGCACAGACACTACTGGTTTTTGGATTAGAAATATTTGGGTTTTGGAACTTGATTTGACCAATCTAAGTCAATGACAGGGGCGTCCAAACTTTTTCCACTGAGAGCCGCATATGGAAAAATGAAAGCGTGCAGGGGCCATGTTGATATTTTCAAACCAGAACAAAATGAAGGATTTTTTTTTTTTACCTTTAAGGGTCCCGGGGACCATAAAGGGTCTCAGTCATTAAAATGTTAAAAATAAGTATTTATTTTATTTAACGCTTACAATAAATCTCTATATCAACTTCAAGATATAAAGTAATAGAAAAGCCATAAAGCCTGTGTCAAAAACTACTTTTTTGGTAGTAAAACTAAAATATGCAGTACTTAGTATAATTAAAGCCCTAAAAGATCAATAATGCAGGACACCATTGATTTTAATTACTTTATATTTTGAGTAATAGTGAAAAGTTAAATAAAATACCAATAAATATATTTGGGATCAAAGGGTGCCCCACTCAAAAGTGGTACATTAGGTTTTTCTTTTACTTTTAACACAAGTTACAGGATCAAAATCTATCAATTTTTACATTTGAAGTATTTTGTTTTATGCTCTTTTGTCAAATAAAACTTATATGGCAGCCACATAATATATGCAATATTAACAAAACATTTTAAAGTGAGATACTTGAAGTAATTGGAGCCTTGAAAATAAATTTGTCTTTTTTTTATTGGAACAATGGTGAAAAAGAAAAAAAAAAAGCCTGCTTGGCAGCTTTGTCAATATTGCAACTTTTTCTCGTTAGATTTCTCCTCATTTCCTTTTTTTTTTTTTTTTTTTTTTTTTAAAAAATGCAACAGCATTTCCAGAATGTGTAAACAATTAGTTGCGAGCCGCAAATGGCCCACACTTTGGACACCCCTGGTCTATGAGCACAAACTGAAGCCTACTTGGATGAGCGGTGAAACGTCTAAGACCAACCAAGCAGTCCAGTTGCGACACGAATGAACGCCCAGAGATGACTTAAGTTAATTAGTTCACTTTTGTCTTCATGCATAGGTGGTTTTTTACTATGTTGCTATGCATCCAACAGGTGTCACAAGAATGGGATTTTTGTGTTAGTCAAACCTCATGAATTGTTTAGCATTAATAAAAATAAAAAAGGCACAAACGTTAGACAATCCGTGCGATTACACTCCATGAATGTTTTCACCTTCATGTAAACACTCAGTATTGGTGCGGTGTACTCTTCCTGTTTTGTGTCATGGATTAAATATGACTTTGAAATCCAAAAATGTCTGCAATTATTTTTTTTAAAAGAGCTGTATCAAACAAAAATGCCAAAAATACTACGTAATGCAAGGACTGCAATATGTTAAAATCCAACTGTCCATATTCAAATGTACTGCTAATAGTAAACCCTTGTTTGAGGTGTACTGCGGTAACTCGATTCTCAAAGTAGGAATTTACTGTGAATCTACCTTATTTATACTTTTATCCAATTTAGTAATGCAACCAGAGAATGAGTAATCAGCCAAGAGACTGACCAGTTCATGTTTGGTCTCATCTAGCCCCAAAAATGGACAAGCAGTAGAAAATGGATGGTAGCCAGTACTACTGTAGTATTAGAATTTGCCATTCATGCTTGAAAACGCCTAATTTAGGCCATAATCTTTGAAGCATTGACAAGAGAACTACAGCTTAATTCTCACTTAACACAGCTCCCAAGTTTATTTCTTTAGCCATTTTAGGTTTTACACTAAAGTTTATAGGCAACCCACTTCTAGCCTGATTTGTAAAAAAAATAAAAAAAAATAAAATAAAAGTTAATGGCAGTTGAACATTTTAAAAAAGAAAGTTTGCTAATCAACTTTAGGCTTTAAGTGCATTTGCTCTGACACCATAATGTATCGACATTGCCAAGGTTTGGTATTAAAAATGTTTGGAAAGAAATGTATTTGCACTGATAATGAAACTTACAATATTTTGTACTCTACATTTCAATGTCAGATTACAGGTTTCCATTTCATATCTTTGACATTTTAACCTAATGTATGAATACCTTTTTATCTTCAATGCCAAAACTTAGTGGCAACACTCTGACTCTGAAATCAAATACACAAGCTGCGTCAGAATCATGCTTCTATAGAATATCATGTGGAAGGTTTGTAATTTAGTATTTTACTTTTGCTCGACTGAAAACATAAGTGTTTGAGTACTGTAAATCAGCCCACAGCGAACTGTCAAATGTACAGTAAGTAATAGGGCTGCGAATCTTTGGGCGTCCCACGATTCGATAGATTGTTCGAGTCGCAATTTGATTATAAACGATTTTTTTCAATTCAAAAACGATATTTTTCCGATTCAAATTTATTCTGTATTCATTCAATACATAAGATTTCAGCAGGATCTACCCCAGTCTGCTGACATGCCAGCAAAGATTTTATTTTATTTTTAAAAAGCATTTATAATTGTAAAGGACAATGTTTTATCAACAGATTGCAATGTAAATTTGTTTTAACTATTAAACTTGGTTAGTGCGTCTGCCTCACAATACGAAGGTCCTGCAGTCCTGGGTTCAATCCCAGGCTCGGGATCTTTCTGTGTGGAGTTTGCATGTTCTTCCCGTGACTGCGTGGGTTCCCTCCGGGTACTCCGGCTTCCTCCCACTTCCAAAGACATGCACCTGGGGATAGGCCCCTCCCACTTCCAAAGACATGCACCTGGGGATAGGCCCCTCCCACTTCCAAAGACATGCACCTGGGGATAGGTTGATTGGCAACACTAAATGGTCCCTAGTGTGTGAATGTGAGTGTGAATGTTGTCTGTGTTGGCCCTGCGATGAGGTGGCGACTTGTCCAGGGTGTACCCCGCCTTCCGCCCGATTGTAGCTGAGATAGGCGCCAGCACCCCCCGCGACCCCAAAAAGGGAATAAGCGGTAGAAAATGGATGGATGGATATTAAACGAACCAAAAATGACTTATTTTATCTTTGTGAAAACATTGGACACAGTGTGTTTGTCAAGCTTATGAGATGCCATGCAAGTGTAAGCCACTGACACTTTTTTTTCTTTTAAGTAAATGTCTTATATGTCTTCGGGATTTTTAATCACTGCTATGCTGAAATTATAACTAATATTGATACTGTTGATAATCATTTTTGTTTCACTACTTTTGGTTTGTGTCTCCTCTCAATTGCTCAGTTTATTGCAGTTCTGAGTGTTGCTGGGTCAGGTTTGGATTGCATGGTTATGGTATTGCTGTGTATTTTGTTGGATTGATTAAAAAAAATATATTTAAAAAAAAAAAATGAGAATCATGATTCAAATTCGAGTCGATTTCCCCCCCACACCCGTAGTAACATCAATGAAACAAAAGGTTGAGTATAACGTCGTTTATTGCTACTGTTCACGGGTCACATCGTCTCAAACCAGCAAGCAGACCTCAACATCTGCAGAACGTGCATTTTAGGCATCAAACTTGCTCCTCTCCTTTGGAGTTTTGAGCCAAGTCGTCATTATTAAAACACACACTTGTACATGTTGAAGGTGAGCTTGCGGGAATCAAATTCCAGTGTTCATACCCGTCTAGCTTTCAAGTGTCTGCAGAGGTAGAGCTAGTGTTCTAAATCGTAAGAGGTACAGTTTGGATGGAATTATTTAACCTGGTTATGTTTTATACATTTAGTGTTCTAGCAAACTTATTTGCGAGGAATAATTTTCCTAACAGCTTCAAGAACATGAGCCGCTTCCACTTTGTGGCCAAATTCCTTCTCCCGGTGCTCCAGTATGACCCCCTGTGTCAAGAACCCAGAGTCAAGGGAAGTGTGGCTGTGACTTTGTGTGTGGTCACCTACCTGATCTCCTGCGCCGATGACAAACACGCCACCCATGATGAAGCCCTCGCCCTTCAGGTTGCCCTGGTAACCAGACTTCCAGGCCCGGAAGAAGCTCTGCAACGCAGCCAGACGAAACACCCCCGCGCCGCCCATTTTGGGACCGTAGAAATGTTTCTGCGAGAGTAAACAATTGTCAGTTTCTCCTTCCAGGACTGGCCAGGTGTCTACAACGCCTTAAAAATCAGCCAACATTTTCGTCGATGTAAACGTCCCCGGCGAAGTGCGGTTTGAAGTCCTGGATCTCTGTGCCCACACGCTCCTTCACCAAGGCCACCAGAGGGACCCCAAGCTCTTCCAGCTGGGGCTTGAGAGAGGACAGCTCAGTGGCCTCCTGCCAGGAGAACAAAACAATGTTTCCAACTCAGCTTTCTAGAACAAGCAAATTCCAATCACCTCTCTGCACAAAGCTCATCCGGGCCGCCGCACGGCGAAGATGACCGCGCCGTTCTTCTCCCAGAGACTCTTCGCTTTGATGAGCTCCTCTTCTGCAGACAAAATGTTTTTAAGTACACATCTCCAAATATCCCTGAAGGGAGACAAGTCCACAAGTTTGATAAAGCAGAAGAAAAAAAACAAGTAGACTGCAGAGTGAGCGCTCTGTCGCTCTGCAAGCTTTGTTCAAAGTGATTTGCATGAAATCCAACAAGTTATTTTGCTACCGTCAGTGGTGGAGCGCAGGTCAGCGTCAGCAAGATGGTCCAGCGAAGCAGGGAGAAATTTGGGCAGACAAAAGTCAGAGTTGATCAGGAAGACTCCTGCCAGGGCAGCACCAAGGGCTCCCAGTCCTAGAGTCCACATCCCCATCCCGAACAGTTCCAAGTCCACAGACTCAAACACTGCAACACAAACAATACAGGAGCTTAATGCATGCTCAAGCACATTTTCCAAATGAAACCTTAAGCTCAGTACACATTGAACACCTTTCCCCACTGGACTGCAGTCAACTTGGAGATATGGGGGTGTGACGCATCATGCATGCATTAACAGTGGAAAGCAAAAGCAAAACAAATCTTTACAAAATTACTTTCCTTTGAAAAAAATGAAATTAGGGCTTTAAGAGGAGCTCACAGCTCATTAAAGGCCTACTGAAATGAGATGTTCTTATTTAAACGGGGATAGCAGGTCCATTCTATATGTCATACTTCATCATTTCGCGATATTTTTCAATCAATGTTTACTTATATAGCCCTAAATCACTAGTGTCTCAAAGGGCTGCACAAACCACGACATCCTCTGTAGGCCCACATAATCCAATCCACTTTATTTATATAGCACATTTAAACAATAACGTTACCAAAGTGCTGCACAGCCATGTTAAAAACATTATGCTCCACCAATGACTGAATAAAATAAAAAATGAATAAAAATAAAACCAATAAAAATATTTAAAAAATATGATTAAAAACTATTTTAAAAGGGTAAAATCAATTAAAACAGTCAAATAGAAATCAAAGTGTATAAAAAACAGAGGACAACACAACTCACGTAGTGTTAAAAGCCAAAGAATAAAAGTGGGTATTAAGACGAGACTTAAAACACTCCACTGTGGGAGCAGTTTGAACATGGAGGGGCAGAGTGTTCCAGAGCTTAGAGAAGGCCCTGTCTCCCCTGGTCTTAAGTCTGGTCTTGGGCACCACGAGCTGGAGCTGGCTCTCGGACCTCAGAGTAAATTTGGATGAGGTCCGAGATATACTGAGGTACCAGTCCATGTAAAGATTTAAAAACAAACAGCAATGTTTTAAAATCAATTCTAAAATGAACAGGGAGCCAGTGCAAACTCTGAAGAATTGGGGTTATATGCTGGCCTTTCCTGGCCCCTGTTAAAAGTCCTGCTGCCGCGTTCTGGACTAACTGCAACCGGGAGAGAGCTTTTTGGCTAATGCCAGCATAAAGTGCATTGCAGTAGTCCAGGCCACTTGAAATAAAAGCATGCACCACTTGTTCAAAAAGGTTAAAAGATAAAAACGGTTTAACCTTTACTAAAAGACGAAGGTGATAAAAACACAATTTTAAAACGCCATTGACTTGTTTGTCTGTCTATAGTGACGCCAAGGCTGGTGACTTTGGGACACACATCATGTTGCAATGGTCCCAAGTCAGTGAGGGCCGGACCAAAAACTAACATTTCAGTTTTTCCCCTCATTCATTATTAAAAAATTCTGGGCTAACCAAGCCTTGACGTCACATAGACAGTTAAGAAGGGTATCAGGGGGCCGTGGCTTTTTGAAAATCGGCATATAAGGAAGGGCAAGGAAAACTCACACCCAGTGGGACGTCGGTGACGATGACTGAGAACCTTGAGAGGACGAAAGCAATTGATGTCGAGCGGGTATATTTTTGCTGAAATTATTTAGTAGAGAACAGACGATAGTTTGCAACTTTTGGTCGTTAATAGAAAAGCCTTGCCTGTACCGGAAGTAGCAGATAATGTGTGCGTGACGTCACGGGTTGTGGAGCTCCTCACATCTGAACATTGTTTACAATCATGGCCACCAGCAGCTAGAGCTAGTCAGACCGAGAACACGATAATTTTCCCATTAATTTGAGCATGGATGAAAGATCCGTGGATGAGGAAATTTAGACTAGAAAAAAAAAAAGGCGATTGCAGTGGGAGCGATTCAGATTACTAGGATCATTCTGGAAAATCCCTTATCTGCTTATTGTGTTGCTAGTGTTTTAGTGAGATTAAATAGTACCTGAAAATCGGAAGGGTGTGTTGACGCCAGAGTGAGGGAAGTCACAGCAACTGCAGCAGGACAAAAGCTGCACTGAAGCCTCCGGTAAGAGGCGACTTATTACCACAATTTTCTCACCGAAAACTGCCAGTTGACATGTTTACTTGACCGCTCTGATCCATAGTAAAGCTTCATCTTCGGGAATTTTAAACAAGGAAACACCGTGTGTTTGTGTGGCTAAAGGCTAAAAGCTTCCCACCTCCATTTTTCTATTTTGACTTCATTATTAATTGAACAAATTGCAAAAGATTCAGCAACACAGATGTCCAGAATACTGTGTAACTATGTGATTAAAGCAGACTTATAGCTTGGATCGGGCTGGAAAATAACGTCCGCTACAACCCGCGACGTCAAACGCACGAGTCATCATTCCGCGACGTTTTCAACACGACACTTCGCGGGAAATTTAAAATTGCAATTTAGTAAACTAAAAAGGCCGTATTGGCATGTGTTGCAATGTTAATATTTCATCATTGATATATAAACTAGACTGTGAGGTCGCTAGTAGTGGCTTTCAGTAGGACTTTAATAGTGATCATGCTTTCATGTTATTGTCCAAAAAGGCTAGTCTTATTAACTGCACTTTAGAACACAATCTAACCGGGGTCTTAGTGACTTGCTTCATTTAGCAAGTACCAAGTGGCAGCACTGATCCTCCTGCAACATCTTATTCTTCTCTGGCAGATCAGGTGCACATGAGCTGTTAAGCAGCTTTACAATGCCATCTACTGTGCAGAGTTGGAATGACAAGCTGCAGACACTCCTGGTATGTCTTCAACATCTGACATCTATTTGTGGCAGGCTGTCAAATAAAAGTATACAGAAGTGAGGGACAGGAAGTGGTTTCAGTAGTTTGCTCTAAACAAGAACCGCGATAGTCAAGTAGAAGCCCGGGCTTGACAACCTCTTAGGTTATTAAACATTTGGCCTCACTGGTGAAATTGTTCTGTAGAGACCAACAAGTTTATTAAAGCTGCATTTCAGCAAATAACTGATATTCCTAATTTACACTGTCACTCCTAGAACAAGCTATTATACATCTTTTGCCCACCCCAGAATATGTCTGTATTGAAAAAGTATCCCCTATCAAACTAATACTTTTTGTTGCACTGATAACTGAACCAATACTTTCAACATGATGGACCATTACACTCCTAATTAATCCTGCTTGACCAAGTTTAACATTGAATAAAAAGCCTTCACAAAAAGGGACTTCATATCTTAAGCAGACAAAACATGCCTCAAGCCGCCAGTCCGACTCTTAATGACCTTCAGTCTACACTAATCTAACACTTGTCAACTGTACACTTCATTAGGAACACCTGCTCGGTCGTTTGAGAGAAATACAAAAACGTGACAATCATGCCAATTCTTAAAAATTATGGTTGTAGATCTACACTGCGTCATACTGAGAACTGTCTATATTTCAATTAATTAGAGCTTTTCACAGACGCAGGTCCGAAATGGGCTTTAAGCTTGTTGTGATGACCAAAATAATGCAATTACACAATTAAAAAAAAAAAAGGTTGTGGATCTACACTGCGTCATACTGAGAACCGTCTATATTTCAATTGATTTGAGCTTTTCACAGACGCAGCTCCAAAATGGGCTTTAAGCTTGCTCTGTGATTACCAAACTAATGCAATTACACAGCATTTTAGAAACAAAACCATCCAACGGCTCATTAAAAAAAAAAAAGTGTGCTACACTTTTTTTGGAGTTCACAATCCTAACACTTTTTTAGCAAACTAACGCAATCAAAAGTCCACTTACAATGCAACCTATTGGAGTCACTATCTGCCTATAAAAGCCCTTAAACATCCAAGTCCGTTAAGGTATTTATGCACTTTTTGGGGGCGGTATAGCTCGGTTGGTAGAGTGGCCGTGTCAGCAACTTGAGGGTTGCAGGTTCGATTCCCGCTTGTGCCATCCTAGTTACTGCCGTTGTGTCCTTGGGCAAGACACTTTACCCACCTGCTCCCAGTGCCACCCACACTGGTTTAAATGTAACTTAGATATTGGGTTTCACTATGTAAAGCGCTTTGAGTCACTTGAGAAAAGCGCTATATAAATATCATTCACTTCACTTAAAAAAGGCACATTTAACAGAGATAGATTTTGATCATTTTAGGCATATACTGCACATTTAAAAAATGCATCACACGGTTGATTTTTTGATCTACAATAAACTTCCACAAGCAAGGAAGCAGTTTACCACTCAAATATCAAAACTGGCACACAAGCTTATGATAAAGGGGCCGCTATAGTTTGTTTTAGCGGTTATAACGAATACTTGGTTGATATTCAGGTCACAAAATGTAATTAGTATTGTTGGCATTTTTTGGATGGTTATTTATAGGCGGAATAGAGGACCTCACACTGGCTCGTCTGTAAGCAAACTCTTATGTATGAATTAGAATTTAGTAAAAAAGTCATCTTTCATAATGATTGTAAACGCTAAGCAAAATGACAAATGACTGCAGTTCCTCTTTAAAGCGCATGCAGAGGTAGATCAAGCTGCTGGACACTGACACTTCAAATGTGGCAAAAGCCATTTTGGAAGTTTACTCTGCTTATACAGATAGTTTATGACACGGCACCATGGAGATATTACAGTTATTCCTTTGATTATTGGCACAGACTAGATGACAGGCGGTAATTGGAGCTTTTATGAAAAGAAGTCTTTTTACTTTTGTCATCATGCACAAAAGGATGAAAGTAGTCTTCAGCCCACATTTGCAAGGCATTAGATAAATATATCTATTAAGTACTTGAACTGGGCTCACCCCAGCACAAATGGGTGGTAGAGCAAGTTCGCTGCCATCATACCGGTTCTGCAACAAAACAAATAACCGTGTATGCTTGCCTGCACCGCGTTTGTTTGGGTCGGGACTTGCTTTGGCTCTACTTTGGTGAAAATGAGCGGCCGGGCTTCTCTCAAAGAACCTCACGCTCACGGCGGCGTTCCTCAGAGGGAAGGTAGACCAACGGGAAGGAGGGGGTAGCGTTCGCCTCAAAGCTGCCAGCAGCATCGCCACAGTGAGTCTTTTCCGATACACAAAGGAACGCTCGCTGTAAAAAACAAAAGACTACTATTGTGATTCCTTCAGGGAGTCGGCGTGCCAAACTTAATTATCATTGAACAAAGTTGCCTTACTGCCCCGCTTTTAATCCGAGTCACTGCTTCCTCAATTTCTAATACTAAAATGTAAACTTCAGAAAATAAAATCACGCAGTGGCCGTAAAATAAAACTTATACTAACTTGTTTCCAATTGTCTGAAGTTCAGATCATTCCGTTCCAAAATGCTTTAGAGCTCTCAAAATGTTGCTGCAATAACTGATAAACGCCTGCACCCGCTGTTTTAAAAAGAAACAAAGCACACCCACAAGGGCGTCACAAGAGTTAAGATTACACAAGAGCTACTGATATAATTAAATTGACCTTAAGCATCAATATATCCATGTTTGAAAAAAGTACAACTAAAAAAAAACCTACGGCTGCATAGTTTGAAAGAAGTAAAGTATTTGGGTAAAATGTGCCTCTGAAGTTGTGCAACTCCTAATATAGCTGGACTATTTAACTTTGTGCACTTTTGAGAAGTTTCCACACAAATAGGGAAAGTGTCAGAATAGCCAAAAGAAGCACAAATGGATTTTATTGTGAAGTGTTAAAAAAATAAAAATGGGAGAAGCATCTAGCTATTATATGTCCTGGCTGCTCAGCACTACAATAAAATGGTGTCAATTGCAAAAGAAGAAAGAAAAATATGTTGCCTGAAGTCAGATGTGTTTTTTTGAAAATACTTTCAGTATTCATTTCTGTGTTAGGTTAAATTATGTTTTAAACGTTGATAACCCTGAAAGTTAAGTTATAGTAGTGATAATTTGACATTGACTTTGTTTTCCATAATGCTGTAATACTTGTTTTTGATTGATTGATACTTTTATTAGTAGATTGCACAGTTCAGTACAATTAAACGGTAACACCCGAATAAATTTTTTCAACTTGTTAAATAAAGTCGGGGTCCACGTTAATTCATGGTAACTAACTTAATCCACTGCAATCAAAAAGGATAAAAAGTGAAGCAGAATCCATCCTATTTGGGTCCCATATAAACCTTAAGAAAGTCAGTGACTTCACTATAAAAGTGGATGACATTGTTATCACCAGGAAAGATGAGATCACCTACCAAGGTTCCATTCTAGAGGTTAATCTTTCCTGTGATAAAACGGCATCCAAGGTAATCAAAAAGGTCAACCATTGAACGTGATTCCTCTACAGCAGGGGTCACCAAACTTTTTGAAACCAAGAGCTACTTCTTGGGTACTGATTAATGGGAAGGGCTACCAGTTTGATACACACTTAAATTGCCAGAAATAGCCAATTTGCTCAATCTACCTTTAATAAATAAATCTATATATATTAAAAAATTGGTATTTTTGTCTGTCATTCCGTCGTATATTTTTTCCTTTTACAGAAGTTTTTTTTGTAGAGAATAGAAGAAAAAAAACACTTAATTGAATGGTTTAAAAGAGGAGAGAACACGAAAAAAGTTTATCTTCAATTTCGACTCTTTAAAATTCAAAATTCAACCCAAAAAAATTAAGAGGAAAAACTAGCTAATTTGAATCTTTTTGAAAAAATAAAAAGAATTCGTGGAACATTAGTAATTTTTCCTGATTAAGATTAATTTTAGAATTTTGATTACGTTTTAAATAGGTGAAAATATAATCTGTATTTTGTTAGAATATATAACAAATTGGACAAAGCTTTTTTTTTTTTTTTTAAAGAAATTCAAAAGACTTCGAAATAAGATTTAAGTTTGATTCTAAAGATATTCTAGATCTACCAAAATATTTTTGGGGAATTTTAATCATGAGTTTGAAGAAATATTTCACCAATATTTTTCGTCGAAAAAACAGAAGCTAAAATGAAGAATTAAATACATTTTTTTATTCTTCTTTACAATAAAAAAAAAATAAATTTACTTGAACATTGATTTAAATTGTCAGGGAAGAAGAGGAAGGAATTTAAAAGGTAAAAAGGTATATGTGTTTAAAAATCTTAAAATCATTCTTAAGGTTGTATTTTTTTCTCTAAAATTGTCTTTCTGAAAGTTATAAGAAGCAAAGTAAAATAAATGAATTTATTTAAACAAGTGAAGACCAAGTCTTTAAAATATTTTCTTGGATTTTCAAATTCTATTTGAGTTTTGTCTCAGAATTAAAAATGTCGAGCAAAGCGAGACCAGTTTGCTAGTAAATAAATACAATTTAAAAAATAGAGGCAGCTCACTGGTAAGTGCTGCTATTTGAGCTATTTTTAGAACAGGCCAGCGGGCGACTCATCTGGTCCTTACGGGCTACCTGGTGCCCTCGGGCACCGCGTTGGTGACCCCTGCTCTACAGAATCTCCTATCTGGTCAACAAAAGCACCTTGAAGATTCTAGCGGGAACTCTCATTCAACCCTTTTTTTTTTAATTACGCTTGCACCTCCAAAACCCTCAAATATAGACTCCAAACATCCCAGAACAAGCTAGTCCGGTTACTTGTAGACTTCCAACCTAGATCACACCTCACTTCAACCCACTTCTCCAAAGTGGGCTGGCTCAGGGTGGAGTACAGAGTAAAACAACTTGCACTGAGCCTAGTCTATAAAATCCGCTACTGAAGTACATGTCAAACTACTTAACGTAAATGACCGCTATAACCACAACACCAGGGGGAGCTCCACAAAAAACGTTAAACCCAGATTCTGTTTCAACAAAGGTCTTAACTCATTCTCCTATGCCACATCAATGTAGAATGTACTCCCAACAGGTGTAAAAGTAAGTGCATCTTTATATTCCTTCAAAACCGCTCTAAAACACCTCCAGGCAACTTCAACACTTTACTAATACCCTCCTCCGGATTGTAAATAACCTAATGTAAATAATCAAATGTATTATTAATGTATATACACTTGTTCTTATGCTATCTGAACTCACTCCGACTTTAGGTACCATATAATCTCACTAAAACACTAGTAACACAATAAGCAGATATGGGATTTTCCACAATTATCCTAGTAAATGTGTCTAACATCTGAATCACTCCCACCGACCTCGCCTTTTTCTTCTTTATAGTCCTCTCCTCATCCACGAATCTTTCATCCCCACTCAAATTGATGGGGAAATAGTCGTTTTCTCCGTCCGAATCGCTCTCGCTGCTGGTGGCCATGATTATAAACAATGTTCAGATGTGAGGAGCTCCACAACCTGTGACGCCATGCGCACATCGTCTGCTACTTCCGGTACAGGCAAGGCTTTTTTATTAGCGACCATAAGATGCGAACTTTATCGTGGATGTTCTCTACTAAATCATTTCAGCAAAAATATGGCAATATCGCGAAATGATCAAGTATGACACAGAATGAACCTGCTATCCCTGTTTAAGTAAGACAATCGGATTTCAGTAGGCCTTTAACTCATTCTCTTTCTATGCCACATCAATGTGGATGCACTCCCAACAGGTGTAAAATCATTCACACCCCATCTCCCCAGATTGTAAATAACCTAATGTAAATAATCAAATGTATATACTTGTTCTTATGCTATGTGAACTCACTATGTTCTCTGCTGGCTGTACATATCCTACTAAATAAGACCTACACTGTTTCAATGTCCACATTTCTCTGTTGATGCAATTGTTGATGACTGAAGTACTGATATCAACCAAAGCTCCTCATCCCACCCCCCGGATTGTAAATAATGTAAATAATTCAATGTATATACTATGATGATTAACCTGTGTGATGACTGTATTATGTTGATAGTATATATTTGTACCATGAATTGATTAACGTGGACCCCAACTTAAACAAGTTTAAAAACTTATTGCGGTGTTACCATTTAGTGGTCAATTGTACGGAATATGTACTGTGCAATCTACTAATAAAAGTATCAATCAATCAAAAAGGATACAAAGTGAAGCGCTTACAATAAACTAGATCAGGGGTCACCAACCTTTTTGAAACCAAGAGCTACTTCTTGGGTACTGATTAATGCAAAGGGCTACCAGTTTGATACACTTATTTTTGCCAGAAATAGCCAATTTGCTTAATTTACCTTAAATAAATAAATAAATTAAAACAATTATATTATATATATATGGTTATTTCTGGCTGTCATTCCGTCATACATTTTTTTTCTTTTATGGAATGTTTTTTGTAGAGAACAAATGATGAAAAAAACACTTAATTGAACGGTTTAAAAGAGGAGAAAACAGGGAAAAAAAATTAAAATTAAATTTTGAAACAGTTTCTTTAATTTCGATTTTGAAATTCAACCGAAAAAAAGGACAAAAACAAGCTATTTTGAATCTTTTTGAAAAAAAAAAAAAAAAATTCCATCCATCCATTTTCTACCGCTTATTCCCTTTTGGGGTCGCAGGCGCCTATCTCAGCTACAATCGGGCGGAAGGCGGGGTACACCCTGGACAAGTCGCCATCTTATCGCAGGGCCAACACAGAGACAACATTCACACACTAGGGCCAATTTAGTGTTGCCAATCAACCTATCCCCAGGTGCATGTCTTTGGAAGTGGGAGGAAGAATTTATGGAACATTATTAGTAATTTTTCCTGATTAAGATTTACAATTTTGATATGTTTTAAATAGGTTTAAAATCCAATTTTCATTTTGTTAGAATATACTGTATAACTAATTGGACCAAGATATATTTCTAACAAAGACAAATCCTTATTTCTTCTAGATTTTACAGAACAAAAATTTGAAAAGAAATTCAAAAGACTTTGAAATAAGATTTAAATTTGATTCTAAAGATTTTCTAGAGTTGCCAGAATATATATATATTTTTTAATTCTAATCATAATAAGTTTAAAGAAATATTTCAAATATTCTTCGTCAAAAAACTGAAGCTAAAATGAAGGATTAATTTAAAATGTATTCTTTACAATTAAAAAAAATACTTTAACATTGATTTAAATTGTCAGGAAAGAAGAGGAAGGAATTTAAAAAGGTATGTTTTTCAAAATCATTTTAAGGTTGTATTGTTTCCTCTAAAATTGTCTTTCTGAAAGTTATAAGAAGCAAAGTAAAAAAATAAATGAATTTATTGAAACAAGTGAAGACCAAGTCTTTGAAATATTTTCAAATTCTATTTGAGTGTTGTCTCTCTTAGGATTAAAAATGTCTAGCAAAGAGACCAGCTTGCTAGTAAATAAAATTTAAAAAATAGAGGCAGCTCACTGGTAAGTGCTGCTATTTGAGCTATTTTGAGAACAGGCCAGCGGACGACTCATCTGGTCTTTAAGGGCTACCTGGTGCCCGCGGGCAACACGTTGGTGACCCCTGAACTACATTATATACAGTTCACATTTTAGTTACATTTGACTAAAAGCTTCCTGTACAATTAGAAATTTTAGTGGTGAGAGCTAGACTCTGGAACGGATTAATTCACTTTCATTATATTTGATGGGGGATTAAACCGGAAGCGGAAATAATAATGAACGCTAACTATTGATATTAAAGACACCTGTTACGATTTCTTTGAACTTGTATTTAAAGTGCTCATTTAAAGATGGAAGTCGAATTACTTTTTGACACGAAATAAAAATATATATCAAAGGTTCTACAGGCGTACAGTTTGGTACATTAAAATGACAACACGTTACATAGCGTTCGAACTGAGGCACATTTAAAGCTCTTAACTCAAAGACGCTAACAGTTAAGATGAGCTTCGCAAAACAAAAACAATGACTTTAGTGATATTAAAAAACATGAAAGAAAACTTGGGTTTAATACCAGCTGACAGTAACGATGATATTGACATGACAGCTTTACGTGTAAGCTTCTTTAGCCAGGCAAGCAGTTAGCTCGGATTAGCTAATCTAAATATACCCTCCCAGCAAATAGCATTTATATGTTTTAATTTGCAGACTTGGTCGTCAAAAGGGAATACAAAAATCCCTCAATGGGCAGCAGTGTAAACAGTGAACTCACCTGTTAGTGACAACACGGGTCTTTGCACAAGACTGAACTTCGCGCATGCGCATTAAATAGCCTAGCAGGCAGGGCAACTAATCGAGCACAGAAAGAACTTTGCAAGGCAATAACAGAGCCGTCCACACAAATAGGTAATTATGTTGTGTACGTTACTGCTTTATTGTTGTACAATCACATTTGTCTAAAAACAACACCACTTTAACTGTCTGTTCGTCCCCAAAATGTAGTCAGGGAGGCTGCGTTGTTATTTGTACGCAGACATCAGAGCTGATCCCTCGTCAAGAGTTTCGAGTCAGATCTTCATTAAAGTGCACAAAAGTCCCAACGCGGCCTTCTTGGCAGAAGTAATGAGGCGGCAAACTCTTCAAAGTGTGTGTTGTTGCTCACAATGGATTAGTCAACTTTCACCGGTAGTACACATTATTCTATACAATTTGAGGTTTATGTTTTCATGTCGTCTCTCATTTTGCGGACAGTTTTGAGGACGGCCAACATGTTGACTTTATCTCCGAACTCTTTCTCGCGGTGTTCCAGCAGAATACCCTGCAAAGAATGTCAAGAACAGGATTACACAGGAGAAAAACTCTTATTTAATTGACTTAAAAAGACAACGCATCATCAAATAAGTCAAGATTTTAAAATGTATTTCTTTTCAAGATTTAGCTAGCTAGCTAACTTTTTTTTCATTCTCATTTTTTTCCTTTTTTTTTTAATTAAACAACAAACATACATTTATAATCCACACAAAAGTCAAAGCGCTTTCAACATCAACAAAAGAAAACTAAAGCAAATACAAAAATAATGAAAAAAAAAAATCACTTTAAATGTTTTTAACAAGGGGCTTCACGGTGGCAGAGGGGTTAGTGCGTCTGCCTCACAATACGAAGTTCCTGCAGTTCTTGGGTTCAAATCCAGGCTCGGGATCTTTCTGTGTGGAGTTTGCATGTTCTCCCCGTGAATGCGTGGGTTCCCTCCGGGTACTCCGGCTTCCTCCCACTTCCAAAGACATGCACCTGGGGATAGGTTGATTGGCAACACTAAATTGGCCCTAGTGTGTGAATGTTGTCTGTCTATCTGTGTTGGCCCTGCGATGAGGTGGCGACTTGTCCAGGGTGTACCCCGCCTTCTGCCCAATTGTAGCTGAGATAGGCGCCAGCGCCCCCCGCGACCCCAAAAAAGGGAATAAGCGGTAGAAAATGGATGGATGTTTTTAACAAGAATATCAATTTAAGGGCTTTTGTATTCTTTATTCTTTATTCTCTACTGAAATTAGGATTTTCTTATTTAAACGGGGATAGCAGGTCCATTCTATGTGTCATACTTGATCATTTCGCGATATTGCCATATTTTTGCTGAAAGGATTTAGTAGAGAACATCCACAATAAAGTTCGCAACTTTCGGTGCTAAGGCAAAAGCTCTGCCTTTACCGGAAGTCGCAGACGATGACGTCACATGTTGATGGCTCCTCACATATTCAGAATGTTTACAATGGGAGCCTCCAACAAAAAGTGCTATTCGGACCGAGAAAATGACAATTTCCCCATTAATTTATGCGAGGATGAAAGATTTGTGTTTGAGGATATTAATAGCGACGGACTAGAAAAAAAAAGCGATTGCTTTGGGACGGATTCCGCTGTTTTCAAACACATTTACTAGGATAATTCTGGGAAATCGCTTATCCGTCTATCGTGTTGCTAGTGTTTTAGTGAGTTAAATAGTACCTGATAGTCGGAAGGGTGTGTCCACGGGTTTCTTGACGCGCAGTGTCTCAGGGGAGTCGAAGGCAGTTATGGAAGGGGCAAGCTCAGCTTTTTTCCGGTAAGAAGCGACTTTTTAGACACAATTTTCTCACCGAAACCTGCTGGTTGACATTCCGTCGTGTTTCATGTTGGCTTGACCGCGCTCTGATCCATAAGAAATTTTCACCTCCGGGAATTTTAAACAAGGAATCACCGTGTGTTTGTATGGCTAAAAGCTAAAGCTTCCCAACTCCATCTTGCTACTTTGAATTCTCCAATATTAATTGAGCAAATTGCAAAAGATTCAGCAACACAGATGTCCAGAATACTGTGTAATTATGCCGTTAAAGCAGACGACTTTTAGCTGTGTGTGTGCGTAGCGCTCATACTTCCTAAAAACCCGTAACATCTTGCGTACACGTCATCATTACACAATGTTTTCAAGACGAAACTCCCGGGAAATTTAAAATTGCAATTTAGTAAACTAAAAAGGCCGTATTGGCATGTGTTGCATTGTTAATATTTCATCATTGATATATAAACTATCAGTCTGCGTGGTGGGTAGTAGTGGCTTTCAGTAGGCCTTTAATTATTCCTCAAGATTTGATTGATAATTGTAACCAATTAAAGGCCTACTGAAAGCCACTACTACCGACCACACAGTCTGATAGTTTATATATCAATGATGAAATATTAACATTGCAACACATGCCAATACGGCCGGTTTAGTTTACTAAATTGCAATTTTAAAATTTCGCGCCGAAGTATCCTGCTGATGACGCGGGCGCGTGACGTCACTCATTGTACAGGACATTTTGTTCCAGCACCGTTCCCAGCTATAAGTCGTCTGTTTTCATCGCATAATTCCACAGTATTCTGGACATCTGTGTTGCTGAATATTTTGTAATTTGTTCAATGAATAATGGAGACGTCAAAGAAGAAAGCTGTAGGTGGAAAGCGGTGTATTGCGACCGCCTTTAGCAACACAAACACAGCCGGTGTTTCATTGTTTACATTCCCGAGAGATGACGGTGAAGCCTATGGAACACAGCGGTCAAACGAACACGGTTGGATTGGACCACACACACAAAGTACAGTGTATTATGCAGCGATTATTAAGAAAAATTGTGTTTCCAAGATGGTCCCTTGCAAAGGGCAGAGATGGACACATAGAATGGACCTGGTATCCCCGTTTAAATAAGAAAATCTCATTTCAGTAGGCCTTTACCTCAAAATTTGTGAACGTTTGGTGGAAAGGGCCTAACGTAGTAAGACAAAGCTGATGCGCTCAATTTTTTTGGTGTACTGGCTCTGCTTTGTAAATCGATTAAGAGGTAAGTGTTCTAGCCACGAGGCTAAAAGCCCAGGTGCTAACCCAGCTACGAAATGAGTTTTACAAACGTACACCTGGCACAGCCACACATTGGCATATTATTGTTTTTTTCTCACTCGATTTAGCCTTTTTTTAAATAAAAAAAATAATTGTTGATGGAAAAAAGATGGGGCCTAAACGAATGCCAAACAAAACTTGAAACACCATCATTTTCTTTTATTGTATTTCATGCCTAACAGGTCGAATATAATTTGGGGTTTCAACCTTCAGGATATGTTTTCCTCTTTCTTTTGTGATGCCATATAATAGTATCAAAATGGCAAAGAAGTTAAGTTTGATAACAAAGTGGGACTCAGTCCAGCAATACCTACAACATACCACTAGTGAGCAGTATTGTTTTGCAGACCTTGTTGCACATTCATTACCTATTAGGTGGGGTCCAACTTTATTGTGTGTCATTACACAATGGTTAACTTCTTTTTATGCTTGAATGGAAGAATGTTACATTGTTACCAAAAACATTGCACATACAGGTTATAATATATAATATATATATATTATATATATATATATTTTTTTTAATTTATTTTTTTATTTATTTATTTATTTATTTATTTTTTTTTTTGAAAAAATTATTCTGCGGCCCGGTGGTTGGGGACCACTGTTATAAGGCATTGATGCGTCAGTATCGTTTGACCCATTAGTATCTTTTGATCCATCAGTATTATTTGATCCGGCTCCGCTTGGGATGGTTTCCTGCTGGCTCCGCTGTGAAAGGCACTCTCGCTGCTGTGTTGGATCCGCTTTGGACTGGACTCTCGCGACTGTGTTGGATCCATTATGGATTGAACTTTCACAGTATCATGTTAGACCCGCTCGACATCCATTGCTTTCCTCCTCTCCAAGGTTCTCATAGTCATCATTGTCACCGACGTCCCACTGGGTGTGAGTTTTCCTTGCCCTTATGTGGGCCTACCGAGGATGTCGTAGTGGTTTGTGCAGCCCTTTGAGACACTAGTGATTTAGGGCTATATAAGTAAACATTGATTGATTGATTGATAAATCTAATCTTATATTATCAAGGATTTGATGATGACAGTTTGATTTGGAAACAAATGGACGTATGGTCTGCGATGAGGTGGCGACTTGTCCAGGGTGTACACCGCCTTCCGCCCGATTGTAGCTGGGATAGGCACCAACGCCCCCCGCGACCCCAAAGGGAATAAGCAGTAGAAATTGGATGGATGGATGTATGGTGTTTTAAAATGTTAAAAACATAGAAGTCACCCAGCGTTATTGTCTTCAATTTTGAAGTTTCTAACATCTAGAACAGGGGTCACCAACCTTTTTGAAACAAGAGCTACTTCTTGGGTACTGACTAATGCGAAGGACTACAAGTTTGATACACACTTGAATAAATTGCCAGAAATAGCCAATTTGCTCAATCTACCTTTAATAAATAAATCTATATATATAAAAAAAATGGGTATTTCTGTGTCATTCCGTCGCATATTTTTTTTCCTTTTATGGAAGGTTTTTTGTAGAGAATAAATGATGAAAAAACACTTAATTGAACGGGGTAAAAGAGGAGAAAACAGGAAAAAAAATTAATTACATTTTGAAACATAGTTTATCTTCAATTTCAACTCTTTAAAATTCAACCGAAAAAAGGAAGAGAATAACTAGCTAATTCGAATCTTTATGGAAAAAAAATAAAAAAAGAATGTATGGAACATCATTAGTAATTTTTCCTGATTAAGATTAATTTTAGAATTTTGATGACATGTTTTAAATAGGCTAAAATTTAATCAGCACTTTGTTAGAATATATAACAAATTGGACCAAGCTATATTTCAAACAAAGACAAATAATTTCTTCTAGATTTTCCAGAACAAAAATTTTAAAAGAAATTCAAAAGACTTTGAAATAAGATTTAAATTTGATTCTACAGATTTTCTAGATTTGCCAGAATAATTTTTTGGAATTTCAATCATAAAAAGTTTGAAGAAATATTTCACAAATATTCTTCGTCGAAAAAACAGAAGCCAAAATGAAGAATTAAATTAAAATGTATTTATTATTCTTTATAATAAAAAGAAATTGGTTGAACATTGATTTAAATTGTCAGGAAAGAGGTTGTATTTTTTCTCAAAAATTGTCTTTCTGAAAGTTATAAGAAGCAAAGTAAAAGAATTAATGAATTTATTTAAACAAGTGAAGACCAAGTCTTTAAAATATTTTCTTGGATTTTCAAATTCTATTTGAGTTTTGTCTCTCTTACAATTCAAAATGTCGAGCAAAGCGAGACCAGCTTGCTAGTAAATAAATACAATTTAAAAAATAGAGGCAGCTCACTGGTAAGTGCTGCTATTTGAGCTATTTTTAGAACAGGCCAGCGGGCGACTCATCTGGTCCTTACGGGCTACGTTGGTGACCCCTGATCTAGACATACCCCTATTTTCGGATGGCCTACTTTTTGAAGGATTCTGTTAATCTGAAACTTTCGGCAAATTATTGCCCCAAATTTCGTACAATCGAACATTGCGTGTAACGATGTAGTCAGTTTTCCGGCATATAATTCCACTGTATCGGGTACACAAATGAAGAATTTCATGTGTTAGTGACTTAGACTTTGTACCTATTTTTGATACAGTAGGATAGTAAAATAAGCCACCTTTGGGCCAAAGAAAGTTGCAAGCGCCACCCAACTGTTTGACAAAGAAAGCGAGAAACAATATTGAATTCAAGAAAGAAGAACGGTGGCGTCATCACCATCAGGAGACTTCAAATGGAGTAGAAATTAATAATTTATATGTATTTCGTATTGTTTTCTGCATGTAAAACTGTAATTTCTATTCATCTTCTTCCGCTTATTCGAGGTCGGGTTGCGGGGGGCTACAACCTAAGCAGGGAAACCCAGACTTCCCTCTCCCCAGCCACTTCGTCTAGCTCTTCCCGGGGGATCCCGAGGCGTTCCCAGGCCAGCCGGGAGACATAGTCTTCCCAACGTGTCCTGGGTCTTCCCCGTGGCCTCCTACTGGTTGAACGTGTCCTAAACACCTCCCTAGGGAGGCGTTCGGGTGGCATCCTGACCAGATGCCCGAACCACCTCATCTGGCTCCTCTCCATGTGGAGGAGCAGCGGCTTTACTTTGAGTTCCTCCCGGATGGCAGAGCTTCTCACCCTATCTCTAAGGGAGAGAAGGAAACTCATTTGGGCCGCTTGTACCCGTGATCTTATCCTTTCGGTCATGACCCAAAGCTCATGACCATAGGTGAGGATGGGAACGTAGACCGACCGGTAAATTGAGAGCTTTGCCTTCCGGCTCAGCTCCTTGTTCACCAAACTGGATCGATACAACGTCCGCATTACTGAAGACGCCGCACCGATCCGCCTGTAGATCTCACAATCCACTCTTCTGTCACTCGTGAACAAGACTCCAAGGTATTTGGACTCCTCCACTTGGGGCAGTATCTCCCATCAATCCATCCGTTTTCTACCGCTTAGTCCCTTTGGGGTCGCGGGGGGCGCTGGTGCCTATCTCATATAAAATATATGTTGTACTATTTGGATTCAGATGATTTGTTATGGGAAACTACTTTAATTTTTCTAGGATTCAGTTTTTGTTGGACCTTTTGAAACGGATAATTCCATCCATCCATTCTTTTTCTACCGCTTATTCCCTTTAGGGGTCGCGGGGGGCGCTGGCGCCTATCTCAGCTACAATCGGGCGGAAGGCAGGGTACACCCTGGACAAGTCGCCAGCTTATCGCAGGGCCAACACAGATGGACAGACAACATTCACACACTAGGGCCAATTTAGTGTTGCCAATCAACCTATCCCCAGGTGCATGTCTTTGGAAGTGGGAGGAAGCCGGAGTACCCACACAGTCACAGGGAGAACATGCAAACTCCATACAGAAAGATCCCGATCCTGGATTTGAACCCAGGACTGCAGGAACTAACCCCTCCGCCACCGTGAAGCCCAACGGATAACTCAAGAAACACAAAATACTACGGTATTTGAAGCTATTCGAATGAAAGGAAACAGCACCATCTAGTGGCATTATGTCTCCACTGCGTCTATACCTGATCTCCTGGCCCAATGACAAAGACTCCCCCCAGCACGAGTCCTTCGCCTCTTAGGTTTCCCCTGAAGCCCCTGCGGTAGGCCCTCCACAGGTTCCTCCACACTCCAATGTGCAGGAACATGGAAAGAAACATCCAGCGCTCTTGAGGACCGTAAAAATGTCTCTGTAAAGAAAGCGAAAAGCAGCTTATTGCGGCTTAGCTTAAGTAACTACTCAGCGAAAACGATTACATGCACAAAACTGGATACCATCTGATCCACGAAGACCTTCCCAGTGAAGTACTTCTTGAAGCCGTCCAGCTCCTTGCCCAGGTTTTCTTTGACCACAGCAAAGAGGGGCACCTCCAGGTCCTGTAGCTGGGACTTGAGAGAGGACAGCTCTGCAGCCTCCTGCACAGAAGACACTAGTTCACAGCAGTGTGGCTTGAAAGGAGCACGTTAGAGAGGCTAGGTTACACACCTCTCTGCACAGCAATCATCCCGGCCGTCGGACCACCATGACCACCGCTCCGGTCTTCTCCCAAAGAGTTCTGGCCCTGTGTCGCTCATGAACTATGATAGAGTACTGTTCAATTCCCATTCATCACTCACAATAATTAGACATTTACTGCAATGCATCAGTCTTAAAACCTTGTGTATGTATGAATATCCACATTGAAATACACTCAATATACACTTCATAATAGATAGGTAGAATAATAATGTCTTTCAAGGGGCATAGAGACGGCAAATATTCTGCCGTTTAATGTGGGTATTTTTGTTGCAGTGAAATGTAATTTTTTATATACAGTAATCCCTCTTTTGGTCCTGTTTATCCATATAAACATAGATATATAGATAAGATACAGTAATCCTTTATTTATTCCACAATGTGGAAATTTACAGCGTTACAGCAGCAAAGGGCGTAGATTGCAGACAAAGTTAACCAAGTACACAAATTAAATAGAAAATAATGATGAACATTCTATGTTCTCTCTATCTATGTTTATTTATACAGCCCTAAATCACACGTGTCTCAAAGGGCTGCACAAGCCACAACATCCTCGGTTCAGATCCCACATTGGGCAAGGAAAAACTCAACCGAGTGAGATGACAATGAGAAACCTTGGAGAGGAAACACCCCCCCACCCTAGGTAACTACTCCTTCCACATTTTTCAACGCATTTCAAACGTTCCCAAGTCAAAACATTCCTTTTAATTAGGATACCTAATACAATTTCTCAATTAAAAATGTTACTTCTTCAGAAAATTGCAGTTTTTCCAAATGTCCATGAAATTCCCCTTTTAAATGAATGGGACGTTTTACAAAGTTCCACAAGTCCCACATTTTATGTCCAATTCAAACAATTTTAACTTCAAAATATTCAGCCTGTCCAAGAATTCGGTGCTCCCTTTCAACGACTATAAAAAAAAAATAATTTCAAGATTTCCAAGAATTCCCAGTTTTTAGGGACATTTTCCCCATTCAAAATGAATAGTGCCATTTTTCAAACTTCCACCATTTCCACATTTTTCAACCGATTCAAACTATTCCTCTTTGAACACATTCCACCATCCTGGAAATTCAAGACATTCCGTAATACGTTTTCTCAATTAAAAATGTTACTACTTCAACAATTCTCGACTGATTTTGAAAAATTCCGACACCAACACATTTTTTTTAGCGTTTTCAAAAAATACCTAATACCTATTTTCAAATAAAAATGTTACTACTTCAAAAAATTGCCATTTTAAATGAATGGGACGTTTTTCAAAGTTCCACAACTCCCACATTTTATGTCCGATTCAAACTGTTTTAACTTCAAAATATTCAGCCTGTCCAAGAATTCGGTGCTCCCTTTCAACGACTATAAAAAAAAAATAATTTCAAGATTTCCAAGAATTCCCAGTTTTTAGGGACATTTTCCCCATTCAAACATTAAACATATACAAGAAAAACAAATATTGTAATATATATATATACATATATATATATGTATATATATATATTATTAGAATTTTTAGCAAAAAATTTAACATTTTAGTAAAGATTCGTATTTAGCATTTTCCAATAACACAGGCATGTGCACATAAAGTGGAACATATTGTTGCACATAGTCATACGATGAACATAATATGATATGTTCAAAGAAAACAAATATTCCAATATATATATATTATTATTAGAATTCTTAGCAAAAAATAAATCCTTTATTTATTCCACAATGTGGAAATTTACAGCGTTACAGCAGCAAAGGGCGTAGATTGCAGACAAAGTTAATCAAGTACACAAATTAAATAGAAAATAATGATAAACATTAAACATATACAAGAAAAACAAATATTCCAATATATATATTATTAGAATTTTTAGCAAAAAATAAAAACGTTTTAGTAAAGATTCGTAGTCGGCATTTTCCAATAACACAGGCATGTGCACATAAAGTGTAACATATTGTTGCACATAGTCATACGATGAACATAATATGATATGTTCAAAGAGAAACAAATATTCCAATATATATATATTATTATTAGAATTTTTAGCAAAAAATAAATCCTTTATTTATTCCACAATGTGGAAATTTACAGCGTTACAGCAGCAAAGGGTGTAGATTGCAGACAAAGTTAACTACTAGTTGCTAGTACACAAATGAAATAGAAAATAATGATGAACATTAAACATATACAAGAAAAACAAATATTCTAATATATATATTATTAGAATTTTTTGCAAAAAATAAAACCTTTTAGTAAAGATTCGTATTTAGCATTTTCCAATAACACAGGCATGTGCACGTAAAGTGGAACACATTGTTGCACATAGTCATACGATAAACATAATATGATATGTTCAAAGAAAAACAAATATTCTAATATATATATATTATTATTAGAATTCTTAGCAAAAAAGATCCTTTATTTATTCCACAATGTGGAAATTTACAGCGTTACAGCGGCAAAGGGCGTAGATTGCAGACAAAGTTAACTACTAGTTGCTAGTACGCAAATGAAATTAAAAATAATGATGAATATTAAACATATACAAGAAAAACAAATATTCAAATATAACGTATTTCCTTGAATTGCCGCCGGGGCGCTAATTAATTTAAAACCTCTTCTCACTCCTGCGCTTACCAAAGGCATGCGGTAAAAGTAACTATGCGCTAATTATTTTAAAACCTCTTCTCACTCCGGGCACTTACCAAAGGCATGCAGTAAAAATTTGAGTGTGATGTAAGCTTGGACCTTAAATCCTACTGAATAGCTTTTAATCCTCTTCCCTTTATGCGATTTCTAATTACCGGTATTGAAATCAGCCTCCTCCATTTTGAAAATGATGACAGGGGAAGTGTCACTTGTGACGTGACGAGTTTGACCAGGCGGTAATACTAAGCATGCGCTAATTATTTTGCAAAGCGAGTTTGACCCGGCAGTAGTTCAAGGCAGGCACATACTATATGAAATACGGTATATATTATTATTAGAATTTTTAGCAAAAAATAAACGTTTTTGTAAAGATTTTTAGTCAGCATTTCCAATAACGCAGGCATTTGCGCATAAAGTGGAACATACTGTTTCCCATAGTGATACGATGATATGTTCAAAGAAAAACAAATATTCTAATATATATATATTGTTATTAGAATTCTTAGCAAAAAATAAATCCTTCATTTATTCCACAATGTGGAAATGTACAGCGTTACAGCAGCAAAGGGCGTAGATTGCAGACAACGTTAACCAAGTACACAAATTAAATAGAAAATAATGATGAACATTAAAGATATACAAGAAAAACAAATAGTCTAATATATATATTATTAGAATTTTTAGCAAAAAATAAAAACGTTTTAGTAAAGATTCGTAGTCAGCATTTCCAATAACACAGGCATGTGCATATTAACTGTAACGTATTATTGCACATAGTCATACGATGAACATAATTGTTATTTATTACTTCGGTACTCCTGTCTTCTTCTGTATATTGTACAGTATTTTTTATTTCTATAGTGTTTTGTATATTGTACAGGATTGCTTATTATTTTCATTGGATAGTAGTCTGTTTATTTCAATAGTTATTTTTTTCCTTTATTACCTTTTGTGTTATTTTTTTTACCCCATATTTGTTCCCACTACCGCACCTTGGGTTGGAGTTTTAATCTCGTTATATGCAAATATAACGACAATAATGTCCATTCTATTCTATTCTATTCCATTCTATTCTATAATTTGACATTATTTTTATTGCACTAGGTCTATCTGTGAGGTGGCGACTTGTCCAGGGTGTACCCTGCCTTCCGCCCGTGTGCAGTCGGGGAAGGCTTCAGGACCCCCCGTGACAAGCGGTAGAAAATGGAAGGATGGAAGGTCAGTATGAACTTTACTGTTAATGTCTGCTTACTTTCTGTTTGAACTTGTTCCAGCTACACTTCTGTTGTTTGATACGTTCCATAAGTTTTGGGTGATCCTACAAATTTTTGTATCAATCCAATACCAAGTCGTTGGTTATAACTTAAGTTATTTTGTGTCCAGGGACATCATTCATAGGTTTATAAACAATTAAAAAAGACAAAGGATTTTTTTAATTATTTAAAATATTGATGCAATCATTGTAGTATTTTTGTCCCCTAGCTTTTGTGTTTGGTTAGAAATACAAGCATAAAGATCAAAATGTGGCGTACTTACCAGTCTGTGGTTGCCACTAATAAGCAGGGGATCTGAGTTTTAAGCCCTCTCCACTCAAGCGAGCTGAAAGTCTTTCTTACGTGAGCACAACTTGACAGGAATTCGTCTAAAAGTGTCTGAAAAAAGCGGTCTGGTGTCTAATGGGTGTTGCGTTGATGCTGCGGCAATGCAATGTCCAGAGCACAATTATTGAGGTGGTGAAGAGTGAGGTAATAAGATGGTTGGGGGCAGTAAAGGGGCAGACTGTTCATTTAGCAGTCTCACAGTCTGGGGATACATAATTCATAAACACAGGCTTAACTGAAAGCCTCTGGACTTTTTCATTAGATTGTTCAGGTGTGCCTAATGTTGTGTCCAATGAGTGTACTGTATTAGATTCAATATGAAAGTTTAATTCCTTCATTAATGTCAAAATGGGTAAAAAGGAGCATCATTTCACCTGTTGTGTTGTGTTTTGTTTTTTTCTTGTTTTGTTTTTGTCAGTTTTGACGTACAGTATCAATATTGATTGATTGATTGATACTTTTATTAGTAGATTGCACAGTTCAGTACATATTCCGTACAATTGACCACTAAATGGTGTACATTTTGATCTTTATGCTTGTATTTCTAACCATCTAAATTTCTAGGCGCAGTCAAGGCGTTGAGGGGTTCCGGTTTGGTGACCGCAGGATTAGGTCTCTGCTTTTTGCAGATGATGTGGTCCTGATGGCTTCACCTGACCGGGATCTTCAGCTCTCGCTGTATCGGTTCGCAGCCGAGTGTGAAGCGACCGGAATGAGAATCAGCACCTCCAAGTCCGAGTCCATGGTTCTCTCCCGGAAAAGGGTGGAATGCCATCTCCGGGTTGGGGATGAGACCCTGCCCCAAGTGAAGGAGTTCAAGTACCTAGGAGTCTTGTTCACGAGTGAGGGAAGAGTGGATCGTGAGATCGACAGGCGGATCGGTGCGGCGTCTTCAGTAATGCGGACGTTGTACCGATCCGTTGTGGTGAAGAAGGAGCTGAGCCGGAAGGCAAACCTCTCAATTTACCGGTCGATCTACGTTCCCATCCTCACCTATGGTCATGAGCTTTGGGTCATGACCGAAAGGATAAGATCACGGGTACAAGCGGCCCAAATGAGTTTCCAGGTCTCTCCCTTAGAGATAGGGTGAGAAGCTCTGCCATCCGGGAGGAACTCAAAGTAAAGCCGCTGCTCCTCCACATGGAGAGGAGCCAGATGAGGTGGTTCGGGCATCTGGTCAGGATGCCACCCGAACGCCTCCCTAGGGAGGTGTTTAGGGCACGTCCAACCGGTAGGAGGCCACGGGGAAGACCCAGGACACGTTGGGAAGACTATGTCTCCCGGCTGGCCTGGGAACGCCTCGGGATCCCCCGGGAAGAGCTAGACGAAGTGGCTGGGGAGAGGGAAGTCTGGGTTTTCCTGCTTGGGCTGTTGCCCCCGCGACCCGACCTCGGATAAGCGGAAGATGATGGATGGATGGATGGATGACCACTAAATGGTAACACCCGAATAAGTTTTTCAACTTGTTTAAGTCGGGGTCCACATTAATCAATTCATATGACAGCGGTTGACTTCTTCCCACTCTTTTCTGACAGTTTGAAAAGTTGAAAAGGTTTTAAGATTCCTATAGTTTGACTCTGGAACAAATTAACTCAATTATTTCCTTCTCGGATGAATAGTGGCCTTTAAGCGTCCGATATATTTTTAAATAAAGCTAATAGTCGCACTATTTGTACAAAAAAAAGTGTAAAAGTGTCACAGCTCACCTCCTCCAGTGGTCTTCAGCTCTGTGTTCTCCAGCACCTCCAGGTTGGCCCATGTCGGCGAGGTCTGGAACCAGTCTGTGACGGAGCTGATGAACTCGGCCACAAACAAGCTCACCGCCTTCAGGACCGCGTTTACGGTCACCATGGCCTCTCGCTAAGGCCTCAGACCACCTAGACTTACAAAACACATTACTGTAACATCCCTTTTTGTCCCCTATCTGTTGTGTTTGGTTAGAAATACAAGCATAAAGATCAAAATGTAGACTATTCTCGACAAAATGTGGCGTACTTACCAGTCTGTGGTTGCCACTAATGAGCAGGGGATCTGAGTTTTAAGCCCTCTCAACTCAAGCGAGCTGAAAGTCTTTCTTACGTGAGCACAACATGACAGGAATTCCTCTAAAAGTGGCTGAAACAAGGCTGCTGTTGAGCTAAGCCTTCTGTGCCAGGCACTGCTAATAATGCATCAGGAGCAATATAACAACGTGGATGTTTATTTTTGAAACACATTCTCCCAGTAATTCTAAAAATACCTTCTCGTAGAACTACAAAAATATATGTGTGTATGTTTGTGTGTCAAAAAGTATCAATTATTTTTGAATGTTTTGGTTGCTAAGATTTGATTTTTCTTGGTTTACTTGCAGGCCAGCTTCAGAGATTGCACTGTATTTGAGCAACGCTGACCCCTGTAGGAGGTAAGTGGCATTGCACCAACAATTAGAGGCCGTGCTTAGTGCAGGGGTAGGGAACCTATGGCTCTCGAGCCAGATGTGGCTCTTTTGATGACTGCATCTGGCTCTCAGATAAATCGTAGCTGACATTGCTTAACACGATAAGTATTGAATAATTCCGCTGGTAATCACAGTGTCAAAAATAACGTTGAAAATATAAAACATTCTCATGCATTTTCATCCATCCATCCGGTTCCTACCGCACCTGTTCAAGAAGTCGCATTAAGGGTAAGAAGTATTTTATTTATTTCTGGTTAGCCTCAGAATAACAATGTTATTAAAAATAATAAGAGACTTATTATACTCTAAAAATGTTGGTCTTTCTTAAAAATGTATGCATATAGTTGTATTCAGTGTTAAAAAAAAAAAAAAAATGATATCGCTCTCACGGAAATACTTTAAAAAATATTTGGCTTGTATGGCTCTCTCAGCCAAAAAGGTTCCCGACTCCTGGCTTAGTGGGTAACTGGATTTAAAAAAAATAATAAACTATCATATGTTATTATGGAAAACACATTTAAATTTCGTAGATGTTTTACAAAAATATTGTGGATTTTTTGTAATCATTACCATGCTAGTTGCTCTACAGCAGTGGCTCTCACACATGTTTTATAGCCCAAAGTTCTTTAACAGCGGGTCCTGACCCACCGCAGGGGTTCGTAAAATGTTTGGTAGATTTAGAAAAATTTCCTGACGGATTTGGGTCATTACCGACATATGTTTTGCGTGTTTATTGTTTTCCAAAAGAAGTTCTGTGTCTTGTGTCCTTTTTAGCTGCACTCGCCTTCTTTTGTTCTTTTCCCCACTCCTTTTGTGAGTGTGTTTTGTGTTTATATTATATAACATTATTTTTACTCATCACCTTCCTATTGTCTGCTGCAACCGCGCTCGTGACAGAAATGTCGAATATAGCACGCTTTGTCACCTACCGTATTTTCTGGACCATAGGGCGCACCAGACTATAAGGCGCAATGCCGATGAATGGTCTATTTGAGATCTTTTTTCATATACAAGGAGCACCAGAATATAAGGCGTATTAAAGGCCTACTGAAAGCCACTACTAGCGACCACGCAGTCTGATAGTTTATATATCAATGATGAAATATTAACATTGCAACACATGCCAATACGGCCGCTTTAGTTTACTAAATTACAATTTTAAATTTCCCACGGAGTTTCTTGTTGAAAACGTCGCGGAATGATGACGTGTGTTTGTGACGTTATTGGTTGGAGGGGACATATTAGCCCAGCACCACTTATGGCTAAAAGTCGTCTCTTTTCATCGCATAATTACACAGTAATTTGGACATCTGTGTTGCTCAATCTTTTGCAATTTGTTCAATTAATAACGGAGACTATAAAGAAGAATGCTGTTGGTGGGAAGCGGTGTATTGCAGCTGTCTTTAGCACCGAGACACAGCCGGTGTTTCTTTGTTTGTTCTTTGTTGTGAAGCTTTAACACAGAGCGGTCAAGCGAACATGTTTGTCTATGTCAACCTGCATATTTTTGGATGGAAAAATTGTGATATATATATCTTACCGGAGACATCAGTGGATTATGAGTCCTCCTGCAGTAGCTGTCAAAAAAGGTAGCTGTGAGCTTGGCTCCTCGGCTTCTCTCTGAGACACTGCGTGTTCACTGCAGCCATCTGACTTTGAGGTATGTCTTTACACTCTCACTAAAACACTATTAAAACAATAAGCAGATAAGGGATCTTTCAGACTTATTCTAGTAAATGTGTCTAATTACATCTGAAACGCTCACACTGCCGCCGCCCGGAGCCGTCGCTTTTTATTTTATTTATTTATTTTTTTAGTCCTTCACTATCAATATCCTCATCCATGAATCTTTCATCCTCGCTCAAATTAATGGGGAAATTATCGCTTGCTCGGTCCGAATTGCTCTTACTGCTGGTGGCTCACATTATGAACAATGTGAGGAGCCCTCACACCGGTGACGTCACACGCACATCGTCTGCTACTTCCGGTAAAGGCAAGGCTTTTTTATTAGCGACCAAAAGTTGAGAACTTTATCCTCGATGTTCTCTACTAAATCCATCGCGAAATGATCAAGTATGACACATAGAATGGACCTGCTATCCCCGTTTAAATAAGAAAATCTCATTTCAGTAGGCCTTTAAAGGAGTCATATTATTTTCTTTTTTTTTTAAATGTAAAACACTTCCTTGTGGTCTACATAACATGAAATGGTGGTTCTTTGGTCGAAATGTTGCATTGATTATGGTTTACAGGTAATTTTCAATCCGCTTTCTAACAGTCGCCTCAGCATGCACCGTTTTGTGGGTGGTCTTATTTACGTGGCTCAACTTCGACGGCGTCTTCTCGCCGTCATCTTTGTTGTAGCGGTGTAGCGTGCAAGGACGGGAGTGGAAGAAGTGTCAAAAGATGGAGCTAACTGTTTTAATGACATTCTGCATTTACCCATCCGTGGCTCACTAGTGCAACAACAACGGCGGGAATGTGTCCCGTGAAAAAACGTCCAACCGGAACTCTCTGATAACTAATGTTCCTTGGGTGAATTAAGTAAACTCACTATGTTTGGCGCTTTCATGGCAGATATAAGTAAGAACTTTACACTACTTTATATTAGAAATGGCAACAACGGAGAATAAATGTCCCATAAGAAGATACAGAAAAAGAAGCTTATCAATTACGGTGTCCACACGGATTACAAAGGCGGAGGCGCGCAATTTTTCAGGATTTATGCAGGTCCCAAATACAGATCAGCAGGTACCAGAAGGTAAGAAAAGTTGCTTTTGCATAATATTGTGAAACAAAACACCAGATAATATATCTTACCTTATACACACACCATAATAATACTCGTATGTTAAAGCACGGTACAATCCATTAAGGGTTGTGTCTTCATAGCTTACCAAAGTCCTACTAAAACATTTTGATGGATTTTTGAGAGCCGTATTTAATGTTCTATATTTTTAATGGAACATATAAAATGTTGGTGTTGTTTACTTGAGTCATATTGCACACTTACAGTGTATCTCTGGTGTGTGACTGCCATCATATTGCAGTCTACACGTGTCTCTTATGTTTGACTGCCGTCTACTGGTCATAATTACCATTTCACCATGTACCACCATGGTGGTACATACAGTAGCTTCCAGGTCGGTAAGCAAAACCAGAATTATTCCGTACATTAAGCGCACCGGGATATAAGGCGCACTGTCGAGTTTTAAGGGGGGAAAAAAAGGATTTTAAGTGAGCCTTATAGTCCGGAAAATACGGTATACATAATGTCTTCGTAAATCGACATGGGTTAGTTTAAGCCTTTTTGACAAAATCCAACATATTTAACCCCTTTGTGCACCCATGCTTTACCTTATTTAGCTACAGAACCAAAGTATATAAACACAGTAATAAAAATATATACATAGTTTAATTAATACCTCTCTGATATTCTCAGTAAAAACTGAGCATAATTATCTTTGTAAAGGCAGAATGTTGGATTGTTGTCCTGTCAATAGCCTGTGCTGCTAACAATAAAAGTGTAGTGTGATAGTGTAAGCGGTCTTGTACTATTGCTCGCATCAGTTTGACTTAGGAATGTGCTTTGGGTCCAAATGATCTGGATATAGGATGACACTAAGCACCAGCTGCTGCATTCCTTCTGCTGCTTCTCTCTGCTTCATGCCTGTGACGCCATATTAACGTAACATCGTTTGCATTTGTAGTGTTTGCTGAAATTGCTCTAAAAGGCCTACTGAAATGAGATTTTCCCATTTAAACGGGGATAGCAGGTCCATTCTATGTGTCATACTTTATCGTTTTGCCATATTTTTATATAATTTAGCAGAGAACATCGACGATAAAGTTCGCAACTTTTGGTCACTAATAAAAAAGCCTTTCCTGTACAGGAAGTAGCAGACGATGTGCGCGTGACGTCACAGGTTGTAGGGCTCCTCACATCCTCACATTCTTTATAATCATAGCCACCAGCAGCAAGAGCGATTCGGACCGAGAAACCGGCGATTTCCCCGTTAATTTGAGCGAGGATGAAAGATTCGTGGATGAGGAAAGTTAGATTGAAGCACTAGAAGAAAAAAAAAAGGCGACGTTATTAGACACATTTACTAGGCTAATTCTGGAAAATCCCTTATCTGCTTATTGTGTTACTAGTGTTTTAGTGAGGTGATAAAGTCATACCTGAAAGTCGGAGGGGTGTGGTGACCGCCAGTGTCTCTGATGGAAGCCATGGAGGAGCCAAGAAAGTCGCAGCTGCCTTTTTGACAGCTGCTGCAGGAGGAAGCGAGCTCTGCTCATGTCTCCGGTAAGAGCCGACTTAATATCACAATTTTCTCACCAAAACCTGCCGGTTGACATGTGGTAAAGAAACATGTTGACCGCTCTGTTCCATGTTAAAGCTTCAAAACAAACAAAGAAACACCGGCTGGGTTTGTGTTGCTAAAGCTGACTGCAATCCACCACTTTCCACCAACAGTATTCTTCTATATGGTCTCCATTAATAATTGAACAAATTGCAAAAGATTCAGCAACACAGATGTCCAAATTACTGTGTAATTATGCAATTAAAGCAGACGACTTTTAGCCGTGAGCGGTGCTGGGATAAAATGTCCGGTCCAACCAATAACGTCACAAGCACGCATCAACATAAGCGTCGTCATTCCGCGACGTTTTCAACAAGAAAATCCGCGGGAAATTTAAAATTGTAATTTAGTAAACTAAATCGGCCGTATTGGCATGTGTTGCAATGTTAATATTTCATCATTGATGTATAAACTATCAGACTGCGTGGTCGCTAGTAGTGGCTTTCAGTAGGCCTTTAACAGTCTGCCGTATTACACAGCTTGGAAGGTAAGGTGAGGATTTGCATGAAAAAAACAAAAAACAGTATAGCATTTGGACCTCTGAGTGTGGAGGTGGGGTGCAGTCGGCCAATCACAGCGCAGGATCTGCACCCCACCTCCTGAATGGCAATTGGTGGACGCTATTATTGTGTCAGCCAATCAGAGAGCAGATGAAGTTGACTTCACTGATAAAAGTGACTATACAGAGTTTAAGCTAAAAGTCCTAAAGATGAACATACAAAAGTAATTGAGTAATAAAGAGCTAAAGTAGTTTTTTTTCTTATACTTGTATACTTTCATACTTGTACATTATACCCATTCCTAAAACAAAGGAAACAACTCCAAAACCTGTAATTTCCATCTCAAGGTTGCAAATCTCAAATGGACCCAAAGTGTTACGTGACAAGCGCTTCGTTACATCACAAGCGGCATAAAAAGTTTGCAAGCTCACTCATTCTGGGCGCCGTGACACGTGTCCGCACGAACGTGGTCGGTGACGCTAAACTGCGTGCCCTTGGACTTGGCTGAAAGGGGAAAAACAAACATGCGTTTTACAGACTTTATCTCATCCTGTTCTTTTCAATCAAACGTTGACCACATGACTCCCAAACTCGAAGCGAAAAGGGCTGTCAACTTCTAAACAAAGGCAGGTCATTGTCATACTTGTCAATTAAACCCAAAATGGTGTCTCTTAATTCATTGTGAAGTGAAGTGAATTATATTTATATAGCGCTTTTCTCAAGTGACTCAAAGCGCTTTACATAGTGACACCCAATATCTAAGTTACATTTAAACCAGTGTGGGTGGCACTGGGAGCAGGTGGGTAAAGTGTCTTGCCCAAGGACACAACGGCAGTAACTAGGATGGCACAAGCGGGAATTGAACCTGCAACCTTCAAGTTGTAGGCACGGCCACTCTACCAACCGAGCTATGCCGCCCCAAACACTGAAAGTTTTCCACGTCCATCTATTTGTAGCATGCGTGTAAGGAAGTAGCATAACAATATATGAAGTCATCGAATTGATTTTGTGAAAATTAGGGACTTAAAAGCCTACTGAAATGAGATTTTCTTATTTAGACGGGGGTAGCAGGTCCATTCTATCTGTCATACTTGACCATTTCGCAATATTGCCATATTTTTGCTGAAAGGATTTAGTAGAGAACATTGATGACAAACTTCGCAACTTTTGATCGCTAAAAAAAAGCCTTGCCTGAAGTAGCAGACGATGTGCGCGTGATGTCACGGGTTGTAGGGCTCCTCACATCCTCACATTGTTTATGATCATAGCCACCAGCAGCAAAAGCGATTCAGACCGAGAAAGCGACGATTTCCCCATTAATTTGAGCGAGGATGAAAGATTCGTGGATGAGGAAAGTTAGAGTGAAGCGCTAAAAAAAAAGAAAAAAATTGTGACAGCAGTGGGAGCGATTCAGATGTTATTAGACACATTTACTAGGTTAATTCTGGAAAATCCCTTATCTGCTTATTGTGTTAATAGTGTTTTAGTGAGATTATAAAGTCATACCTGAAAGTCGGAGGGCTGCGGTGACCGCCAGTGTCTCTGAGAGAAGCCAATGGAGGAGCAAAGATCACAGCTGCTGCAGCAGGACGCTAACTCCGCACAAGTCTCCGGTAAGAGCCGACTTAACATCACAATTTTCTCATCCAAAAACTTGCTGGTTGACATGTGGTAGAGAAACATGTTCGCTAAAGCTTCACAACAGACAAAGAAACACCAGCTGTGTTTCGGTTGCTAAAGGCAGCTGCAATCCACCGCTTTCCACCAACAGTATTCTTCTTCATAGTCTCCATTATTAATTGAACAAATTGCAAAAGATTCAGCAACACAGATGTCCAAAATACCGTGTAATTATGCGATGAAAAGAGACGACTTTTAGCCGTGAGTGGTGCTGGGCTAAAATGTCCGCTCAACCAATAACGTCACAAACACACGTCATCATTCCGCGACGTTTTCAACAAACTCCGTGGGAAATTTAAAATTGCAATTTAGTAAACTAAAGCGGCCGTATTGGCATGTGTTGCAATGTTAATATTTCATCATTGATATATAAACTATCAGACTGCGTGGTCGCTAGTAGTGGCTTTCAGTAGGCCTTTAAATGGCATTAAAAAGCATTGAATTCGACGTAGCTTTGATGAAGCATTAAACATTTGTCTACAATTGTAGGACTGGGCGGATAGTAGTGAGTCAATCAGTTTTGGGGCAATTAGATTTCGACAAAAAGTATTTTGAATATTCATATTCTTCATGAATTTTTTTTTTTTTTCCAAATTTCAGTATAGATTTGATTGTTTTGCTCAAATGCATGTTTATTTTTCCGACATTCAATTTGTTTTTACAGGGCTGTCAAAATGAACAAGTTAACTCATGTGATTAATCACAAACAATTACACATTTAGATTAATCATGCCATTTATTTTGACTGCATACGTTTTTTTTACTTTAACCCCTAAGCGGTCAGTGATCAGAAAAATGAGTGAGGGGAATCCGACTATTGTGCTCAGTGGCAAATTTCACTGCAAAATACAGCCTGAGACAACTTTGGATAAAACTGTTACCAAGTTTTGTGCAAATAAGTGACATGCGTTCAAGTAACATGTTTAAAAGGTTCCTGAATGAAATTCTGACAATAAAATTGCATTTGTGTGCAAATATTAGGGTCTTTTTTAAAGCAAATTTAAATTATGCAAGCAAGTAATCAGATGTAATTAATTACGATTAATCAAAATTCCATAATGTAAGTACGATACATTACATTTTTTCCCCTTTAAATTTTGTATAAATCATATTTTGTTTTGCTCAGATTTGGTATATGACAAATTTTTAGTACAAATGAACTAATCATCTCACATTTTTCTGAATGCACCAATGTATCTTTTTTAATTTTTCCTCATATGTATTGTGAATAAAACATTTTTGGGGTGGTGGGGATGGGGCTCCAAGTTGATATATTGTTTTACTTAAATTTAATACAGATTATATTTTATGTTTGAAATTTTCACATTGATTTGCTCTTAAATAGTTAAATGGCTCAAATTTAATACATTTTAAATTGTTTTGCATGGATTTAGTATAAAAAAAAATTCTGCTCAATTGTAGTGTAATATAATTTTTCTAATATTTGGTGTAATTTTTAAATCAAATCCATTATATGTATTTTTAATTAAAATAAGTTTTTGCCGTTTTTTTCACTCAAATTTAATACAAAAATGTTTTGCTCAGATTTTATATAAATTTAATGCTGTATATTTGAAAAAAAAAAAAAAAGGGACGGTTACATTTTTGTAAATGACATTTATTTTGATCAAATTTAAAGATATTTTAACTCAAATGTGCTTAAATTGTTTGTTGCGATATTGTATAAATAATAAAAATGTGCTAACATTGTGTACACATTATTGCAAAAATGTAAATCTGAAAATGTTATTTTTTTAATCATATTTTGTCAAAACAAAATCAGATGTAATTTTTACTCAAATTTAATGGACTTTATATTTTTAGCAAAAATGTTGTATGAAAATGTAAAAATAATGTCTCTAATGTAGTTTGCATTTTCAAAAAATTTAATTTGAAAATGTTTGCTTTCCCAAGGGGGACAAGTGGTAGAAAATTGATGAATGAATTTGAATACAATTTTTAAAAGTACATACTGTATATTGTGATCAAATTTGAACTATTTTTCACTCAAATATAATAGAATTCATATATTAGCCCTCAGATTTTGTATAAATTAAAAAAAAATTCTCCACGATAGTATGCATTATTAAAACAATTGTAATTTGAAAATACATTTTTTAAATTACAATAATTTCACTCAAATTGATAGCAGTTTATATTTTTTCGCTCAGAATTTGCATAAATTTCAACATTTTTCTCTGAATTATTTAATTGCAAATACATATTTTTTTTTAACTCCATATATTTTTGATAAAATTTGACGTAATTTGTACTCATATTTAAAACAGTTTAAATATTTTTTGCTTAATACATTGCTCAACTTTTTTTTTTTAATATTTTTATTTTAAAAAATTGCATATATTTTCTCTAAAATAGTATAGTACATAAAACATGGATAATCTTTTTGTTCCCATATGGAGTATAATGTAATTTTGGGGAAAATTATTATATTACACAATATATTCTTTTAATTACTTGTTTTTGCTCAAATTTAATATAAATTTACCAAAATTTGATATTTTCCATATTTTATATACATTGTTAAGTTTAATATTTGTTGCTCTAAAATACTAAACATCACATTTTTTTGGCTCATATTTATTATTAGTCATATTTTTCACACCAATTTTTGTTATGCATTGAATTTTTCTGCTCAACTGTTAATTTTTTTCTTCAAATTTAGTACAATTCATTGTTCAAATTTAGGACATCAACCTTATTTTTCGGAGTATAAGTCGCTCTGGAGTATAAGTCGCACCTGCCGAAAATGCATAATAAAGAAGGAAAAAAACATATATAAGTCGCACTGGAGTATAAGTCGCATTTTTGGGGGAAATTTTTTTGATAAAACCCAACACCAAGTATAGACTTTTGAAAGGCAATTTAAAATAAAGAATAGTGAACAACAGTCTGAATAAGTGTACGTTATATGAGGCATAAATAACCAACTGAGAAGGTTCCTGTTATGTTGACGTAACATATTATGGTAAGACTCATTCAAATAACTATAATATATAGAACATGCTATAAGTTCACCAAACAATCTGTCACTCCTGATCGCTAAATCCCATGAAATCTTATACGTCTAGTCTCTTACGTGAATGAAATAAATAATATTATTTGATACTTTACGGTAATGTGTTAATAATTTCACACATAAGTCGCTCCTGAGTATAAGACGCACCCCCGGCCAAACTATGAAAAAAACTGCGACTTATAGTCCGAAAAATATGGTACTCATTTGATTTAAATCACAATGAGTAAAACAATTTTTTTATTTTTGTTTTTTTATTGTCCTATAATTGTCGTTTTTATAATATCAATGTAATTTGGCACTTTAAACTGCTGGTCAGCTGGAACCGGAGGGCGTGTCTCTCAGCATTTAACATAGGTGGAGTAATTGGAAGTATGATGAATTGCTGTGATTTTCATAAAGATTGTTTTGTCACGAGTGGTTGTTTCGCTGCGTGCTTTCCACAAACTTGTTTAATGTTTGAAAGTGTCCTTCTAAAGGTCACGGGTCTTTTATCGTTCCATTGGCTCGCCATCCTCTGAGGGGCCCGGCAGCATTACTTTGGACTTTATACTTCTATCAAGTCTCACTCATGAATCCAAGGACTCTCTCATTGATTTACTCAAAGAAGTTAAAAAAAAAATCTTAATTTATTACAACCTAACTAGAATTAAAACAAAAAGGTCCGAAAATGTACAATAGCTGTGTAAGGGCATGGAAACAGATTTGGTTACTGACACTTCACTAAAAGGTGGTATAACCACATGACTTCTCCCAGCCAATCAGAGAAGAAAGATACTAATAATCATATCATATAGTAAACATTTCCTATATCATTATTCTAATTGTAAACAAACAACCCTTTTCCTTGTCCCAACAGTGATAGTCGTTATCTTTCGTCAGAACCAGAACAAGCTTGTTGTCGGTGTTGCTGAGGTGAAGAACAACTTAATAGGACCCATTTTCTGGTCACTCATTAACAAGCGTTGCGAGGACGAGCAGTGCGCCCTCCTCACCGTCTGCAGGGTTTTTCACCGCAATTTACGGCCAAAACAAATAAGAGGCGGATCTCCGGTTTGACACCGGGCAGAGAGTTCAAGTCTTCTCTGGTTTCATCGAGTTTGAACAATTAGGTGACCTCTGACCCCCACATATTTAGATGATAGCTGTGTCCCAGTTCTGCACAAGGTGTAAAGAAGGCATCTGGGCAAGTAACACAACAACATGTTGATTCAACAGATGGACCCACAATGCATTGGGACGTTGCAAAGCATCAAGCTACTTATCCATGCACACCCTTTTGTATGGGACTAATATTCATTTTAGTTTTGGCTTGATTTAATATATTTTTTGGGTGGGAGAAACATTTAAATATTTTTGTTACATTCAAGATTTTAAAAGCAGATTAAAGGCCTACTGAAAGCCACTACTAGCGACCACGCAGTCTGATAGTTTATATATCAATGATGAAATATTAACATTGCAACACATGCCAATACGGCCTTTTTAGCAAACGGTGGCAGAGGGTTTAGTGCGTCTGCCTCACAATACGAAGTTCCTGCAGTCCTTGGTTCAAATCCAGGCTCGGGATCTTTCTGTGTGGAGTTTGCATGTTCTCCCCGTGACTGCGTGGGTTCCCTCCGGGTACTCCGGCTTCCTCCCACTTCCAAAGACATGCACCTGGGGATAGGTTGATTGGCAACACTAAATTGGCCCTAGTGTGTGAATGTTGTCTGTCTATCTGTGTTGGCCCTGCGATGAGGTGGCGACTTGTCCAGGGTGTACCCTGCCTTCCGCCCGATTGTAGCTGAGATCGGCGCTAGCGCCCCCCGCGACCCCGAAAGGGAATAAGCGGTAGAAAATGGATGGATGGAAATTGCAATTTTAAATTTCCCGCGAAGTTTCTTGTTGAAAACGTCGCGGAATGATGACGCGTGCGCGTGACATCACGGACTGTCAGGAAATATTAGCCCAGCACCACTCACAGCTAAAGGTCGTCTCTTTTCATCGCATAATTACACAGTATTTTGGACATCTATGTTGCTGAATCTTTTGCACTTTGTTCATTTAATAATGGAGACGTCAAAGAAGAATGCTGTTGGTGGAAAGCGGTGTATTGCAGCTGTCTTTAGCACCGAGACACAGCCGGTGTTTCTTTGTTTTTAACACAGAGCGGTCAAGCGAACATGTTTTCTCTACGTCAACCAGCATGTTTTTGGATGGGAAAATTGTGATATATATCTTACCGGAGACATCATTGGATTATTCGTCCTCCTGTGGCAGCTGTGAGCTTGGCTCCTCGGCTTCTCTCCGAGACACTGCGTGTTCACCGCAGCCATCCGACCTCGAGGTATGTCTTTACAATTGTTGCAATCCGCTGCTGGGATCTACACATTATTTATTTTTCCAATTTGTATATTTCCCCATCTGACTCCTTATTTCCTGTTTGCTTTGTCACCATGGTCACTCATCAGTCCACCTGCTAGTCTCGCCCCGCACACCTCGCTACTAATTATCACCCTCCTATTTAAGCCAGCCTTTTCTGTCCATTCGGTCTGGGTTCATAGTTTGCTCTCACGCAACTGTACGTCTGGATTTTTGATCGTTTGCTTTCACACAAGTATTTCTATTCTCGCTAGCTTCTCACGCTAAGCCACTTGTTTTTTCCAGTTTACATACTGATGATTTGTTTTCTCTTTTGTGCCAACGTGCCATTTTAGTTTGTCTATTTTTACTTCCTAGTTTTCATACTAGCGTTTTTGGTTTGCCTTTTATTAGCTCCAGTATTTCTGTTCAGAGCTCCCTTTTTTTTAAATAAATCTTTCGAGATCCTACCTTTGTTGTGTTCACGTCAACGCATCCTCGAGAGAATCGAACCCGGCACCACAATGCCCACTAGTCCTTACAACAATCTCACTAAAACACGAATAAAACAATAAGCAGATAAGGGATCTTCCGGAATTATCCTAGTAAAAAATGTGTCTAATTACATCTGAAACGCTCACACTGCCGCCGCTTTTTATTTTTTTCTAGTCCTTTGCTATCAATATCATCAGCCACGAATCTTTCATCCTCGCTCAAATTAATGGGGAAATTGTCGTTTTCTCGGTCCGAATAGCTCTTGCTACTAGAGGCTCCCATTAAAAACAATGTGAGGACGTGAGGAGCCCTCACCCTTACGACGTCATCGTTTGCGACTTCCGGTAAAGGCGAGGCTTTTTTATCAGCACCAAAAGTTGCGAACTTTATCGTCGTTGTTGTCTACTAAATCCTTTCAGCAAAAATATGGCAATATTGCGGAATGATGAAGTATGACACATAGAATGGACCTGCTATCCCCTAATTTCAGTAGGCCTTTAATGTAAGTCAATATATGTTAAGCTATTTGAACAAATAATAGGCATTGTGTTACATTTTGCATTTAATTATCTATTAATTTGTTTCAATAAATATTGAGCTGCAGGACATAAATGGCCCAAAGGCCACAATCTGCACACCACTGGTGGACACGCTAAGATTTAGAATATTGAAAATAAATTAATTTTGTGTAATTGTTTCCTTTGAATTTAATACATTTTCTAATCCTTATGTTTTGCCAATTTGTTGTATCAATCTGTTATATACTTTATTTGCTCAGGTTTATTTACATTAGTCTTAATATATTATGTTATAATTGTATATATTATTAATAACTTAATCATCTAGTCAGGATGCCACCCAAACGCCTCCCTAGGGAGGTGTTTAGGGCACGTCCAACCGGTAGGAGGCCACGGGGAAGACCCAGGACACGTTGGGAAGACTATGTCTCCCGGCTGGCCTGGGAACGCCTCGGGATCCCCCGGGAAGAGCTAGACGAAGTGGCTGGGGAGAGGGAAGTCTGGGCTTCCCTGCTTAGGCTGCTGCCCCCGTGACCCGACCTCGGATAAGTGGAAGATGACGGATGGATGGATGGATTAATAACTTAAAATATATATTTTTGGGTAATTCAGTATACATTTAATATTTTTTACTCCCATTTGTTATTAATTTTATATGATTTAGCAAAATTTACTGCAGTATATTTAATCCATTTTGGTACATTTTCGTACCCAAATTTACGGTAGAATAAATGTAATGCAGTTGGGTCACTTTTACTCTAATGTTTAATAACTATGATGTTTATTCATATAATTCAATGTGAATGTAATTTTCTTATTCAAATTTAGTATTTATGTAATATGTATATTATAATTCTGTATACATTTTTTATTTTTTTTACTCACATTTATTATTATTTTTAAATGTTTTAGCAACATTTACTGCGGAATAAATGTAATACATTTTGGTACTTTTTTTTTTTACCCAAATTGACTGTAGAATATATGTAATAAAATTGGGTAAATTTGACTGTAAATTTGATATTTATTTAATAACATTTAACTTCCCTGCGATGAGGTGGCGACTTGTCCAGGTTGTACCTCGCCTTCTGCCCGAATGCAGCTGAAATAGGATCCAGCGACACCCCCCCCCCCCCCCCCCCCCAAAAGGGACAAGCGGTAGAAAATGGATAGATGGAACATTTAACTTATGATATTTATTGATATAATTTAATAGGAATTTAATTTTCTCATTCAAATTTTTTATTTGTCTAACGTCGGAATACACTTTAATTCTATACTTTTTTACACACATTTATTATTCCTTTTATATGTATTGGCAACATTTACTGCAGGATGAATATAATACATTTTAGTACATTTTTGTACCCAAATTTACAGTAGAATAAATGTAATAAAGTTTGGTCAATTTTACTGTGAATGTAATATTTATTTATATAATTCATTGTGAATTTTGTTTTTATTAAAATTTAGTATTAAGTCTGTACAATATAATTCTTTACAAATTTGATATTTTTTTTAACCCATATTTATTATTAATTTTATATTTTTTACCGAAATTTACTGCAGAATAAATGTAATACACATTCAGTATCCATTTATCTGATTTGGTGTCAATTAAATCCATCCATCCATCAATTTTCAACCACTTATTCCCTTTGGGGTTGCAGAGGGCGCTGGTGCCTATCTCAGCTACAATCCGGCGGAAGGCGGGGTACACCCTGGACAAGTCGCTACCTCATCGCAGGGCCAACACAGATAGACAGACAACATTCACACTCACATTCACAAATTCAGTGTCATTGTAAAGTTTTTTTATCATTCAGTGTGAATGTAACATTTTTCACTCATTTAGTATCCATTCACGTGTGTGTGAGTGTGTGTTTCTACTGCTAAAACATTGTTGCCAGAAGATATCTCCAAGACACATCTTGAAGATGCGCTTCGAGAAAATGGTCCATCCTGTGTCTGTGGAAGACAGCAGAGCCGGAGGCTGCATGGAAGCGAGCAGAAAAGCAGGTAAATGTCTGCTAATCCAATTTCTACCACCAACAAAACTCATTACACTTTCTTCCACTCTGCTGTACTCACCTTTGTTATGTTTTGTTTTTCTACAAAGTTCCAATATGTTGTATTATAGGAGCCATCAATGGTTTGGACCATCACATCCTGTCACCTGCCAAAGCATTAGGTACACAACACTATAACTATGCTCACTTTTCATTAATTCATTCATGAATTTGGCAATTACTGCATGTTTTTATCACGCGTGTTATAGTTGAGGGTGTGGACCTCATCAGCTGTTTTTAATACAATATTACGTCTCGCATATGTAAAGGTAAACTAAATATTACAGTAAAAGCAATGCACATGAAATAATACAGAAAATAGTAAGAAAATGTGAGAAT